>NW_004955482.1:5185783-5240064 GCF_000276665.1 Chinchilla lanigera | reverse complement strand
CATCCATCCATCATCCATCCATCCATGTATCCATCCATCCATGCATCCATCCATGCATCCATGTATCCATCCATGTATCCATCCATCCATCCATCCATCTATCCATCCATCCATCCATCCATCCATCCATGCATCCATGCATCCATCCATCCATCCATGTATCCATCCGTGTATCCATCCATGTATCCATCCATCCATCCCTGTCCATCCATCCATCCACCTCTCTATCATTCCATCCATCCATCCATCCATCCATGTATCCATCCATCCCTGCATCCATCCATCCATCCATCCATGCACCTACCCTTGCTCTTACATTTTCATTAATGCATGATCATTGTACATGACATCTCCACTCCTTGTGTGGAGCTGATGCGTGTATGTAGCACACTTCTTTTTCATTCCCTCACCCTCCCCTTTCTCCCGCTCCATCCCTTGACCCCCTTCCCTTTTGAGAAAGATCTCTTTCCCTACTTCCTATCACCTATCTTTTATTTTGCTCTTTATTTATACTTTGGGCTTCTCATATCAGAGAGACCCACAATATTCAAGCGTGTGTTCTGGTTTATTTCACTTAACATTATGGTCTCAAGGTGCGTCTGTTTCCCTACAAAGCACTCCAGTTTATCTCTCTTTATGGCAGAGCAGTGCTCCGTGGTACATAAATACCGCATTTTCTTGGCCTGTTCATCAGTTGATGGGCATACAGGCTGCTTCATCCGTCCACCGGTCCATCTGTCCACCCAGTAACTGTCGAGCCTCCCACGGGGCTGCTGTCACGCAGTGTGCTAGCCCTGTACAGTCCCCACCTTCACAGAGCCTACAGTCCAGCGAGGGTGACGGGCTTGAGGCAGTCACGATGAATACGTCACGGCACACTTTGAGAAGCCCTAGGACACTAAGTCTGGGCTGCCCCGAGAGTGACAGGGCCCTGAGCCCCAGTCGAGGCTGTCAGCAAGGCCCGCTGAGCCCGTGTCCTCATGCTGCTGTCCTCTCTTCCCTCTGGAACACCCGAGGTGGACGAATACGGCACCCAGCAGCCCATTGCTTTGCTGAGGCTGCTGCTGGAGCGGGGCTACCTGTACGACCGCGGGAAGGAGCTGACCTGTAAGAGCATCCGGGACCTCGGCTTCATCGCCGCCATGGGCAAGGCCGGAGGGGGCCGCAACGAGGTCGACCCGCGCTTCATCTCACTCTTCAATGTCTTCAACGTGCCGTTTCCTTCCGAGGAGTCCTTGCACTTGATCTACTTCTCCATCCTGAAAGGCCACACCGAGGTAACTTGATTTGAAGGGCAAGTCTGTGCTGGGGACGCTGTGTGGGATAGCATGGCACGCGGGTTCGCAGCACGTCCAGTGCCTGGGTCTGGAGATACGTTTGACACCTTAACTTCTTTAATAATCAAAAGAAAACTTCATCTTCATATTAACACAGTCATCGAGTAGAATTTTTTTTTTCCAGTACCGGGAATCGAACTCATGACCTTACACTTGCCAGGCAGGCGCTGTGCCGCTGAGCTAAATCCCCAACCCCTCAAGTAGAATTTTGATGTTTTCCTGGAGGAAGGGTCCACGAAATTGGGAAGTCAGGACCTGGCTCGCAGTGGACTTGTGCACACCTAGGCTTCCAGCCCGCTGCGTGTCAAAGCCGGAGTGGCCGAGTGTGTTTGGGAGGCCCTGTGGCGCTGGGCTGCTCGTCACTCGCAAAGCTGTGAGCTCGCTGCGGTGGCGCGAAACTCGCCGAGGATACATGGGTCCCCGGCGTCCCAGCACCTGACTTGGCAATGAACATGCAAGTCCTAGGCAGTATCAGCTTCTCTGAGCTTTTCAGTACTTTTTCTTTTTTCCCCATTTTTAAAAATGGTAAAAATTGGGGCTGGGGATTTAGCTCAGCGGCACAGCACCTGCCTGGCAAGCGCAAGGTTGTGAGTTCGATTCCTGGTACCGGAAAACAACAACAACAAAAAAATTATACAATCTAAAGTGCATTGGCTGGGCATAGTGGTGCAGGCTGGCAATCCCACCACCCAGGAGGCAGGAGGATTGCTATGAGGTCAAGGCCAGCCTGAGCTGCATTGCAAAACCCTGTCTCAAGAAGACCAAAAAAAAAAAAAAAAAAGTGCTTTATCTAACCATTTTAAAGTTACCATTCAGAGGGATTTAGTACAGACCCAGTGTGTGCAGCGCCCCCTGCCAAAAAGATCTAATCCTGGGATTTCCCCGCCCTGGAGGAAACCTGTGCCCATCCCAGCACCCAAGCCCTGGCAGCCTGGTTTCTACTTTCTGTTGCCGTGGCTGATGCTATCCTCAGGGTTCACCCACGCTGTCCTGTGTGTCCCAGTGTCCGCGAACACTATCTGCTGTTTATTTGTCTTTTACTGGACGTGGGGTCTTTTCATTCCTCCAGAACTTCCACGAGAGCATCGTGGCTGTGGGCAGCAAGCTGACGTCCTGCACGCTGGCGCTGTACAAAGTTACCATCCAGGACCTGCCCCCCACCCCCTCCAAGTTCCACTACATCTTCAACCTCCGTGATCTCTCGCGGGTTTTTAACGGCCTTGTCCTCACCAACCCGGAGCGGTGGGTTTGCTTTGCTCACTAAAGTACACCCACTGGGGGCCGGGGATCTAGCTCAGTGGTCGAAGCGCCTGCCTGGCAAGCACAAGGTCCTGAGTTTGATTCCTGGCACAAAAAAAAGTATACCCAGTATCCCGTGGGTATGGTGATTTCTTTCATTCCTGTAAGTGCCAGGTGTCCGGGCAGGGTAGCGGCCGTGGGCCAGGAGCCAGGGAACATTCTGGAGCTGGATCCAGGTGGTGTTGGTTCTTAGACAGAGGAGGTGCCGGTGGCTCCGGTGCTGGTTTTTGTGTATTCTAGCTGGTGAGGGGGCAGATGCCTGTCGGGCACTTTGGTCCTTGCGCCCACGGTGCAGGGTGCGCTGTTCTGCCCTGCGGCCGGGCGAGCTGTGGGCGGTGACTTCGTGGTCTTTCTTCAGTTTGCCCCTCTGCTGGGCTGCACTAACACCAGCCAGGGAAGAGAAAAGACCGCAGCAACGCGGCTCCCGGGCCCCCGCCAGGCATGCAGCGGGCGGCCTGTCCCGGGAGGCCTCCCGCGTACCCTGCCCTTTCCGCCCTGCAGGTTCCAGACCGAGGCGCAGATGGTGAGGGTCTGGAGGAACGAGTGCCTGCGGGTCTTCCACGACCGGCTGATCAGCGAGGCCGACAAGCTGCTGGTCAGTAGTGCGGAGGGCGCGCTGGCAGGGGGACGCCAGCCGCAGATTCTTCTCTTAGTAGAACAAACAAGGGTTAAAAAGTCCGAAAGCCCCCGAACACCAATTCCTTTTTACATAGGACACCGACTGTAGAAAAATCGACACTAAGTACCAGGTCAACAGGCAAAGAGAGCCGGTTATTAACTGCCACGCAGCCGCGGGGTGGGGTGGGGGGGCGAGCCCTGGGGCGACGAGAGCGAAGGTCCTTCCCTGTGGGGGGTGCTGCCCGCGCGGTTCTGACTTCAGGTCCACGAGCGTGCTCGTGTTTTAAGGTGCAAGAGCACATACGGAGCTTGGTTTCGGAACACTTTGCCGATGACGAGGAGATGGTGATGAGGAACCCCATCCTGTTTGGGGACTTCCGGATGGCGCTGCATGACGAGGAGCCACGCGTTTACGAGGACATCCAGGACTACGAGGCGGCCAAGGCCCTGTTCCAGGTCAGGCGGAGCCTGCTTGCCGGGGCTCGGGGCGCCCTGCCGGCTCTGGCCTCCTCCCGGAGCACAGTGTCCGGCGCCCCACTCCGTCTCAGGGCCTGGAGCACGGGCGTGTGTCCGAGCCGGTGGCGGGGACATCTGTAATCTGCTGCGGCTCGTTGCTGGCCGATCAAACACCAGCAGATGGAAATGCCGATTGTGAAAGCCAGACTGGGCCGCTTAAGCCCAGATGACTTAATTACTTCAAGCACTCTAAAGCTTCAGCGAGGGGAAGCGGGTCCTCCATTAATCTCTTCCAGGGGAGAGGAGAGTTTGCTTCTAAGACAAAGCGATCTGGCATTTGCTTGTTTATTTTTCTGAAAATCAGGAAATCCTTGAGGAGTATAACGAAACCAACACCCCCATGAACTTGGTCCTGTTCGACGATGCGCTGGAGCACCTGACCCGCGTGCATCGCATCATCCGCATGGACCGCGGCCACGCGCTGCTGGTGGGGGTTGGCGGCTCGGGCAAGCAGTCCCTGGCCCGGCTGGCCGCCTTCACGGCCGGCTGCGAGGTGAGCCCCCGGCCGGCCCCGGCCCCGCCGGCCCCTCCCTGCAGGCCCTCAGTGGTCTGTCTCTGTGGATGTCTCAGTCCTACGCTGTTACGTGACTGGATGTGGCGTTCTGTGTTGTCCCAGGCTCAGGCTCACTCATGTCGCTGGTGTCCGTGTGCTTCTGCCGTACGCGTATCTGCTCCCCCGTGGTGGCTCGTGGGCCGGCTGCACCCTCTGGCCTTTTGTTGCCAGTGCTGCTGAGACCATCCAGAAAGTCCTTGTGGGGCCGCACGCCTCAGTCACTTTGGGTCACACTCCTGAGTGGGACTGCTGGTCCCAGGATAGCTGTGGCCCAGCTTGGGAGCCAGCAAACCGCTCCCCACGGTGGCTGCGCCGTCCGACGTCCCTGGCAGCAGTGCCCTGCTCCTGCTCCTCCCGCTGCTCTTAGACCCTCGCAGGTGCCCCCACGTCATTTGCCCTGGATGGGGCTGGAAAGAGGGCAGGGACATTGGGCAGGGACAGGGCCTAGGAGGGGAGGGGGCGGGAAGGGAGGCCACAGGAGCGCTTGCACCAAGGGGTGCCAGACACTCGGGCCCCCGGGGAGAAGGCCTCGAGCAGCACCGCACAGGGGTCTGAGCTGGCGCGGCTGGCAGCGCACTGTGGCCTTGAGTGTGTGTGCGTGCGAGGCTGGGGGGTGTCTGTGTGGAAGCTTGTGTGAATGTGTGAGTGCAAAGGTGTGTGTGAGTGTTACAGGGCACGTGGCTGTATGACCTTGAGTGTGAATGGTCACGCATGGCTGTGCGACTGTTCACGGAACGGCTGTACGAAGAGTGACCGTGTGACGGTGTGCAGGGTGTGCATCTGCACAACTGTGAGTGTGACGGTGGGCGTGCATGGTGTGTGCGGCTGAGACAGAGGGGAAGCAGGGGATGGAGCTCTTCCTGTCACTTTCAGTCTGATGTGTTTCCAAAGTTCTGGGCGCCCTGAGCTGAAGCAAACTGTGGAGAAGGTGGGGCGTGGCTGTGGCTCCTCGTTCATGTCCGCTGCATGTGTGAGCAGGGTTGTCCAGTTTAAGAATTCAGGCGGGTGTGGTGGTGCACACCTGTAATCCCCGCACCCTGGAGGCTGAGGCAGGAGAATTGCAAGTTCAAGGCCAGCCTGGGCCAGACCCCATCTCAGAATGAGAAAATAAAAAGGGTCTGGGGCCATAGCTCAGTGGGAAGGCCCTGGGCACAGTCCCCAGTCCTGCAAAAAAGCAAATGGACTCCACATAACTTCCTGATGCCTGTTACAATCTGTCTAGTGTGTGGCACAGGCCCAGGCTGCAGGTGTGTCACACCTACACTTTGGGGTACACACTCTTCTCCTTCTGTCCTTGGCCCTCCCTGTGCCCTTTCCGTGGGCCTGGGTCTTTTCCCTCCCTGGCTGTGACTCTGCGGACCTCACTTGTGTGACAGGGAGCGCACTCTATCGTGTTTTTCTTTGCACACCCCTGCACTCCCACGGGGACACACGTCTGCACACCTGCACCTCCCACACACGTGTACACACAGGCTGCTAGTCGTGCTGCGGCCTAATCAGAGTGCTGTGGCTTAGGCTCCGCCTCCCCTGAGCCTGTGCCACTGCACGGCGTTGAGGCTGGCCTGGGTCACCTGGCCCCACCACCCGTGCCCCTCCTCCCCGTGGACGGGGATCCTCCTGCACGCTGCGCTGCCTGGCACTCTCCCTGGGCGCGGGGCTCCTCCCGCTGGCCCGAGCCCGCTGGCCCTGGTGACCCGGGCTCTGCATCCCCAGGTGTTTGAGATCATGCTCAGCCGAGGCTACTCCGAGAACAGCTTCCGGGAAGACCTGAAGAGCCTGTACCTGAAGCTCGGGATCGAGAACAAGACGATAATCTTCCTGTTCACGGACGCACACGTGGCTGAGGAGGGCTTCCTGGAGCTCATCAACAACATGCTGACCTCAGGTACTGCCCACTGCGGCCACCGCCCCGCCCACCCGGCCCGCTCGGACTGACTGCCCAGTGCCTCTCCACACCCAAGATGGGCCTGACCTCCTCGTCTCCCGTGAGGCTCCTGGGGCCCTGTCCGCCCTGTTCTCTTCACCTGGGTAGTCGCCGTGGCAGTCAGAGGGACAGCTGGGGCTTCTGAGTGTCCACCAAGCCCTTGTCGTGCTTGTCACACGTTGCTTAGTCTCCACGAAAGCCTGATGAGGAAGGAACCTTCACTCTCTGGTTTTACGGCTGAGGAAACTGAGCATAGAGCTGCTGTAGAAGGCTGCACAGAGATCGGCCTGTGTCACTGTATCAGTCAGCTGAGACGCCATACTCGGTACCTGCAGCTCTAAGGAGGAGGAGTTTGACTTGGCTCTGGTTTTGGGGGAGTCTGTCCAGGCAGGGTGGCTCCGAGGCAGGCGAGTTGTGGGGCAAGGGTGCGGTGGGGGAAGGCTGCTTAGTTCATGGAGGCCAGGAAGCAGCGCAGGGGAAGTGCTAGAGAGGACGGGGCCAGGGGCCAGACAGAGACCCCAAGACCTCCCCTCCACGACCACCCAGACCGCCCAGGAGAGCGCTCCACCAGTCCCTGGGGGGCCCCAAGCCAGTCACGCTGACACTGACCCTAACCTCCACGTCCCGGAGCCCTGACTGGGACCCTTTTCAGACAGAGTCTGTGCTGATGTGTTTGAGAATCTTGCAGTGATGTCCTGGATTTGGGGTTGGTCCTGAATTTAGTGACCACTGTCCTTATGAGAGGAAGCGAAGGGAGATTTGAGGACGGAGGAGGAGGCTTTGGAAGGACGGAGGCAGAGACAGGAGTAACATGGGCACGAGCCAGGAGCCACCTGGAACCACCAGGACGCGTCCTCACTTAGAGCTTTGGTGGGACGCAGCCCAGTGACACCTTGGTTTCAGGCCTCTGGCCTCCAGAACGTGCGAGGATGAGTTTCATTGTTGTTTGAAGCCACCCGACTTGGCGGTAATGAATTATGGCCCTTGGAAGCTGCTGACCTCTGTGTCCACTCCTCTGCTCGGGAAGGCGTCTGGGGCTTAAGAGCATGGCACATCCTGTGTCCAGGGCGGTGTGGCGATTCAGCTGCCCTGGCCCTAGCCTGCAGCCTCTGCCCCCTCTGTCACCGTGTGCTTCCGTCATTCCCGCCGGGGCCTGGGGAGCTGACGACCGAGATGTCGAGCCAGCTCCCGGGTGTTCGTGCTGCAGGCATCGTCCCCGCGCTGTTCCAGGAGGAGGAGAAGGAGGGCATCCTGAGCCAGCTCACCCAGGAGGCCTCCAAGCACGGCATGGGCCCGGCGAAGGAGTCCGTGTGGCAGTACTTCGTGAACAAGAGCGCCAACAACCTGCACATCGTCCTGGGCATGTCTCCCGTTGGAGACACACTGAGGACCCGCTGCAGGAATTTCCCAGGTACCTCTGAGCGGAGGCTGCAGACCCCTCTGCCTGGTGCAGCAGGGCGTGGGAACCCATCCGCTTCCGGAGCTTCTGTTGGTGAAGGGAAATGGGAAACGGGGCCCTGCACTCGGGGAGCCCTTCTGACTCGGGGACAGGCTCATGCTCCCAAGGACAGGGCCCACAGCAGGGGAAGGTGGCTTCCTGCCCCTCCCGACTGGGACAGTTCTGCCAGCCTCGTAGAAACCATCGTGCCCACCTTTAGCACATAGTTTTAGCTGGGCCTGGTACACTCCTGTGATCCCAGCCCCCTGAGAGGCTGAGGCAGGAGGATTGCAAGTTCAATACCAGCCTGGGCAATTTAGCATTTTAGCAAGACCCTGTCTCAAAATACTAAAGGGCTGCAGATGTAGCTCAGTGGGAAGGGCCTGGGTTCAGCTCCCACTGCTGAAAAAAAAGGAGTTTCCTAAGTGGGGGCGGCTCCCCAGGGGGCACTTGGCTGTGCCTGGAAGTATTTTTAGCGGTGACAGCTCAAGGGCAGGCACAAGGGTGCACAGCCAGCGGTGTCATGGGCGTGGGAGGATCACCCCCGCCAGGTCAGCAGTGCCCAGGCTCGGTGCCGGGAGCTCTGCTCCGGAAGCCAGGCTTGGGCACGCACAGCTTGGCCACTGCGTCGGTGGCTTCTGCAGATGGCTCGGGGCTCCCGTGTGGCTCTGGGCCGCAGAGGGACCATTTCTCTCTCTCTTTCCTTGCTAGGCCTGGTGAATAACACTGGCATTGACTGGTTCATGCCGTGGCCTCCCCAAGCCCTGAACGCAGTCGCAAGGTCATTCTTAGGTAAGGACCACGTCGTCAGTGGTCTAATGAAGCAGCTCGTTAGCACTCCTCTGACTTTGCCTTCTGATCCGTATATCCCTTCCCTGTGAACCGCTAACGAATGACTTCTTAGCGTTAGTGTGTCTGGTTTGTGTTGTGTATGAGTCCAAAGGGATTTCAGGAGACTTAAAGGCATAATTAGAATAAAAATCGTTAGGGAACATTAAAATCGGGAGTTGGCATTCAGTGGCCTGCTGCCACGTGCGCTTCAGTGCTTGTTCTGATGAATAAAGTTTTATTGGAACACAAACTCACTCACCAATTCCCATTCCATCCATGGCTGCTTTGTGCCACAGCTGCAAAGTCCAGCCAGTGCAACAGACACCGTGCCACGATGGCTTGGCCCTTCGTAGACAAAGTGCGCTGCCCCAGCCCAAATGACACCCAGGACTGCTTGGTGGACTGATCATCTGCCACCTCGGACTCTCTCTGTCCAGTTTCCAACAGCATGGGCCTTAGATGTTAATCCTTGAATATGAGAGCAAGTCAGTTCCTTTTCAGGGAACATTTTTTTCTGTAGACTTAACAGATTTATGACAAATGCCACTGCATAACCTTATAAATAGTTTCAATCTTACAAATAAATTTGTATGCAATAAATAATAAATAGCCCTTCCAAGCGAGCTTTGGAAGAGATCACAGTGGAATTTTTCTGGGAAGGAAGGCACGAGAATGACCCTTCTGATGATAGAACTCAGGGGCCGGCGAGATTCTTCGGAACGGTCCAGGTGGTAAACAGTACCTTGGCTGCCACTGCTCGGTTCTGCAGTTATATCCGGAGTGCCATCACAGACAGTGTGTAAATGAACGGCTGTGGCTGCGTCCCAGTAAAACTTTATTTACACAGACAGGTGGTAAGCTGGATTTATCGTTTGGGCTGTAGTCTGCCAGTCGCAGGTAGCATACCCTGGTTCCATAGGGGAATCAGCCGTTTCCTTGGGTTAGCACCTGGATTTACATTCCGTATTATAAATAGCACTGCCTGGAATTTGCTTAGAGTTAATTCCTAGAGTTGTTATGACTGCTCCATAAAATATGGGGATTCATTAGGTAAAGTTTTTGTGCATGCTATTCGGTGGTATAACTCAAGATCAGATCTGCAGAACCTGGGTGAATCAATACTTTGGGTCAGACTTTCGTTTAATAGGAGATAGCGCTGTAATCCTGCATTTGGGAGGCTGAAGGAGGAGGATCACCCTGAGTTCAAGGCTAGTCTTGGCTGCATAGTGAGTTCAAGGCCAGCCTGAACTGCACAGTGAGACCCTGTCTCAAAAAAAAAAAAAAAAAAAAAGAAAAAGAAAAAAGAAAAAAGAGAACAATGCACATCGCTATCTCCAGGTGGCCCAAGTGCTGTCCTCTTGGCCCTAAATACTATCATGAATTCTTCCAGCAGATCATAGAAGGTTGCCTTGAGCCCAGTGTGTGCTGGCATGGGGATCTGGCTGAGAAAGACTGAATAAGCCCTCTCGGCCCCTGGGGAGGTGGCCGACCGGGCAGTGACAGGGCAGGGGTGTGGTGTGGCCTCTCTGGAGTCCCTGGCCTGTTGGGAAGCAGGATTGGCCTTCCATGTTAGAGGTATCTCCAGGTCGGGGGTTGTGGCCCAGAATGGTAACCGCTCTCTTGATTTCTTTCTTTTACGAATTTTAAAAAATGTTAGAGAAGGGGGCTGGGGATTTAGCTCAGCGGCACAGCGCCTGCCTGGCAAGCACAAGGTCATGAGTTCGATTCCTGGTACCGGAAAAAAAACCAAAAAACCGAAAAAAAAAAAAAAAAAAAAGTTAGAGAATTGTACTTCTGGGATTAATTACATTCCTCGTGTGTAGCCGTCGCCACTGTGATTTTGGGAACTTTCCATCCTGAACTGCGCCTCTGTCCTGTCCCATGCACACCCCGGCTCCCTGCCCGGCCCGGGCCCCCTCCAGCGGCTCTGAGCTGTGCACGCTCGCTGGCGTGGACAGCTCACATAAGTGGTGCTGCACGACGTTTGTGCCCACACGCCGCGTCTGTCGTCTGAAATGCCGCGGGCAGCGTGGGTCACTGTGTCCTTCCTTTCTGTGGTGGACTCGCCCGTCCGGTGGCCACGTCCCTCTCCGTCCATCCCAGGGAGGTCACGGTGCCTCCCCTTCCCCTCCCGGCCACCGTGAGGTGTGTTGCACGACGCTGGTGTGTGTGGGTCTGCCGGGGTCCCCGTCTGCAGCCCTTTAGGGTGCTGGCAGGGAGCGGGGTGGCGGGGCCCGGGTGGGGGGTCATTCTGCCACACTTTCCGGCCCTGCTTCCTAGGGGACAACTCGATGATCCCGGCGGAGAACATCGACGACCTCGTGGAGCACGTGGTGCTGGTGCACGAGTCCGTGGGAGAGTTCAGCAAGCAGTTTCTGCAGAAGCTGAGGCGCAGCAACTACGTCACCCCCAAGAACTACCTGGATTTCATTCACTCGTATTCCAGGCTGCTGGACGAGAAAACCCAGTACAACATAGGCAAGGGCAGAGGGCTGACCGTTGGGGCCTCGCTCCTCAGGAGCGAGCATCTGGGCCTCTCTTCTTTCCTTCCTTCCTCCCTCCCTTCGTTCCTCCCTTTTCTCTTCCTTCCTTCCTTCCTGCCTGCCTTCCTTCCTCCAGTACTGGGGATTGAACCCAGGGTCTTTTTACTGAATGACATCCCCAGCACTTCTTTCATTTTTTATGTAGAGACGGCATCTCCCTAAATGGCTAAGTTGCCCAGGCTGGGCTCGAACTTTTCAGTCCTCCTGCCTCAGCCTCCTGGAGTGCTGGGAAGACAGGTGTGTGCCACTATGGTCACCTGTACTGGCCTTTTTTTGAAGCAGGTTTTCCTCAGGAAGCTCATGGGTAGGTCGAGGTGCACCCTGATTTTTATTTTCAGCGCTGACTGCACAGATGTTTGGGCCAAAATGCTTTGTGGACAGGGGCTGTTTAGAAAAGGCTCTGGTCTGGGAGCTGCTGTCTTTTTTTGTTTTTGTTTTTTTGAGACAAGGTCTCGATATGTAGCCCAGGCTGACCTTAAACTTACGGCAATCCTCCTGTCTCAGCCTCCTGAGTTCTGGGATTACAGGCATGGGCCACCACGCCTGGCTTGGGGGGCGTTGTGTTCAGATTGACTGTGGTGGAGGCCACTTCTGGAGTGGGAGACAAGCCCTCCCCCGCCGCCCTGGCAGTGACTGGGGCGAGTCCCAGGGAGGCACATGGAGCGTGTGCCTGGGGGCTCGGGGTGCCGTGGTGGTGACCGGTGCTGTCTGTGGATTCACAGCTCAGTGCAAGCGGCTGGAGGGCGGGCTGGACAAGCTGAAGGAGGCCACCGTGCAGCTGGACGAGCTGAACGAGAAGCTGGCCGAACAGAAGGTCGTGCTTGCTGAGAAGTCCGCCGCCTGCGAGACCCTGCTGGAGGAGATTGCCACCAACACGGCCATCGGTGAGCGGGCGCCGGGCACACAGGCCTGTGGGACGGGCTGGGGCCGCCGGACAGAGACGCGGGCTGTCCGGACCTGCGCGCCCGGCTCGGGGACATACGCCCCTGATGTCGCTGGTTTTCCTCCCCGAAGTCTTGCGTGGTCCTCTTTAAATTCTTTTCCTCTCACATTTCCTGACACGTACTTGCGCACATTTGTGGGGGCATTTGGGGCCTTCTCATCAGGACATCACGACCTCATCCCAAATGGTCACTTTACTTCCAAATGAGATGCTGGTGGGGTTCCCATCATGCCACTTTGGGGGCTCTGTTCACCCTGGTGCCGCTCCTGGGAGGGGCCTTGGGCTTCGAGCCTGTGAGGAGGTGCGTCCTGCAGGGGGACGATGGACAGGCGATGACTGAGGGACACTTCAGTCTGGTCAGGGTCACAGGGCAAAGGGGCAGCAAGGAGTGTGGAGAAGTGGAGGGACAGAGAGAGACAAAGACACAGATAGAGATAGAGATAGAGACAGAGAGACAGAGAAACAGAGATAGAGATAGGGACAGAGCCAGAGAGAGACAGAGAGAGACAGAGACAGAAAAACAGAGAGAGATAGAGAGAGCCAGAGCCGGAGACAGAGAGAGACGGGGTAGGGTTAGGTGGGTGGTGACTGAGGAAGGTCGCGGTGGAGCGGCCACCCTGGGGCGGGAGCCGGGGCACCATGGGGACCCTGCCGGTGGCCCCGCTCACCCGCCTGCCCCGCAGCGGAGGAGAAGAAGAAGCTGGCGGAGGAGAAGGCCATGGAGATCGAGGAGCAGAACAAGGTCATCGCGGTGGAGAAGGCCGAGGCCGAGACGGCGCTGGCCGAGGTCATGCCCATCCTGGAGGCCGCCAAGCTGGAGTTGCAGAAGCTGGACAAGTCGGACGTGACTGAGATCAGGTGACCAGCGGCTCCGAGCCCACTGCCTTGCACCTGGCGTGGGCTGCCACCGTGCGGCGCTGTCGCTGCCCTCTTTGTAGACAGGGAAGGGAGCTGGGCAGGGAGGCAGCTTGACTGGCTCCACGCCTCTCCCCAGGCCGGTGCCCAGCCCAGGACGGCGGGGACAGCGCTTGGGAGATTTCCTGGGTGGTTTGGCAGCCGTGGCAGGGTCACCTCGGCTGGCGCCTCCCGGCACCGCCCGCCCCTAGGACCCCGGGGGAGGAGCCACGGTCTCCCCCTCTGACGCTCCTTCCCAGGAGGGCTCAGCGGCCCAGTGGCACCCAGAGAGGCTCTGCGGCCCCCCCGCGTCCCTTCCCCTTCCCCGAACTCGTCTCATGCTCAGCGGTGGCTCGCAGGGATGGCCAGGGCTCAGGCCCCGCACAGGCGGGATTGCAGGGGCCGGCTCATCCGCTGCGTGCCCCTGGGAAAGTCACTTGACCCGTGTGCTGCGTGTCCTCACGTGTGACATACGGAGGACGCCGGTTGTTCCTGCTGCTCCACAGTGGCCGTGAGGGGCTGGCGAGAGGTGTCAGGAGCTCTGGCACCGGGCTGGGCGCGCTGCCAGCGCCGTGGAAGCCTTAGCTCTGGTCATGGCCCCGGGTGACCGTCGCCGCCCACTCCTTGTCTGTCCAGCAGGAGGGACAGGGGGCTCCTGGGTTCCTGCTTCAGGATTCCGCGGGTTGGCAGAGCCAGCGAGGCTGCAGCCCTCCCGTCGCCCCTGTCTGTGCAGCTGGAGTCGGGCGGCCCTGGGGTTTTAAACAGCCGGGCGCACGGCGTGGGGTGGCTGTGCCATCCTTTGTCCAGCCGGCCGTGTCTTCAGCTTGTCCCCAGGGTCCCGCCCTTGCGACAGAGTGGTGCAGGGTGACCCTGCCAGGGCGAAAGAGTCTGTGCAGCGGCCCTTGGGGCCCCGTACAGCGCTCGCCGCCGTCCTGGGGGCGCCTGCGCTTCTGCAGCCTCGCCAGAGAGGGCGCCGTTGAGCGTTTGGCTTTGCGACACCTGCGCGGAGGGACGGGGTTCCTGTGTTTTCACGGCATTTCTCTCATTATGAGCGAGGTGGCCCTTTCACATTTGTGAAAAATGTGTGTAGGGGTCACGTGCCTTCCCTTTCCGCGGACTGTCTTGTGCGCTGTCCCTTTATCTGTTGGGTGTGGTTGTTATTGCCGCTTCACTCTTTCTTGACTGTTTTCGGGGGTCTTGTTTTTGGGGTACTGGGGGCGGAACCCAGTGTCGCTGCCAGCCTTCCTGGAGCGTGTTCTATGGCAAGAGATGCGCGTTTGACCTGTGAAGTGAGTGGCGGGTATTTTCCCATCTGGCACGGGCCGCTGACTTTGTGAACGAGTTCACTTTGTGCCTTTGTTTTTGCCATTTACGTGGCAGGCTTTAGCAGCATTTCGTGCTGTGACTTTTGCTATTATTTTTTGGCAGGGCCAGGGGTTGAACACAGCGCCTCCCGCAGGGGGGAGCCACACCCCCAGCCCCGGGTTGTGGCTTTCAGATCCCGAGTTGTAGTTCAGTCCTTCCCACTGTGAAGTTGTAAAACACTTTTCCGCTGGTTTTTTCCTGTACTTTTATAGTTTAACTTCTGCATTTAAATCTTTTCCCTTTTTGGTATTTGCCCCCTGGGCTTCCATGTGAATATGCACCCCCAAACATGACTATTACCTGCCTTTCTTCGGGTCATTTGGGTTCAGTGCGATGGGCCTGCACTTAACCTTTTATTTCTTTTTACTTTCTTTTTTTTTTTTTTTTTTTTGGTCTTCTTGAGACAGGGTCTCGCTGTGCAGTTCAGGCTGGCCTTGAGCTCACTTTGTAGCCCAGGCTGGTCTCGAACTTGCAATGATCCTCCTGCCTCAGCCTCCAGCCTCCCAAGAGCTGGGATTATAGGGGTGTGTCACCACGCGCATCAACCCTTTATTTCTTAAAAGCACTTCCTGCTGAAAGTGATTACGTTAAGCCAGGAAGAGGAGGATGTCGAGGACAGGAAGTGGATGCCCATCTCTGGTTCAGGTTCCTTTCGCCCAAAATTTCTCCCAAAGGAGGCCCTGTGTGCTTGGGACATTGCGCAGGGGACCCTGGGAGGGGCATCACGGAGGCCAGGCGTCGGCTTGTGGAAGAAGCAGAGGCCACTGGCAGCTGGCAGCGGGTGGGGGCGTGGGGGGGGCGTGGGGTTGTGGCGATTTGTTTATTCCGGAGTGGGCGGCAGTGTTCACAGTTTGTCTTCGCCTTTCTCCTCCCCGACCCCAGGTTCATGTTGTGACAGAGCGGGGACCACACCAAGCAGTGCCACGGCCTCAGTGCCCCAGCGGCTCGTCACCCGCACCTGCAGCGGGTGTGGATGGGGAGGTCCTGGGGCAGGGCCCACAGGCCGCCTGCAGGGAGCCTGAAGGTCCTGGCTCGGCCGAGTGCTCAGTCTCGGGCTCTTTCTGCCTTGGGCTTAGAAGCGCCTCCCTGGTCTCTCCTGCCCGGGGCTGGCTTTCCTCAGCCCCTCGTAACGACAGGGGACAGCGTGGCCTGATTCCGGCTGTGGCCCAGGACGCGGGCACAGCGGACCCCCCCACCTGTGTGTCCACCCCTGTTCCCAGGGGACCCTGAGCCTTCAGCTGCCTGAGGCCGTGGGCGCCGCCATTCTTCTGGGGTTTCCTCCCGGCCACCATGTCCTGTTCCTCGGGCTCTGGTGCTCTGGAGGCCCCAGGGCTCTGCCATCTGGTGTGGGGGAAGCAGGGTGATGTCTGCTGTCACCATCGCCACAGAAAGCAATTCGGGGGCCTGCCCTGAGAGAGCCAGGGCCTGGGGACGCCGTGCCCTCCAGGCTCCCAGCCCGTTTCTTCCCGTGTGGGAATTGGGGATGGGGACGATGACAGTGACAGTCACCCTGCGGAGCCCAGGGTGTCTTAAAAGGCGACTGCTCGGCCTCCACACTGACTAGGGCTTCGGTGGCTCTGGGCGGCCTGAGTGGGTACAGAGGTGTGGCTGGGTCCTGCAGCCTGGTCTGGAGCCTTCGGGTGAGACCTGTCCCTGCCTCCAGCTGAGCTGCCTTCTCTGTTGCACCCCGGCCCATCTTGGCTCTGACCCCTGGACCTCCGCGTCCCCAGGTCGTTCGCGAAGCCGCCGAAGCAGGTGCAGACGGTGTGCGAGTGCATCCTCATCATGAAGGGCTACCGCGAGCTCAACTGGAAGACGGCCAAGGGCATGATGTCCGACCCCAATTTCCTGCGGTCCCTGATGGAGCTTGATTTTGACTCCATCTCCCAGAGCCAAGTCAAAAACATCAAGGGTGCGTGTGGTGGACGTGCAGAGTCGGTCTGCGGGACTGGCTGGGCCAGGCAGGGTTTGTCACGGCAGGCAGGTGGGGTCGCTGCGGCCCTGCGGATGAGGGAGCGGGTGGACCCTCTCCGGACGAAGACCGCAGCTCCTCATCACCACGCCGTGTGAATGCTCAGCAGCAGTGCGGGCTCCCTCATCGGGGAACAGGGTCTTCCTGTCCCGACCCGCCCGGCCCTGTCCTCGTGTCTCAGCCAGGTGGCTCCAAGGTTGGCTGTTAGGATAAAGCGTCCAAGGCCCCAGGGGACAGGCCCGGGCAGGAGACGGCACCCCCCAGGGCCAGCCCTACACCTTTGGCGAGAGAAGCCGAGGTCCCTTCCAGCCCTCGCTGTGTTTGGGGCTGTCGCTCAGGGTGAGCGCTTGCCCAGCACGCGTGAGGTCCTGGGCTCCAGTCACGCGGTCAGTGCGATGCAAGTGCACACGGTCAAGTGCAGAGCCTTCGCGGCAGGTGCTGTTCTCACCCCTTAAAAACAAAAGCAAACTAAACACGGATGTAACAAGGACCGAACCCGCAAGGAGCTCCCTCCCCGCTGCCTGGACCCGCGTCGGAAGGCCCTGCATGGAGTGCGGTTCCGGGGGAGAGGGCGCAGAGAGAGGCGGCGGGTGACCTTGGCATCGCCTAGAGTCCCAGCTAGCTGCTCGAGCTGAGCCATCCCGGCGCCCGGCTGTCCCCCTTGGTGCGCTGGGTGTCATAGAACACCTTCGGTATCCACGAAACCCGTTCCTATCGGGCCCGCCAGTGTCCTTTGAGGGCTGCAGGCCACAGGGGAGCACTGAGCCACGTGTACTTCCGCTGCCCGCTGGCGATCACGGTGCGGTTTCGTTTTCCCCACAGCGACGCGGGCTGACCTCTGTCTCTGACCTTCAGGCCTCCTGAAGACGCTCAATACCACGATCGAGGAGATGGAGGCCGTCAGCAAGGCGGGGCTGGGCATGCTGAAGTTTGTGGAGGCCGTCATGGGCTACTGCGACGTCTTCAGGGAGATCAAACCCAAGAGAGACAAGGTACCAACCAGCCCACCCAGCGACTCGCAGGAGTCGGCACCCACAACTCGAAGCTGCATGACTATTTCCACCCACAATCGGCAACCCTGAGATGCAGCTCCCACCTAGACGCGTGGACAGGCAGGCTGGGGGCCGTGCAGCTCGGACTTGGCATGAGAAGCCCAGGACAGGAGGCGCTGAGGCTCCTTCTCTGGGGCTGGAGCAGAGTTGGGAACCTCAGGGCGCCGGAAGGCAAAACACGCACCGTCTCTAGCCCATATGGTTTTCCAAAGCGTGTGCAGATCTCGCAGCCGCAGCTGAAGCAGTAACCGGAAGAGAAGCGGGGTGCCTTGCTGGGGCCCCCGGTGGCCAGGGCGTACGCTGGTCACTAGAAAACACAGGGTGGTGGGTGCAGTGCCCAGCTGCGAGCCCGGTTCACCCCCGCCCCGCTTCTGCCCCTTCCCCTAGGTGGCCAAGCTGGAGCGGAACTTCTACCTGAGCAAACGCGAGCTGGAGAGGATCCAGGCGGAGCTGGCCGCCCTCCAGAGGGAACTGGAAGCGCTGGGGGCCAAGTACGAGGCCGCCATCCTGGAGAAGCAGAAGCTGCAGGAGGAGGCGGAGATCATGGAGAGAAGGCTGCTGGCCGCGGACAAGCTCATCTCGGGCCTGGGGTCCGAGAACGTCAGGTCGGCGGGGCTGTCCCACCCAGGGGGGCGCGTGGGGCTGGCTCTTCAGGGGCTGCTGGCAACAGAAGGGCCGCGTGGATTCTTTGTTCTGAGTTGCACTTTTATGTAAAAACTGCGTGATGAGCCGTTTGAGGGTTCTCTTGGGCCATTTCGTAGACTCCGTCATTAGCTCGGTGCTGAGCGTCACTTAGTAACTGTTAGGGGCTGAAGGTGCCCGTGAAGCTGAGAGACAGAGAAACCACCACAGCCAGCAGGTGCCACTGGGAATGGTGGCTTCCTGGTGACCTTCGGCCCCGGGAGGAGCCGATCTCTGTCTCTGGAGGTGACTCTCAGGAGTGTCTTCCTGAGGTTCATCCTTGAGAGGGCGGGGCTGTTGGGCACCTCACCACCGGCTTCGAGGACGCTTTCCAAAGGGGTATCTGCGCGTGTGGCACAGAAAACACTGGGAGGCTCTCTCTGCCCGTGGGGAGCACGCGGTTTCCAGTCTCGGGAACCTGGGGGGCTCTGAGCTCTGACGGGAAGGGGCCCGAGGAAACACCCGCTTTCTCCTGTCTCGGGTGGGTCGGGGCATCGGCTGGCGGACCGGGGTTCTCAGCTCTGCTTTGCGTTTGGAAGCAGCTCGATCGCTACTGGACAGACAGCTTTGAGAGATGAGGCCTCTGGCATTTACAGAGCCCTGCCAGGCGAAGTTCTGCCGAGCCCCAGCTCTGAACCAAGTTTTTCAAAGCAAAGGGTTTGCCGGGGTGGGAAATTACGAAGTGAGCTGGGGATCTCTATGTCCTAGAAAGGAAGAACATCTCAGATTGTAGCCCAATCTGGTCTTAAACTTGAGGACCTCCTGCCTTAGCCTCCTGAGTACCAGAGCAACGACAGGCGTGTGCCAGCTCACTTGGTCTTGTTTATTTCTTAACTGGCACCCAAGGCTCGCGCGTTTGTGGAATGCAGCGCCGTCATTCACCGTAGGTGTCATGGGTAATTAGCAATTCCAGTGTCCAGACCTCACTTTTACAGTGGTAACCCGAGCCTCTAGCCATGGCTCCCGCATGCCAGGGCAGCTAGACAGGAAGGGCCCCGCGGGCTCCCGTGGCCAGAAGGCCATCGTTGCCGCCCCCTCCCGTGCCAGGTGGCTGAAGGACCTGGACGAGCTGATGCACCGGCGGGTGAAGCTGCTGGGTGACTGCCTGCTGTGTGCCGCCTTTCTGAGCTACGCGGGCGCCTTCACCTGGGAGTTCCGCGACGAGATGGTGAAGCAGGTGTGGCAGAACGACATGCTCGAGCGCGGCATCCCCCTGAGCCAGCCCTTCCGCCTGGAGAGCCTGCTCACCGACGACGTGGAGATCAGCAGGTCAGGCGGTGCGGCCGGCGGGGGGCCGGGGCTGCGGCAGATGGCTCCACGACAGTCCCGGCCGCCGTCCCTCCAGGTGGGGCTCCCAGGGCCTGCCCCCCGACGAGCTCTCCGTGCAGAATGGCATCCTCACCACGCGGGCCAGCCGCTTCCCGCTCTGCATCGACCCCCAGCAGCAGGCGCTCAACTGGGTCAAGAGAAAGGAGGAGCGGAACAACCTGCGGGTACGACCTGCCCCGGTCTTGGTCCCGGGGCTCTTCCCTGTGGCTTTGACTCCGGCGCCACTCCTAGGGCTGGGGACACCTTGCATCCTCGAGACGTCCGCTGGCCTGGGGCGTGGTGGGCGGGGGTGGGGCCGGCACGAAGGCAGGGCGTGGTGGCGGCCGGACTGAGATGTCGTTCGCAGGGTCGCTCGCCCGCTGAGAGCAGGCAGCATGGTGGGCTTGGAATATTGAGAGTTGTACAGCAGCTGCCCGAGTCACCCAAAGAAATACTTCGCCCTTTAGTGTCACCCCCCAGCCCCCCCGCGTTGCCCTGTCCCGGCGCCTGGCACGCACTGATACGTTGTCCAGCTGTGATCGGCCATGCTGGGCATGTCCTGTGGGGATCGCATGCCGCCTGGCTGTTTCTGCCTGGCTTCCCCTCTCGGCGTTGTGATCGCATGGCTCCTTTGTGCGTGTCCCTTTTTCGTGGTTGAGTAATAGCCTGCTGTCCGGACTAGGACTTGGGTCTCTTTATCCCTGCGTCAGGCGGTAGACAGCAGGGTCGTTTCTCCTTTCGGCTGCCGTGAACCTTTGGGTGCGGTTTTGGCGCAGAGGTCCTGGGGCCCGGTCATTTTTTGCTGAACTCCTTAACAAACGTGATTTTCAGCTTTCCCCTCTGCCTGCCTGTGTCCTGTCCTTGCTTCCTCTCCTGTCTGGTCACCTGGCTCCCTCCATGTCCCCCACACGTGAGCTCGCCCGCCCCTACACGGGTGTGTCACGCACACTGGCTTCCACCCCGCCCCATCCGCAGACGGCGTCCTTCAACGACCCCGACTTCCTCAAGCAGCTGGAGATCTCCATCAAGTACGGGACCCCTTTCCTGTTCCACGACGTGGACGAGTACATCGACCCGGTGATCGACAACGTCCTGGAGAAGAACATCCGGAGCACGCAGGGCCGGCAATTCATCATCCTGGGTGACAAGGAGGTGGACTACGACCCCAACTTCCGGCTCTACCTCAACACCAAGCTGGCCAACCCCCGATACTCGCCCGCCGTGTTCGGCAAGGCCATGGTCATCAATTACACGGGTGAGAGGGCCGGGCCCAGCCGGGGTGCGGCCAAGGGGGCCTGCGGGAAGCGGGCCCGGCCGGGCTGTGAGGGCCTCGCCGTGTCCCCGCAGTGACCCTCAAGGGCCTGGAGGACCAGCTGCTGAGCGTGCTGGTGGCCTATGAGCGGCGGGAGCTGGAGGAGCAGCGGGAACACCTCATCCAGGAGACGAGCGAGAACAAGAACCTGCTCAAGGACCTGGAGGACTCCCTGCTGCGCGAGCTGGCCACGTCCACGGGCAACATGCTGGACAACGCCGAGCTGGTGCAGACGCTGGAGGACACCAAGTCCAAGGCCACGGAGGTGCGGGGCGGGGTGGTGCCCTGAGCCCCGAGGGCCCCGGGGATCCTTGTGGCGCCGGCAGCCTTTTTCAGTTGAGGGTGACAGAAAAGCCAACCCTGCCCAGCTAATTCCCAAAGGGAAGACATCAGCCTACAAAGCAGAAAGACCAGGGATGGCTGCAGGTAGGGCTGGATCCAGCACTCCAAGGACACCATCTGGACTCAGTTCCAAGTCTGTTTCTTCTGGGCCAGGCCTTCAGCTGAGCTGGCTTGGGTCTTTGTCAGGGTTGGGAGGAGAAGTGAGAGCCTTTCCTTGTTCCTATCTTGAGTGTCCTGAGAGTCACTTAAGTCATGTGCCCCCCCCCCCCCCCCCCCCCGCAGGGTAATCCCGAGGCCTGGAAGTGCTTGGGGCGGATTGGCTGGGCCTGGTCCCATGGGTGGAGCCCACGTAGAAAGTGAAGGAGACAGTGCGCAGCTGATACTAGAGAGGGCTTTGAACTGACAAAAACCCGCCGCTGTCCCTGAGAGTGGCTCCCTTGGTCCCCAGCAGAGGGCGCTTTGCCACCCCCCCCCCCACTGTCCACCCAGCCCCTCCTGTCTTCATTTCTGGGGTGACTCGCGCCTTCCCTCAGGTGTCAGAGAAGCTCAAGCTGGCCGAGAGGACGGCACAGGACATCGACCGGCTGCGGGATGGCTACCGGCCAGCGGCCAGGAGGGGCGCCATTCTCTTCTTCGTCCTGTCGGAGATGGCGCTGGTGAACTCCATGTATCAGTACTCGCTCATCGCCTTCCTGGAGGTCTTCGGGCTGTCGCTGAAGAAGTCACTGCCTGACTCCATCCTCATGAAGCGCTTGCGGAACATCATGGACACGCTGACCTTCAACATCTACAACTACGGCTGCACGGGTGAGCCGGGACGCGGGCGGCAGCGCTGGGGCGCGGTTGGCGGGGCTGTAAGGAGACGGCAGCTACCAACTGGTCCAGGAGAAATGTTTGAGTCAGGTGCGGTGGCACGTACCTATGAGCACAGCACTCTGGGAGGCTGAGGCGGGAGCACCCCACATTTCAAGCCCAGCTTGGGCAACTCAGTGAGACCCTGTCCCAAAGTGATACATAAAGGAAAGGGTGGGTGATGTAGGTTGGCGCAAAGGCCCTAACTTTAATCCCCTGTTCCACAAAAAAAAAACAAACAGAAAAACAAAGAAGACTCTTTAAAGTACCAATTTCTGAAATGACATTTTTGTGAAGACACAATTCATGTACCGTAAATGCACCCTTGAAAGATGGCACTTCTGGGCTTTATAGGGTGTTCTCAGGCTTGGACACCCACCCTCACTGTCTGGCTCTCGGACAGCCCCATCTGCTGGGAAGTGAAACCCCCTACTTCTTAGCAGCGCCCCGCTTCTGCCTCCTCAGCTGCTGGCAGCCCCTGATCTACTCTCTGGTTCCACAGATGATGGATCAGCCAGTGTGTGGCTTTTCAGACTTCCTTTTCGCTGGCGTGGTTTCTGGGTGTGTCTGTGTCACGGCAGGCGTCGGGGTCGCCGCTCTGCGGCTGGGTGCTCCCTGTGGCACAAATCGGCCACATTCTTTTCTCAGGGGTCACTTCTAGTGGGATAACACTGCGGGGAAGATCTGTGTGCAGACTTCAGTGTGAGCGTGTGTGTGTGCGTGTGCGTGTGTGTATTTGGGTGCCAGGCATGGAACCCAGGGCCTCTTGCTCGGTCACAGAGCTACAGCCTGAGCCCCTCATTAACTTTTATTATAAAAAGTTTCAAACACAGAAGGAAACAGGGTGAGGCTCCCCATAGCCCATCCCCCAGCAGGGATCCGCTCTGGATTTGCCCACAGCACTGCGCGGTTCCCTGGGTGCGCGGATCGCTTCGGCCTTCCGCTTGGTTTTGGAGCCGTCTCTGTGAATATTACGACTGCATCCTGCGGCAGGGCGGTGCCTGGGCTCGGGGCAGGGCCACACGGCTCCTACTTCCGTGGTCTGCGTCGCAACCCCTCAGTTCTGCCCCGGAGCAGAATTGCTCCGCCAAGCCTTGGTGGAGAAGGTGGCTCTGGGCCCCCTCTGCCCAGGCAGGTGCGTGGTGCCCCCAGGAGACAGGGCCGTGCGAGGCACAGGTGGGGAGGTGGCCCAGGCTGCACTTGGCTGGGACCTGTAGGTGGAACCCAGCTCCTTTGTACCCGGATGTTCCCAGGCACTGGGCGTGGGTGGGCTAAGCGTGGCCCTGTGTGGAGCTTTTGTCTCACTTCCTTTACATTCAAGCATGTTGTGCACGTGAAACTCAGTCTTTAAAATGAATGTTTTTAAATTTACCACCCGTCCACGTCGTCCATCTGTGCGTCCGCCCCCTCGTCCTCCGTGTCCATCGTCCCCCATCCCCTTACGCGTCCTTCCGACCCCGCGTTCCTCCACAGGCTTGTTTGAGAAGCACAAGCTGCTCTTCTCTTTCAACATGACCATCAAGATAGAGCAGGCGGAAGGCAGAGTTCCCCAGGAGGAGTTAGATTTCTTTCTAAAAGGTAACGGATTCGGCTACCTTCCTTTCCCCAACTTCCTCGACCCTGGCACAAGGCAGGAAGTTTGCTCATGATAACAAGCCCCACCCACAACAATTCTCCTTGGAGCCTGGCTTGCAAGGGCGCCACTCGGTTGGTGCCTCAGCCGGCGCCTCTGGCCTCAGCAGTGGTTCCGGCCAGACCCGGAGCAGCCCACTCGTGCCTCAGGACTGCATGTGGCTGGAAGTCACGCAGGGCTGCAGGTGGGGTCCCTGGTGGCGACGGGGCCAGCCCGCGCCCCCTTCCCTGCAGGTCCCGTCTTTGGGATGTGGACTTTTCCCTGAAGCGAAGTGCTGAGCCCCTTGCTTGGCATCGCCAGCGTGACGGCCACTCATCCCCCCTCCTCCTCTTCCTCCCCTGTGGTAGGAAACATTTCCCTGGAGAAGAGCAAACGCAAGAAGCCCTGCCTGTGGCTGTCTGACCAGGGCTGGGAGGACGTCATTCTGCTCTCAGAGATGTTTCCAGACGACTTCGGGCAGCTTCCCGATGATGTTGAGAATCACCTCCTTGTCTGGCAGGAGGTGAGCTTGTGCTTTCTCTGCACTTTCCCCTTCCAACAACAATCTCCAGATGAAAGCCATGGCCAGTGCCTTGTGAAAGGGAAGCTACTGCCTGAATAAACCATGCAGAGTGTCGTCAATCCCCTCTAACTAGCTGTGTGGGTGAACCACCCATCCATAGGTCAGTCCATCTGTCCATCCGTCCATCTGTCCATCCATCCATCTATCCGTCCATCCATCCATCCAGTTCAGTCATCCAGTTCATCTATCCACTACCTATTATTCATTCCCCCATCCTCGCATTCATGATGTTATTCACCATCCTTCATCCATTATTCACCATCTATCCATCCATTCATCCAACCATCTGTTGCCTGTTATTCATCTCTCATCCATCTATCCATCACCCCTCCCCCTGTGCTCATCATCCATCCATCGTTATCCATCCATCCCATCCCATCTATCCATCCCATCCCATCCATCCATGCATCCATCCATCCACCCATCCCATCCATCCATCCATCCATCCATCCATCCCATCAATCTACCTATCCATTCAGGAAATACTGACTAAGCATCTATGCAGTACCATGGCCCCACGCAGGCACTGGGGACTCCACAGTGAAGGAGACTCAGCTTCTCCCTTCCTGAAGTTTGTGTTTTGGTGTAGAAAATGGCCATCCAAGATTAGAGGTGGCCTTGAATCCCACATCTGTAGATTCTCCTCCCTTTACAATGGATTTTGACACCGTCACATGGCAGTGGTGACCTGTCTTTCTGAGCTGATGGCACAATGATTTCTGCTCTCCCCAGTGGTATGACCTGGATTCACTGGAGCAGTTTCCGTTCCCCTTGGGGTATGATAAAAACATCACCCCTTTCCAGAAGTTGCTTATTTTGCGCTGTTTCCGTGTGGATCGGGTCTATCGGGCAGTGACTGACTATGTGACCATAACCATGGGAGAGAAGTAAGTGCTGCTTTGCTTCCCTGGCTCCTTCTCGGACTGGGACGTCTATTGTCATCCCCTCCTGAGCACAGGGGGAGGGGTGACTGGCCCCTGAGAAAACTGGCCCAGCACATGTGAGCTCTAGCCCAGAGCCACTCAAGACAAGTCCCTGGGGGGCGCACGGGTCAGGGCAGATTTCCAATCACAGCAGGACAGAGGCAGGTGAAATCAATTTTAAGAACATAGTTTTCTTATCTGCATATATGAAGGTATTATTTCACATAATCAGTGGAAACATTACTGAGACATTTTACAGGGTTTTTTCGGTTCAGTCTTCCAAGTCCTGTGTGAATTCACTCAGAGCACGTATCGGGGGGCCAGCTCTTGGTGGCCTCATGCGTCTCTGCCCGCCATATTGGATGCCCAGCTCTGGCCGAGTGTGCGAAGGCAGACAGGTGCTCGAGGGCGCGAGCCCGATGGGCCTCGGTGGCTGGCAGGTTACGGAAACGATGGCTTCATCCTCCTCCTCTAGCTTTCAGAGAAGCTGGGAGTTCAGCTTTTTAACATTGACTCTCCCGATCTTTGTATGGTGGCAGCTCACTTAGTTGTTTTGTGTCGCTATGACACAATACCGATTGCTGGATAATGCGTGAAGAAAATGGGTTTACTTAGCTCACGCCAGCCGGTGGCTGGCAGTCCAAATGGCATGGCACCAGCGTCTGGCCCGGGCTCCCTGGCTGTTTCACAACAGGGAGGAGCGGAGAGGGAGCGAGCCACGTGCAGAAGAGCCCACATGTGGGCGCCTTGCTGCGCAGCGAGCCAGTCCTGTGAGGGCGACACTAATCCCCTCCGGAGTGGTGCCCGGCCACCATCCCCCAGGCACCAGCTCGTAAGGGTCTGCTTCTCAACATTGTCACTGAGGAGCCCGAGCTTCTGCACATGGGCCTTAAGGGGGACAAGCTGTATCTAAACGGAAGCACCCCGACTCTGGGAAAGAGCAAACCAAACGCCCCTTGTGATGGGGCCATTTGGGACACGCGGTGGGGCTGTGGACGGGCAACCTCCGGGTCTCGTGCCAGGGCCCCGCTTACCTGGAGGGCGTGTAGGGGCGTCCGGCTGGATGCAAACCTTCCCAGTGTGCACGTGCCACACGTGCGGGAGGGAGCCGGAAGGGTCCGTCGCCTGTGGCCGGACCGCCCCTCGTGGGCAGAGGAGCAGCGAGGGGATTCTGGACGCTTCTGGGGACACAGCCCTGATCACACCCGGCGCTGTCCCCCTGGACAGTGACTTCACTCAGTCCCTTCCCCCAGGTACGTGCAGCCCCCGATGATCAGCTTCGAAAACATTTTTGAGCAGAGCACCCCGAACTCGCCCATCGTGTTTATCCTGAGTCCTGGTTCTGACCCGGCCAGTGACCTCATGAAACTGGCTGAGCGCAGTGGCTTTGGAGGAAACCGCCTCAAATTCCTTGCCATGGGCCAAGGTCAAGAAAAGGTAATTTGTCATTGGACAGTGGGGTCCCCACCTCTGTGACGACTGCATCCCCTGGGCTGGAGCTAAGAGCACTGTGCCTCAGAGGAGTGGGTGTGCTTCCCGTCCTGGGGCCCCAACCGTGGAGGTGCTAAGGGCATGAGGCTCACGTCCCAGCTCTGCAGACAGAGGCGGCCCGCAGGGCGTCTACGAGACGGCTTTTCCGAGGGCTGGGTCACTGGCGCCTTTGCGCTGCTTCTGGAGCAGGCTGTCACCTGTTTGTCCCCTTGGTGCAGGTGGCCCTGCAGCTGCTGGAGACGGCGGTGGCCCGTGGGCAGTGGCTCATGCTGCAGAACTGCCACCTCCTGGTGCGGTGGCTGAAGGACCTGGAGAAGTCCTTGGAGAAGATCACCAAGCCCCACCCCGACTTCCGCCTGTGGCTCACCACGGACCCCACCAAGGGCTTCCCCATTGGGATCCTGCAGAAGTCCCTGAAGGTCCGGCATGGCCCGTGCCGTCCCCAGGCTGGCTTCCCTGCACGCACATTTACTGCTCGCCCCACTGCCTTGGGACAGGGCCACCCCCGACTCCAGTGTGTGCGTGTGACGTCCAGAGGGATTTTCACGTCTCCTGTCATTTATTCTCAGGAAATTGTTTTGGGAAGGTTTTGTGGCTTTTCTTTCTCTGGTCCAGGTGGGAGAGAGAGTCAGGGATTTTCTTTTGACAGCTGAGGACCTGGGGTTCAGAGGGAGGTCAGAGGACCAGGGGGCGGGGCTGGTGGCCACACTGGGACAGACCTGGTCCCGCAAACTGTCTGCCTGGGCCCTCGGCCAGAGCTTCGTCACTGGGGAGCAGGGAGACCCAAGATGCAGTTTCCGACGCCCTTCTTGCCTGGCCCGGACCCTAGCCAAGGCAGGGCTCTGCTTCCCGCCTGCTGCAGGTCGTCACAGAGCCGCCCAATGGGCTCAAGCTGAACATGCGTGCCACCTACTTCAAGATCTCCCCTGAAATGCTGGGGCAGTGCCCACACCCCGCCTTCAAACCTCTGGTCTACGTGCTGGCCTTCTTCCATGCCGTGGTGCAGGAGAGGAGGAAGTTTGGCAAGATCGGCTGGAACGTCTACTATGACTTCAACGAGTCTGACTTCCAGGTGCGGTGTGGCCGGTGCGCTGCTGGCGTCTGGTTCCTGCCCACTTCCTGTTTGTTATGCGGTATTCAGGGCTGAACTCGGGGCCTCTGCTCTGAGGAACATACATCCTCAGCCCTTTTTAAACTAAAAAAATTTTTTTTGGAGACAGCCTTGCTAAGTTGCCCAGGCTGGGTTTGAAATGGCAGTCCTCCTGCCTCAGCCTCCCAGAGTACTGGGCTCAAAGGCTTGCGCCCCCACACCCAGCTTCTGCCCACTTTTCACGTAAGATGGCTGTGAAGGGCTGGTCTGGTTCAGTTTAGCCCCTTCTGTTCCCGCCTTTAAGGTCTGCATGGAGATTCTGAACACGTACTTAATGAAAGCTTTCCAGCAACGCGACCCTCGGATCCCCTGGGGCAGCCTCAAGTACCTGATTGGAGAGGTAGGAGAGGCCTGGTGGCATCCTCATCAAAAACCCGGTTAGATAACCCTAAGTCATTGCAGGACCATCAGGCCCGCAATCTCCCAAGCGAGTGGACAGCCACGGCTTAAATAAATGCAGACAATGGTAATGATTTTAGGGCACCAGGGGGGACTAATTCCCTTACAGTTTCAGTATTCTGTGAGTTAGCCCAAGACTTCTCTGGGAGGCCCATATTTATTTGGTTTACAAACAAGGGAGGGGGAATACTGAAGAAAATGCAGGAAGGGGCTGGGGATTTAGTTCAGCGGCACAGCGCCTGCCTGGCAAGTGTAAGGTTGTGAGTTCAATTCCCGGTACCGGAAGAAAAGCAAACAACAAACAAACAAACAAACAAAGATCCTTTTAGGGGCTGGGGATTTAGCTCAGCGGCACAGCGCCTGCCTGGCAAGTGTAAGGTTGTGAGTTCAATTCCCGGTACCGGAAGAAAAGCAAACAACAAACAAACAAACAAACAAAGATCCTTTTAGGGGCTGGGGATTTAGCTCAGCGGCACAGCGCCTGCCCAGCAAGCGCAAGGTCGTGAGTTCGAATCCCGGTACTGGGGGGGGGGTCAAAAAAAAGAAAATGCAGGAATCTGGGCAGGACTTGGGAATCCCTTTAAGGACTTCTCCAAGTAATATAGTATGTTAATTTAGGAGAACTGTGTTATCTCCAGGAAGGCGTTCACAGCAGGAGTGAGATGCCTGCGGTTAGTCTCCTTTAAGTTAACTGGGGTGGCAGACAAGGTGCCTAAATTCAGACAACTCTTAAGTAAACACAGAAAGCCAATTGGTTAATATTAGATCCAGCTCAGAGCCACTTTGTAGTGATCCCCAACAGTTCTCCACTCGGCATGGGCTGCTGTCCAGGCTGCGCGAAACCCTGCCCCCACTCTGGGGCGGGGCGTCCTCTCCTTTGTCCTGCGCGCTGGGCGTGGGGCCTCAGTGGGGTCCACACGGAGCTGGGACATGGCCGCTGCCTTCAGTTTCTGCCGTGCGACACGGTTGGGAGTCTGCCGTTGTGCCCTGGCTCCCACACTGCCAAGGGCAGCTCCTCGCTGTGGGCCTGTCCTTGGGAAGCCCGGGAGCCGTGCACAGTGCCAGGGACAAGTGCACTGGCCCAGGCGCTTACCCGCGTGGACGCTCAGGGGCCACACATGGCCAGCGGCGGCGTGTCACCATGGCTCGGTCTTGACCTGAGCCGGGCTCAGGGGAGGGCGTGCCAGGTGCTCGCAGAGGTCCTGAGTCCCCAGCTGCCCCTCCCTTGCTCCACCTGCAGGTCATGTACGGAGGCCGAGCCATTGACAGCTTTGACCGCCGCATCCTGACCACCTACATGGACGAGTACCTGGGGGACTTCCTTTTCGACACCTTCCAGCCCTTCCACTTCTTCCGGAACAAGGAGGTGGACTACAAAATCCCCGCCGGGGACGTCAAGGACAAATTTGTCGGTGAGACAGTCTGTCGGTGTACACGTTTCCTATGGTCGTTCTGCTTCTGAGCCCTCCCTTGGGGTGGGCACGGGCCTCGGCTGGTCAGGTGGG
This sequence comes from Chinchilla lanigera, assembly GCF_000276665.1. Lineage (NCBI taxonomy): Eukaryota > Metazoa > Chordata > Mammalia > Rodentia > Chinchillidae > Chinchilla > Chinchilla lanigera. Next base: position 5,210,621 of record NW_004955482.1, on the reverse strand, counting down.
GTCTGTTCTTAGTCTTGGGGCTGGGCGTTATTTCCAGTTCCTGGGAAGGCGTTCCCTGCCACCTAGGTGTTTTGAGCTAGGCTGGGCATGGCAGTGTAGAATTTTAGTTAAAAGCGTGTCACCCACTCAACGGTGGAAATTAGTCCTCGGGAGAAATTAGGAAATTAGGCCTTAGCGGCTGTGGGCCTCAGGAGCCCAGGGCAGCTGCTGATGCAAACTGTTCGTGCCCTGTGGCTCCAGAAGCCATCGAGGCCCTCCCGCTGGCCAACACACCCGAGGTGTTCGGCCTCCATTCCAACGCTGAGATCGGATACTACACGCAGGCGGCCCGGGACATGTGGGCCCACCTGCTGGAGCTGCAGCCACAGACCGGTGAGCTGCGCTTGAGCAGGGTGTGAGCTCGGCTGGGGCAGGGTCAGCACAAGTGCTGCTGGTTGGTCCTGGGAGCTGGCCCACCTGCGCCTGGCTGGCGGCTTCGCTGGGCGCCCCTCCCCCGCCGAGCCTTGCTTCTCCTCAGTGAGTTCTGGTTTTAGGGGAATCCAGCAGTGGCATCAGCCGTGACGATTACATTGGCCAAGTGGCCAAGGACATAGAAAACAAGATGCCCAAGGTCTTTGACTTGGACCAGGTCCGGAAGCACCTGGGCGTGGGCCTCTCGCCCACCTCCGTGGTGCTACTGCAGGAGCTGGGGCGCTTCAACAAGCTGGTCGTGCGCATGAGCAAGTCGCTGGCCGAGCTGCAGAGGGTGAGCACGGTCCCAGGTGCGGAGCTGTGTGCGTGTGGTGCCTGGCGGTCCAGCGCAGGCGGCCTGATGGCTCTGCGTCCTGCGAACAGGCCTTGGCTGGGGAAGTCGGCATGAGCAGCGAGCTGGATGATGTAGCCCGGTCCCTCTTCCTTGGGCTGATCCCTAACATCTGGAGAAAGCTGGCCCCCGATACCCTGAAGTCCCTGGGAAACTGGATGATCTACTTCCTGCGGCGGTTCAGCCAGTACACGTTGTGGGTGAGTGATGGGAAGCCGGTGGCGGGAGTTAGAGAACCGTCCGCGGATTCCACACACACACGTCTGTATCTTTCATCTGTTTCCTCTTTGCTGGGGACTCTGCAGCACACTATATACACTCTGGTGTAAGAGCGAATGGGCGCAGGTTGTTCTTCCTGGAGAGTTCCCCCTGCCCATATTCCATACCCTTCCTCCTACTGGGCACACTCAGGCAGTCACTGCACACATTCTCTGCATGTGTGTGAATTGCACGAGTGTGCCCCTCGGGGAACGGGCCACGGTTGAAGTGTGTGCTTCCGAATTTTCAGTCTTGTCCCAAGAAACAGGATACCTGGAGGGACTGTTGCCCTAGCCTCAGCAAACATGCGTGTTCTTCACATTCTAGATCTTTATTCTCTGATAGGTGGGGAACACTAATCGTTTTGTGTTGTATTTTTTCAACTATGCTGAAGCTGAGTATATTTCTTGAGCCTCTAGACGTTTCAAGTTTCCTTTTTCCTGAAATGTATATTTATATCTTGGTTTCTTTTTTTTTTTTGGTACCGGGAATTGAACTCAGGACTTTGCGCTTGCCAGGCAGGTGTTTGTGCTGCTGAACTATGTCCCTGGCCTTGGTTTCATTTTTATTGAGGGCACCATCTTTCTCCTTGATTTTTTTAAAGAGCTTTCTATGCTGGAGACATTATCGCTGTGTATGTGGCGTCACACACGTGGTGGAACCTCTGTTCACGAACTTAATTCTTTCCACAATTCTGGCTGGAAACCAAATTGGACGAGAACTGAATCAAATTTCCCCAGAAGGTCCACACTGAACCTAACCATTGAATTTGACTTGGTTTGTGACCAGTTCAGTTTGTGACCAGAATCATGGGAAGAATTCAGTGCATGAACCAAGCTACCGCTGTGCATCTCTCGTTCTGAGTCTTTTGTCTTTGCATACGGTGTTTTTATCCATGGAAAAGTTCTGTGTTGTTACGTAGTTGAATGTGTCAGTCTTTTCATTTGTGGGTCCCGGGCCTTGTCCTTCCCATGAGAAGGTGGGGACCACTGGCTGGAGATTTGATCGGTAGCTCTGTGGTTTTGTCTTTAAATCTTCACTCTGCCTGCATTTGGGGTCCAGCTGGCTCCCCCCGTGGCTGGTGCTGAGCGGGGGCCATAGTCTTGTCCCCAGGGTGAAACCCGGCCTTTTCCATGCACTGTTTCATGCAGGTCACTGAGAGCGAGCCCAGCGTCATGTGGCTCTCAGGGCTGCACATCCCGGAGTCCTACCTCACCGCGCTGGTGCAGGCCACCTGCCGGAAGAACGGCTGGCCTCTGGACCGGTCCACCTTGTTCACGCAGGTGACCAAGTTCCAAGATGCAGATGAAGTGAACGAGCGGGCGGGACAAGGTACGGCCAGCTCTTTAGGGCTCCCCACCTCCCGTGTGGGGTCTCTCCCCGGAGCCGTCCCCAGTCCGAAGGGACAAGTGTAGAGTAGCCAGAGGGGCCGGTTCCTGGTGAGAAGTCAGATCACAGCCGACACTGCTGTGTGTGTGCGCTGCCCCTTTCCCTGGAGCCGTGGGGTTGAGGTCCAGGGGACCCGAGCCCTGTCGCCCTGCTGGTCCGGAGGACACGGGCCACTAGGGGGCCCCGTAGGGCACTGGGTGGCCAGGGGCGTGGGCCAGCTTGGTTGCAACACTACACTACTGGGTGGCTTCAGGTCTCTAGGACATTGGTTACCGCTCAGCAAGTGACAGCTGCACACTGCTGTTCCCAGGGGCCCAAGCCGCCTCGGTCAGAAGGGACAGACGCTTTCACGATGGCTTAAGGGGAGGGCATTTGTGGTGAGGGTCTGGGGCTGCCCAGAGGTGCCAGCTGCCACATGCTCTGGGCAGATGAGTGTCCTCCCCTCTGGGAGCCTGCAGGGCCACCTCCACAGACTTGTCGCCGACAAGGCCTGGCCTCACCCTCCTGCTCCCGGACTCGGGCTCTCGGTGGGGGGGCGTTGCCGAGCGCTGGCTCTGGCCCTGGTGTTTGGAGCCCGGGCGGAGCCCTAGGTGAGGCTGTGGCCCCCTGGCAGGCTCTGCAAGGGAAGCCGGCCGCGTGGGAAGTGGGGAGCTGCGGATGCGTCCCAGCACCTGTTCCGGCACCCGTCTGCTTCCTCTGCATCTGCCTGGCCTCTCCTGCCTCCAGGGTGCTTTGTCTCAGGACTGTACCTGGAAGGCGCTGACTGGGACATAGAGAGAGGCTGTCTGGTCAAGAGCAAGCCCAAGGTCCTGGTGGTGGACCTGCCTATCCTCAAGATCATCCCCATCGAGGCCCACCGCCTGAAGCTGCAGGTGAGGGTCGCCCCGACCCCCGACAGGGCCTGCTGTCCCCTCAGGCCCTTCTGAGTCGGGGCACTCCGCTCCCGGGTTGGGAGCCTTGGAGGCCCTGCCTGGAAATGCCCAGATGCCACCCCCTCGCGCTGGGCTCCTGTCGCCAGCCTGTGGCGTGGGCTGAGGGGACACGCCCTCCCTGCTCGCGGGACCTGGGGACTCTGGTTGAGTCAGAGAGTGGCTGCCGGCTTGGCCGAGTGCACATCGGTGGTCCCTGAGAGGGGGTGGGGCCCCCCGCGGGCACGGCTCACCTGCCTCTCCCTTACAGAACACCTTCCGCACGCCCGTCTACACCACCTCCCTGCGCAGGAACGCCATGGGGGTCGGCTTGGTGTTTGAGGCAGACCTCTTCACTGCCAAGCACATTTCTCACTGGGTGCTGCAGGGCGTGTGCCTCACCCTGAATTCCGACTGACCTGACTACTGCAAAGGAAGCGCGAGTGAGGGCCGCCGGCTGCGCTCCTGGGCCTCTGGGTCTGCTCCAGCCTCCCTTGCATTGGAAGTCGGCCCTTTAAATCCCTTTGCATTAAATGAACCCCAATGGTTGTTCTTTAAACTACTTTTTAAAAGGATTTTGTGTTCCAAAAGTAAACACTGGAGTGTATTTGAGGATGTGTTGTGCTCTCCTTCATTTGAGGGCCCTGTGTGCGGTCGGCACAAGCGAGCGGCTGATGCTGCCAGGTGCCCCTGGGCCGCGGGATCGCTGCTCAGGAGGCCGAGGTGGGCAGGGGAGTCGGGGAGCGGCAGGCTGGGCCCTGGACAGTGCCCAGGGCGCTGGGTGGAGGCGGCCCGTCTCCGTGGCTGCTTTCCCCGTCTGGAACAACGGCTCAGACGGTGCTGGCCTGCGGCGCTCAGGCCGAAGAGCTGCGTGGGATTCTGCCTGAGCGAGCCGGGTTCTGGGCAGGGTCGGCTCGGACTTGGCACCTTCAGGCCTCCCTGGGCAGAACTGTGTAGGGACTGCAGGTGGAGAGCACCTGGGGCCGCTTCTCCCTCCTCCCAGACCTTCTCCCGTCCTCCCTCGGGTTAATAAAAGACACAAAAGAGAAGGAAGGCAGGTTTAGAAAATAAAGTTTGTTGGGATCTTGAACATTTTGGATGAAACTAACAAAAAACTATGAAGACACATTCAGGCTGTGGTGCCGTGAGGAGCAATGCCATCTTATTTAGTTCCCGTGACACACGCATACAGCCGCTCGGTGATGGTGCCACCCTGGGGAGGTGGGGAGGAGGGGTGCTCCGAGCAGGCTGCCCTGGAAGCGGGGTGGAGGTGGTGCGTGGGCCCGCCCCCTGCGGGCGTGTGGCTGTTTACCGTCAGGAACTCAAGTGGTGCAGCCACAGCGGAGCGCGCTGAGCTCACTCAGGTGGGAAGGAAGCAAGCGGTCGCGCAGGTGTTGGCCACGGTGTCATACATATGTGCTCTGCAGCGGGGTGTGATCGCGCTTTGGTGTCAGGAGGGGTGAAGGCGCAGGGGCACGGTGGGCAGGTCTGGAAACAGTTTGGCATGCACGGGAATGAGGTGTGGGCGAGGCTCCCGCGTGGGTCACAGTGCGTGGGCAGCTGCGGGCGGCCAGCGGGCTCACACAGTTCTGTCCGTCCCTGAGTGCTTCGGTGCCACCTTGCCCCCGTTCACCTGGTCCACCACCAGCGTCTCCACCTCGGGCTGCGCCTGTGGCGGGCTGGCATGGCGGATGCGGTGAGCCACGCCCACGTGTGCCTTGTGCGCCTTCTCGCGGGCCGGGCTGTGCTGCCCACCGGCGCCGCGGTCCGAGGCGATGGGTGGGATGACGAGCGGCCGCTCCTTGATGAGCTGGACCTCAGCCGCCTCTCGGGCCAGCAGGAACGGGGTGGGGTCGGGCATGGCGTCCACCGGCTCGCGCAGCAGCAGCTTGCGGCTCTCAGCCCCGAACTTGTAGACCTCCTCGAACTCGGGGTGCAGTGGGGCCGAGAGGCTCTTCTTCATGCGGCGGCGGGGCGTCTCGGGCAGCTTGTCCTTGGGGGGCGCCGGCTTGTAGCTGGCCAGCGCGGGGCTGCCGGCCGGGCTGGCGTCCGAGGTGCCGCTGGAGCTCAGCAGCTTCTTCTTGGCGGCGTGCAGCTGCGCGGTGAGGTAGGCCACGGTGCCGGCGCGCTGCTCCAGCTCGCCCGACAGCAGGCTCAGCTTGTGGCTCTTCACCTTCAGCTCCTCCAGGTACTTCTTCTCGCGCTCGCGGACGGTGTTCTCCAGCACGGCGATCGTGGCGTTCTTCTGCTCCAGCTCGCGCAGCAGCTCGCCGTTCTCGCCCTCCTTGGCTCGCAGCTGGGCCTCCAGCTCCTCGCAGCGCCTCTTCAGCTCTGCGCCTCTGGAGGAGGCGTCGCCTGCGGGTGAGTGGGCGCGGTTAGGGGTGCACAGGGGGTGGGGGCTCACAATGACCGCCCTGGGGGGGACAGGGGCCGCACGATTCTGTGCAGCCTTGCAGGCCTTGGCCAAAACCAAAACCAAAATAATCTCCAAATCCCCAACCGATTCTGCAAGGGATAAAGAGGGCCAGGGCCACAAACATGCGGCTCTAAGGCCACCGTGACACCCAGTTACGAAGCAGGTCTGCTGTGCTGGAGCAGACTGTCTGTGACCTGCACGGCGGCCCCTGGGAAGGCCTGCTTCCTGCCCCCTCTGCTTGGATGCCCTGGGGCCAACACCGCTGGGCTTCCCCGAGGCCCCAGAGGAAGCCAGGCAGGACTGAGAGCTCTGCGCTGTGCCCCCAGGCTCTGGGACATGGGCTCCCTCATCCCGGGTAGGGTTCCATCAGGTTTATCTCCTGATTGCGGACGGATGCACAGTAATTGTAGAAAAAGACGAACATGTAACACTCTAAAAATGTGCCGCTGAAAGGGAAACAGCCACTCACCCCCAGGCCCAGCCCATGGACACCCACAGGCCCCGCCCTTCTCCTCTCCAGGTGCATGGCCAGGGACAAGGATGGCACCGCCGTGCTTCACAAGAGAAAACCACGTCCCCATCAGCTCCAGGGGAGAAAGTCTTACCTGGCTGTTCAGAACTCTTGAGTGTCAGCTCATATGTTAAATCTAAAAAGGAAATTTCACACATTAATGTCATTACAGGGGGGTACTTAATTTTACGTTTTTTTGTTTTTTTGTTTTTTTTTTTTTTTGGTACCGGAAATCAAACTCATGACCTCAGGCTTGCCAGGCAAGTGCTTATGCCACTGAGCCATATCCCCAGCCCTACAGTGTACTTCAAAACCTTCCTCCTCTCTGAGCGTGAAGGACTGAGCCCAGGATCAGCAGTCAGTCTGCCCAGCAGGAGCAGGGCTGCAAAGCACAGCTGGTGAGGGTGCAGTGCGCATGGCTGGGTCAGGCAGTGGGGCGACACCTCCTGACAACACTGGCTGGGCTTGAACCCAGCGTGTCTGCACTGAGCTACTCTCCTAGTTCTTTGTAAATTTTGAGACAGGGCTTTTCTAAGTTGCTAAATTGCCCAGGCTGGGCCACAACTTTAATCTTCCTGCCTCAGCCTCCTGGAATGCTGGGATGCGGGTGTGCCCCCTGCGGCCGGCTGGCTCTGCTGCTGACCTGCCCTGCGCTTTCCCCCCAGACTCTGCTGGCCCTGGCCGCCCGCACCTGTGCAGTGCTGCTGTAGCCGCCTGATCTCGGCGTGCAGCCCCTTGAGCGTGCTGGCGTGCTCCCGCTGCAGGAACAGGAGGTTCTTCTGTGCACTGTGCAGCTGGTTCTCCAGGTTTGTGGTTGCCATGCTGACATCCAGAGGACCTGTGGGAAGCACAGACCCTGGTTACTGTCCCTGACGAGGGCCGGGGAGGAGTGGGAAGTGCAGCTCCAGGTGTGTGGCACAGCCTCCCAGGAGGACAAGGCTGAGCGGGACAGTGGGGCTGCAGGCTGCGCTCCGGGAGCAGGCTCCTCTCCATGGCCCTGGTGTAGCTGAGCCTGCAGCAACCCTGGCACGCGCGGTGCTACCGCCGGCGCCAGGGCCCAGGTCGCCGTGCACTGTGGGGAGGAAGCGTTATGGGAGGCGAGGCGGTAACAGCAGTGGTATGTGCGGAGCAGAGATTCCAAGTCCGTCCAGTCCACAGGCCACGTAACTTGGAGGGCAGGCGCGTCCCAGGTCCCTTGAGGGTCCCCGGATAAGGAAGCACCGCCCTAGCCCGAGCAGGGGACCTGGCGGCTGGGCTGGGCGCACGGCTCCTCTGGGCGGCACCGGGCTGGCTGGAGCCAGGAGGAGGAGGAGCTGCTGCAGGATGCTGCAGCAGGGGCCCAGCTCCCTCCTGGGCGTGTCTTCCCTGGGTGTCCCAGTAGGTGTGGACAGACAGCTGATGGGGCTAGGGTCTGCCCTGAGCGAGCCCCAGCCTTGCTCCAACCCCATCCCCGCCTGCCCACTGCCCGGCCCAACCCATTGCTGGGACCGGGCCCTGCACAGGCACATCCTGGTGGTTCTCTCTGAACCAGTCTTCAGATCCATTCACTGCAGCCCGGTCGCACCCGTGCCAGCTCCCCACACCCAGCCACGGCGGGAAGCTTGCCTCTGTCTCCTTGCCTCCTCCCTTCCACTCCCCACAGCAGCCAGAGGGATTTTTACGCCAAGCCGCCGAGTCCCACTGCTCTGAGAGCGGTGCTGGTCACCAGCCCTGCACTCTTTACCGCCTCTGCTCTGGCTCTTCCTTCTGGTGCCCGGTGGGCCCTGCTCTCTGCCTTGGGGCCTCCAGCAGTGTCTCGTCTGCTCAACGAATACCCGCTCGGCCCCTCTCCTGCCTGCTGCTCCGGGGATCCTCTCGCCTGAGCTGGCTTCCCCCAGAGCCTGGCAAGGTCACACATGCCACGGCCTGTCTTCACCCCCTCCCTGTACTGACTGCAGGTGCAGCACCTGGCACACAGGAAGCAGGCACCGAGGGTGAAGCCGGGGCCTAAGAGCCGTGGTCCTACTTAGCCGTCTCACGGCCTGTTTTGCTCAGAGAAAACGTGCTACCCCACACCTCTAATACGTCAATCACGTCCAGCCCTGATGGTGCAGAACGGGGTCCGGCTACTAGAGGAGGATACATTTGGGAGCGAGGAAAGGAGCTGAACCTCCAGTGCTCATCAGCCTGACGGGGTTCCTACAGTTTAGAAGACGGCGATATCTGGTGATGTTTGTGGTTTTCATCCTGAGCTGCTGGAGCCGTGCTGTCACTGTGAGGATGTGAGCCTCCACACTCGGGGGCGAATGAAGCTTGGCTGCACCCTGCTGAGGCCGTGGACACACAGCAGAGGGATGCGGGTCGCGGGAGGGGAGGAGTGGGCGGGTCCTGGCAGGCTTGGCTCAGGGTGGACGACCCTGGAGGAGCCGGAGTCAAGAAGGGGCGGCGCGGCGATGAAGCTGCTGTGCAGGCGCTACCGCCCCAGCCGGGCGGCGGCAGTAACCCAGGGCGAGCATCCAGAGCGCGTCTGGCAACACCCTGCGCGCTCTGTCAAGAGGGCCGCTACACGCCGCGGGCTCTGAACTGCAGGTCTTCGCCTGGAGTTACCCAGTTTTGTTCCTAAGGGATGCCGGCGGGCATCAGCAGTCCTGCAGACGCCACCCACGCTGTGCCCGCAGACCCGTGCTCTGCATTGGCAGGGGTAAAGGAAATGCGGTGCCTCTTCACCCCCAGAAAGCGCTGTGCTGCCTAGCCAAGTGCTGGAACAGTGCTGCCGTGTGGACATGGGACCCCAGGCCGGGGAGCGTGCTGACCACACAGAGGCCCTGGGCCAGCCCTGAGGCTCGCTGGCTGACCTGGGTGCCGGCAGAGTTCTCCGGGATGCTGGGGGAAGGCGGGGCTGCAGGCCTGGAAGTGCTTCTGCAGAGCAAGCGGGTACGGGAAGGACAGCGAGCCCCCCACTCCCACATGGCACGCGGTCCTCGCCCTCTATCCCTGCAGGGGGCCAGGGCCAGGGCCAGCTCCAGGGCCGCACCCTCCCCTCCTCTGCGGCTGAGGCAGCGTGAGGCTGCCCTGGGTGAACAGCAGCACTCAGCTGGGTCACGTGCTGCCAGAAACCACCCCAGCGCCGGGCGGGCAGAACGGAGCCGCACTCGCCCTTCCTCTCCTTGGGACATCCCCTTCTCTAGCACCTCCCGCTTGCGCACACACGTTCCCGTGAGGACGGCTCAGGACAACGCGTCCCTCTAACCTCCAGGTGCCCAGCTGCAGCCCTCACAGGCCTGCCTGGTCCCCCCGGCCCCCCAGCCCCACCCCAGGGCTCCCCGGTGGGCTCTGTGCTCCTCAGCACTGCTGTCCTATTGCCCGACGTCTCCAACCCGCTCCAGGGCAGGCCCTTTGCTGCGCACCTTGTTCCCTCTGCAGGATGCCGGGGGCAAGCCACACCTGCCCCTTGATGATTAAGTGCCATTCTTCACAGCTCAACTCCGCATTACGTATGTGCTTCAGATAATTTTATCCTGCTTCATAATGGTACTGAGTAGAGAGCTAAACCAGAATTACACTGCATCAATCAAAAAACACCGCGACAGCACTGACTTGGACATGACCTCATCCCATAATTTCTCGACAAACCAGAAGTGGTACTTTAAAGCATCTACGCTTTTCAGACTAAAGGAGATGGAGTATTTTTGGTGGGAAAGCATCGTGCCACTTAGAAATGGAGTTTCCTGCGTTCCTGGACTGTCGCAAGCAGATCTGGGTTTTAGCTGAACAGAAAGATGGTGTGGAAATAGGGTAATAATTTTAGACTCTCAAAACAGCACCCAAGTACTCAGGTGGTAGCCGTGAATGAGTTATAATGAGCTATTTTGGACCACAGTCATAAATAAGTTATAGCCCACTCACTCTGGTTCTCTCCCCGAAGCAGTGATGGGTGTGCTGGAGGTTGCTTTCTTTGGGGCCCAGTCCCAGACCCCAAGGTCCCCAGACTTCACGGCCTGCGGCATCTTGGTGCTGGGGCTCCGGGACCTCTTCAGGCTTTTGGGGGGTACTTTCTGTACTGCTCTAGTGTCCTACAACTTTAGCACTGCCAGCGAGAAAATGGATGTTGCCAGCACACGCCTGTAATCCCAGCACTTGGGAGGCTGAGGCAGGAGGATTGCCATGTGTTTGAAGCCAGCCTGGGCTACACAGTGAAAGCAGGCCAGCATGAACTGCACAACAAGACGCTGTCTCAAAAAAAAAAAAAACAAAAAAAAACACAAAAAAACAAAAACAAAAACAAAAACTGGCAAGGGGACAAAGGCAGCGATTGTGGTGATGAAATGTGCAGGGAGGAGGAACGATTCCTAGCAGGGAGGTGGGTCCCCAAATAAGTGCATGGAACTAGGGACACAGAAGGTAGGAGAAAGCTGCACGTCACCTCCCCAACAACCTCTGTCTCAGGAGTAAGAAACTGAGGCCCAGCCAGGCAGGGGCGCACACCTGTACTGCAGTACTCAGCAGGCTGAGGCAGGAAGATTGCCAAGTTCCAGGCCAGTTTGGATCACACAGTGAGTGTCTCAAAAAATCAAGGAAGAAAAAAAAGATCAGCAGAGGCCCAAAGGTCTATTTAACACAATGCGCAAAAGATGACAGCGCGGCCACGCTTGCGAGGGGCAGACTGTGCTTGGGGCTGAGGCTGATGACCTCAGTCATGGTGAGGGCCGAGTCACGGACGGGGCTGCTTAGAGTGCTGAACCCCGCCAGGCCGGTGCCCAGCATGCAGCAGGTACCTCCTACGTGCTAGGTGATGACTTCTGCACAAACGCTGCTCAGTACCTCTGCAATACACTGCCTGACTGTTCACATGGTCCCACCGGAGTTATTTCCTGAACACCATCTAAGTATGGAAATGAGCTAGCGAAGAAATTCATTACTTCCAAAGAGAGAAATACAAGAGCAATAGAAGCACTTTCTGGGCAGCGCTGTCCTGGGTTTTCACTGCAAAGGAGCCATCGGGGAAGCAAACAGACAGCTAGGCAGGGCAAAGAGCTCTGAGGGATGGGAAAACCTACTTCTTCCTTTGAAACAGTTAGGGTACTGGGCCAGGGGCTAAAAATGGCCCCACAGCTAATTAGGCCATCGGCTTTGAACCCTAAACACCTGCTGGTAGGAAGAACCGTAGATGAACACTGATGGTAGATGAACACTGATGTTGTTCTAACCTCCTTATAACCTGGATAAATGCACCGTTTGAATCTGCAGGCCACTCCTGTTCCTACTTGTGCATGTATTTAAGAAATGTAACTAGTGATTTGAAAATCTCAAAAAGCTAGAGCTGCTAAGAAAGAAGACATCATTTCAAAGATGGGTAAGCATTTGACAATGACTGGAGAAATATTTTGGTAAAAAGAGTGAACATCATTATAATGTGGAAACAAAAAATGCTGAAAACAAAAGGTGCAACCATTTTTCACAGAGGCAAAAAGAAACTCTCCTTTAGTAATCATCTTTACGAATCAGGGTGTGCGCGCTGCGTGCGTGCCTGTGTTCTGCCAACAAATTAGGTGTGGCTCGGCGCTTAGCGTGGAGTTGGATCTCGGGCTCCAGGGGGCCTGGCTATGGTGAAAGCGCAAGTTCTGGAATGCCTGGCCTTTCTCCCTGGAAGCTCAAGACGCCAAAAGTGGAGGAGAAAGGAGCACCTTTGGATGAACACCCGGCGGGATGCTCAGCTTACTGCAGCACAGGGGGGAAGGAACCGAATCAACACTCACCCAGAGGCGGGAACTTGGTGTGGAGAGGCTCTGTGGGACCCCCTCTTCTCTGGCCAGGCAGCGGCATCTTACAATAGGTCTGTCTCTAAAAGTGAACGGAGGAAAGCTCCAGGAGAAACAGACACACAAAACAAACACACACTGATCTTATTTTTTACAAGACACTCACCACAGGAAGTAATCTGAGTACCTGTCAGTAAGAGGTTGGTTTAAAAAAAAAAAAAAAAAGTAAGAGGTTGGTTTAGAAGGGCACATCTAAAGCATGCAGTACTAAAAAGAATGGAGAACTGTATTTGTCCAGGGAAATATGTCTATGATAGGGTGAGTTTAAAAATGTATTAAAAGCTGTGCATATAATATCACACACAGGGGCAGAATCTAGAAAATATACACCAAATGGGAAAAGCATTTATCTCTATATGGTGGATTAACGAATGATTTTCATTTCTTCCACCCTCTGTTTTGGTAATCCCTAAAGCTTCTTTAATGACGAACATATACTTTATAGGCAGAAGTATGAAGTAGTTTCTCTCTTAAAAAGAAGATAACTACATACCTACTAACAAAGTGGTAACATGTTTTCATAATCCTGTTCCAGGATAATCTTGGGTTGCCAGAACTGCCAGAATTGTGATTAGTTTACCAGAATCAACAAGAATCTATGAGGAAGCAATTTTTACAAAAGCAGCCAGTTAGTGTCCCCAAGATCTGCAGAATGTGCCAGTGGAGAACACTTGGGTACCTCCTTTTCCCTGCATTACACACCCCTGTAATTCTCTGACATTATCCATCATGCGATACAAGGCCCATCAACATTCCTTTGACACTGATGGCCATTTCCTTCCACAAGAACATACAGCCTGACGTTACGGTTGTAACAGATGTGATTAGGGGAATGGCAATGAGACATGAAAACAGGTCTGCAGCCTGTCTGGGAAGCCTGTGGTCCCTGGGGGCCTGCTGATGGGTTTATTAGCCTGCACTCCCAGATCTTATACTTTCAGGGTTTCCATTTGCCTTCTATTTAAAACCACGTAAAGCGTCTGCACAGTGATAAGGGCTTGGCCCCTCTGAGTGCGAATGTCTGGTGCAGAAAGCGAATCATCACGCAGGCTGCCCTGAGGTGGGCACACGCCTGCGCTCGCTCCATCACTGGTGCCTACAGGGGGTGGCTTGGGCCTCAGGGAAAACATGCTACCTATGGCAGGGCTGCCAACACCCTGGTTAAGACCCTGCCCAGAGGCAGGAGCACCATACCTATGGCCCGGATCCTGAACTCAGAACCAGGAGGGCTGCTGTCCAGGCCTGGCATGCTGCCCGGACAGAGGCAGTCCAGCACTTTCAGTTTCAAAGTGACCTCTCGGCGCTTCTTGGCTTCTGGGAGGAGGTGGCAGAGGCCAGGCAGGGCTATGGTGCCTTTGCCCAGGCCCTCCCTGCTCTCCCTGCGTCATCCTCCTGCCCTTTCTAGGCAGCTCGCTCTGAGGAGCATCCCACGGTGCTGTTTCATAAGGCGCAGCTGACAACATGTGTGACTGTGCAGAAATGTCACTGGGAACCTCTAACAGGCTGGTCATTTACCAGGATAATCCCGAGCTTACAAACACAAATCTCACGAGTCACCATGCAAACAGTTCTGCCTATGACGTTTTCCTTCAATGAAAGGGAAAATAAGCGGGTCATGTCTCGCTAGGGTTTCTATCTCCACATCACTGCAGAGTTCAGCTGTCTACCGGCTGGTAAGTTATAGTGACCCCAAATGCCAAACTGTCTTTTCACGCTGAAAAATACTTCTCAAGTCTTAGTGCTTGGTGATCACAATCTAAAGTGTAGTTCCCAGGCCAAGGAGAGGTGTCCATTTGCTTTAAAACTCTATGTGGCTTGCCAAACACAGGAACCCTTCATCTGACTTAACCAATGGGTTCTTTTGTCTGTTTTGCGGCACGCCTAATTACGGTACGGACTTTAGGACAGAAAAGTATTCATTAACTGAAGCTCTACACACTTCAGTGTACAGAAGTAGATGGTTCTATGCACTAAATGCATACACTATACATTAAGCCATACTTTCTTAGAAAAAGTAAAACAGTCAGTGGTTTCATTAGACAAGAAAAGACTTACTCTTTTTTACCATTTACCTAGAGGGCATTCACCACGTCCCGAGATCTTCATTTCCGAGGACTTCTTGTGGGTGCTTCAGCATGGCTGCTTCAGGCGGTGTGACCCTCTGACTTCCCATCTGGTGAGCTAACAGCCCCCACATGGGCGACTCAATTCTTTGCCAGTTTCCTACCCATGTGCTTCCTGTGCTGAGAGTGACCAAGGCCCGCCGGCCTGTGACCTTGCGGACTGACGCTGCGGCATTCCTTCTGCTCACAGTCGCTCTTTGTTATGTCGGGGCGTGAGGGAACTCCTGCACTCCTAGATTCCAAGTCTTCAGTATTTGTGTGTGAAGTTCCAGGGGAGAAGAAAACTCCCTACCAAACATGGAAGGGTTGTCACTTGACATGTTCAAGTCACACTGAGACCTCGATGAGAGGGTGGGAACCAGAACCGCGGAGCTTGGGGTGCTGGGTAGGTCATTTTAGGGGTGGTCTTTGCTACCGGCTTCGGGCCATCTTACATACACGAAGCACTGATACACTTAATCCAGCAGAGACAACTGAAACTGAGCGAAGAATAAACAAGGCTGGAGCCCTGCAGCCCACGGACACAGATCAGCTCTGGAGGAGGGGAAGAAACTGCGCTTGAAAGAGCGGGGTGCCTCCCAGCGTGCTCTCATCCCTCAGGTCCCTTATCTTGTAAAGGTCACTGGCTTCCATTTGTGCGTCTGTCACTTTCTGCATCTGTACGCAGACCTGCCTTTGCCTCGTTTTCCCTACATTTGACCTCTAGCTTCCACAGTGGGATTAATTATAATCCTTTGTTGTGGCAGTCTTTCAGGCCCACTTGGACTTGGACACTTTTACTAATAAGCACCCAATGTATCCATGTTGTGGAGCAATTTGGGGTTACAGTGTGCCGATTTTCCATCTGGACTTCGATTCCTAGGCTGAGCGAGTTTCTGGTCGATCCAACTCGGTATGCCGTTGGTCAGTCAGGAGAACGGGGAGTTGGCGTTTCCTCCAGGATTCAGGGTGGTCACCTCAGGTCACATGCGGAAGCCACTTTCCCCGCTGGTTTTGCGAGAACCAGTGCTCAGGAGAAGCAGCGTTCCTCCGGGAGCAGCAGCTGCTATGCACACGCCCGAGATGCCTGCCCCTTGAGCAAAGTGCTCACTGCCCCGCAAAGCTGAGTGTGACCAGCGCTTCCACCCCAGCAGGACCTCTGGGCCCAGGGCAACTGGGTGTGAAACTGTGTGTTTAACCACAAAAAGCTGAAAGTCATTAATAAAATAGCGAGGATGACTATCACTATCTGCGTCAGGCTCCCAGGCGCAGAATGACCTAGTTCCTGAAACAATCATGCAAGGTACTATTCTTCCCCTTTTTAAAAGAACTTGGTCACATTTACCAACCCATTTACAAGTAGGAGAGCCACACGCAAATCCGATTCCTGAGGCTGGCACCTTCCCCACCTCTGGTCCTCCCCAAGTGTCGTGCCCCAATCCCCAACGGTGGCACTTGGAACTGTAAGGTCAAGGTGCCTCCCCACCGAGGGAAATGCTCAGTACTGGTTGTTTCCGTGGTTCTAGAACACAGGGTTCACGCTCGGCCACGGGGTGGAGCCACCATGCTGCTGCCGAGACGGTCACACTTGTCACTGCTCACCTACTGCTTTCTGGGCCAGTGCTGCCCATGCCGGTCTTTAAGTCTCCAGGCAACGCAAGAAAGCTGTGCTTTTCATCTTCTCACCTCTGAGGGGAAACCGAGGCGGAGAGCCTGGCCAGTTCCTTTACTGGGGGCACACACGTGCCTGGGGTTTTTCCAGTGCTAGAGTTCTCCCTCCCTTTGAAGGGGGAAAGGTGCTAACACAGGGCTATGTTTCCAGGAGGGACAGAATGAATCTTAAACAGCTGAATCTCAAACGTGATGACAAACTCTTCCTGAGGGGCGATGTTCTCCATGGGCTCTGGTCCAGCTCAGAGTGGACGGCGTAGGCTTGCGGTCTGCAGTTATCCGTGAGCTACAGCAACGTGGCGGGGGTGGGGGACACCCCAACGCTGCAGTCTGCCCTTTAGCTCTTGCTCACACGCACTAGGCAACCTGCAGCACGCTCTGTCTAACGGCTGCTACTCCAGCAGGGAGAGGGGCCAAGCAGTTTCGCATCTGCCCCTGGACGCGCCACCACACGCTCCACAGGGGCTGCTCTCACTCTGCACGGCTGGAATTGTGTCACAGTTTTATTCCAAGTGCCATTAGCATCACACTGTGCTTACATCCTCGCAGCATTTATCACTATCTAAAATTAGGTCATTTGTCTTTCTTACCTAACCAGTGGGCCAATTCTACGAGAACAAGGGCTTGTCTGTCTTGTGCCCTGCTATTTCCCCAGCACTTAGGATAATGAATGCCTCCAGTAACCTGAGCCTGCCTTTGAGAAAGGGTTCTGTGCGCTTGAAACCTGGTGGTGATCTCATCCAACCTCCGGTCACACCCGCCCAGCCCCAACTTCGAAGTGTGTTTCCTACCGGGGAGGGTGAGAGCGCTTGGGAACGTTCTCTGATGGCACAGGGATAAGGGAGAAGCGCGGATGGCTCGTTCATGCATGCCACTGGCCACTGAGGCTGGTGGGGAAGCTCTGAGATAAAAATTATCAAGCCACCTAAAAGCTGAAGTTCCCTTTCTATGGGAAGGAAAGTATGGCTCATTTGGGACCTTTCACAGGGTTCGTGATGTGCTGACACCGCAGCAGAGCACAGGCCTTTCCTTGCAAGGAAAGGAAAAATTAACCTCCAAATTACCTGCGAAACATTTCCTTCCCATTGATGGATGTGTTTTTCCCATATAAACACTAACATGAGCTGAGAAGTGGATGGGTGTATGCAGGAGAGTTCCGAACTCCTGACAGGGACCCGAGCGCTATGGTCCTAAGGATGAGAATTCGTTGAGGACTTGAGGGGACCTGCGAAGTGACCCAGGCGCAGTTCCGTGGGAGCACTCTGCTCTAGACAGGCACCAAGTCGCCAGGAAGCACTGTTTGCAGCCTGTAACTCTTCTGAAATGCGAGGAAACTTTCAGTTTCTAAGGCTGTCACTAACTGCGTAGGCCTTATGAGGATTCAAAGGGTCCCCTGAAATTATGCCAAAACTCCTATATTTTACATGTAGCAGCACTTTAAGAAAAGCTTTTCAGGCTTGGAGAAATCAAAGTATAGGCCCCGTGGTCTCCAGCAAACCCTGTTTACAAAAAGTCATAATTTAAACTTTGTAATTTGCATAAATATATTGGAGGAGGTAAATTAGGTTTGAGCTAGTAAGTCTTAAAATCATTTCCTACCTGTAAAAGCTCTTCCAAAGTAAAAACAATTGCTTGGGCTATAAAAGCTGGTTCTCAAGTAAAGTTTAAAGATACAAGTACAACTTGAAAAGCTTCTTAAAAAAAGAAACAACCTTCTGTACTAAGAACAAGGTACTCCTATGTAGTACGGGAGAATATCAAGTACTCTGTAGGCAAACCCTCTGAGACACTGTTGTGTGAACTTGGGGCTCCCTCTGAGGGGCAACAGTTTCACAGTCCCAACTCTCCATGAAGAAAGCAAGTTTCTTTGGGCATCCTGGAGCCAGGCACCATGGAGGGCACCAAGAATCCACCCCCGATGTGATGTAAGAACAGAAACGTCCTGCCCTGGCACTCGGGGTGGAGGTGGGAAGGACAGACCACCCCTTGGTACTGATTCATATGAAAAAGTCAGCTGCTTTCACAAAGGCAAAGTTAAAGGCAACTTCCTAAGTTCCTTGCTCTTGCCTTACAGATCAAATAGATGACAACCTGCGCTATTGTTTAGGGAAAGTAAATCCAAGCAAGGAAGCACAACCAGAGTGAGTGGTACTGTGTGAAACTTGCTGTGTTTATCACTTGTTTGTAAAATCTCAGACTGTATTACATATTATGGCAATCTATACAGTTGCTCACTTTCATTAGCTGTTTTAAGGTGCTATATTTTACCGCCAATATCTAATGTCAACAACTGCATTATTACTTAAGGTAAATTTTGTTTTCTGAAACTCGTAATTTCTATAAACTATCTGGATACTATAGTACTTAGTTAATAATATGTATTTACATAAAGGTTTATTAAATTAAAATTGACGGGCTGGGGATGTGGCTCAGTGGTAGAGTTCTTGCCTTGCATGCACAAGGCCCTGAGTTCAATCCCCAGTACCACAAAAAAGTAAATTTTTTATTTTTATTTTTTTGCTATGCAGTTCAGGCTAGCCTTGAGACCAGGCTGGTCTTGAACTCACAACGATCCTCCTGCCTCAGCCTCCTGGGTGCTGAGATTACAGGCGTGTGCTACCATGCCTGGCTTTAAAAAGTAAATTAAAATTGAACTGGAAAAATTAACCCCGTCACCTGCCAATTCCCATGGATTATGTGCCGGGTCTTTGTGAGCACTTACTTTTAAACCCAGCTTAAGATGAGAAAAGCAATCAATGTATTTATGAATTTGATACTATTTAAAGAATACAAATTTAAATGTCTACATAACACACTGCCACCCAAAGAGATCCCTGGAGTGACTGTGAGGATGTGTGTGTGCATCAGGAAAAGGAAATGGATAAAGAATTGAGGAGAAAAGACTAGTAGCTCCCGGAAGAGGAAACTGGTCTCTGGGATACAATCTGTCCTCCGCATGGTGGCCACACTCCCCAGAAGACAAAGCGCACTGCCCTTCCTGGCACAGTGATCTGCTTCTCCCCGCAGGTGCCCGTGGGGAGACCAAGGACACTGTGTGGTAAGTGCAGGCTCCCTGCTCTTGGGTAGCCATGGTCTGGGGTCCTTGTGCTGTCCATCAGGGGCCCTGGTAGAGATCTACTTCCTCTGCTGACCGTGCTCAAAGCTCTCTATGGCCAGGTCATCCTTCTCAGGCCGATGGGCCCCTCATGGTGGCTCTGTCCCACGTGGTCCTTGTCCCAGGCTCCACGTGGTAACAGGGCCTCTGAAGACTGACAGGGAGTCTGAAGCCAGAGCATCCTTGGCATTCCTAAGACAGCCCCTTGGCAGCTCCAAAGGATGTAACTTCCCATCTCACTGTGTCCCATGGCGCAGCACACGAGACGGGATGTCAGGGATAATCAGATGGGTGGTGTGCCCTAAATTTCCCAGGGTAGCTCAACAGCACGGTCTGAGTCAGTCTACCAGTCTGGTTCACTGTGGGAAGAAACCATTAAGACAAAGAGAGCGGCTTATCTATGCGTGTGTGTCTGTAAATATATTCAGATTAGTTTTATTCAAGGAATAAAAATGGTTTTCATGTGAATGAACGTGAGTAATTTTACATGCAAATGCTGGCACATGACTGCCAAGAAGACTTCTAAAATGTTTTACTGCTAGATTCCGCATATGAAGTTGTAAATGAAGCAAGGAAGCCCTAGACCTTTATCAGCACCTTCACTGCCTCACCCAGACCTGCGAGGCTGTAAGCTCTCTACAGGGACCGAGAAATAACCTGGCCAGGATCCCGCAGGCACGCGAGTGGCTGGAATGCCTGCCTACAGTGGGTACTCACGAGCGTTTTAACAAACCAGAGTCTACAACTTTCACCCACAGCTTCCACTCATGAGCTGAGCAGGCTTGGGAGACTTCCGATTACTCCTCCAACGGTAGAACACTGATGTATAAGACCTGTGCTCTGTGTTCTAAGCATGGACAGAGGGCGCCAACGTGTTTCATCCCCATGTGCAAAAAGCCTGTGTGACTACATGCATGCCGCGGTCCTGCAGTGCGAGAACCTGTGGCAGCTTCCCATGCGCAGACTCACAGCTCCCTCCGGGGAAGGTGCCGCCCCGGCTGCTGCCCAACTTCTGTAGAAGCTCGGTTTTTCTCGAAGGCACAGCGCTGCTTCATCTGCTGTGCAGCGGTGCTTTGACTCCACCTGACACCTGCACCTGTACAGGCAGGTCCTAGTGGCACCTGAGGCCACTTGGAAAGGCATTGTGCTCTGACCATAGCCTGCTAAGGGGCACGCTCAACGTGAAGTTCTAGAGAGTCAGTGGGCATCCAGATGCCAGAGTTCCACTCTGCAGCTACAGATGAGACCCAAGAGTGCCTCCAGCCAGCTCCCTAAGAAGGCCCAGCTCCTGGCTTTACTTCCCAGCTTACTGCCTCTCCTGGAAACATTCCCCATTGTTCCCAACCTAGAGGGTTTGGCCTGGATCTTCTCCGAACTGGGGCTGACGCTACAGCTACAGCACAATGCTAAAACTCTTTTGGTCAGAACAGACTTGATCAACTTCTTGGTGGAAAATGGTTTCTTACTTGAAAGCTGTATCCCTGTGCAGAGGTGAGGAGGGTTGTGTCCTAGTCCACAACCAAAAAGGGCTCCAGCGGCTGGAAGCAGCTGCTCTCGTCGCTGCCCTCTGTGGTCTGCTCCCAGGGATTTGAGCAAATAGAAAGACAACTTACTGTCAGACACTGACCTCCTTGAGGACAGGAGACACGCAGTAACCTCTGCTACATTTCCGGCCTTCAGACACAAAACTAAAGCACTTTTGTTCTCATGGTGCAAGACTTGGTATCTGTAAAAAGAGGATGCCCTCATGTGCCACAAGCCGTGGAGAAAGAAGTTAACCCTGGTACCTTGCACGTGTGACGGCTAGAGAGGTACAGCTTCAAAGAGCCTCCTTCAACATTCGGACATGGCGTGAGCCTTACCTCCTATGTTTGTTCACCATTTGCAAAACAGAAACACAGAGTCCCAGGATGCTCTGCATGACAGACGGAACTTGCTCTTGGGAAATCAGGGCTTCTGTGCAGATTCCACGCCTTTTTCAGGGGTGAGCCCACCCGTTTCTAGGAAACGGGCAACTTTAGGACAGACAATATTGCAAAAATGCAAGCAACGATCATTTATCGGTAGCAGTCATGCCTGAGCCAGTCACCTAAAAAAACAGGCTTAAAAGGGTGCCTCGAACACTCGCCTACCCGTGCAGCATGCAAGAAGGGCAGAAGATGCACTTACATCAGGAAGGAAACTGAAGAGCAAAGGGTAATGGACCTCACGGAGATCTAAATTTAATATTGTAGCTACTGCCCAAGGGACTTCCAAGTACTGTGTGCCTCACAGCCAGCCACAACCCTGCCCCCAGCACCGCGTGCAGCCGCTCCTTTTCCCGTGGCGCTGACCGAGGGCATTTTGTTGCTCAGCCTTGAGAACTCAGCCAGAATGAGGCATTTCAGCATCAAGGAGAAAGCTTATTCCCTCCTCCCATTCGGCCACAGGGGAGTAACCCAGCCCCCTTCCTAAAGTTATTTCTGATACAGTGCTAAGTGAGGAGTATCAGAAAAGATCACTCTCCAGGGTAGAGACGTGCATAGAGATATACACGGTTCTCTGATGAACAGAGAAGTCTGTGGTAACTATGTGATGCCTCAGAGACTGGCTAGAAGCTTTGAAATGTAACCTTTAACCTCTCAAAAGGCTGCTCTGTCTGGCTACGTTACTTGATCATTTGTTGTCCTAGTAATAATATTTAAAATAGTATCTGTGATTTTCTTCCCTGGAGGAATACATACTTCCTAACATTTTATTTTAGTTTTTGGTTGGCCAGAACAGCTTGGTTTTGTCTCTTTTCCCTTCATGCACATTTTATAAATTTTGTATTCTTGTTCAAACAAATTTTGGGATCACTTAACTTATTACACCTGACTTCAGTTGATGGGTGAGAAGCACAAAAACACGGGGAAAAGATCTGCTAAAAGGCAAAGGAGAGGAACTATTTTAAAAAGAGTTTTAAACCTGGTGTGGTGGTACACGCCTGTGATCCCAGAAGTTGGGAGGCTGAGGCGGGAGGATCGCCGTGAGTTCAAGATTAGCTTGGGCTACATAGTGAGTTCAAGGCCAGCCTGAACTGCATAGCAAGACCCTGTCTCAAAACAAACACAAAACAAAAACAATTAAGTACATGTACACAGTAATACAGATGTTTTTTCTAACTTCCTCCTAAATTGGAGAGGCCAGGTAATGGACTCTACTGGCCTCGTTACCATCTTGCTCTACTTTAGTCCTGGTGTACAGGGACTCTGATGCTCACAGGAAGCTGCTCTGCAGCTTGGCCATGGCCAAGTCTTCACCCCACTGACCCACTTAATACATGCACTGAGACAGATTTGTAATGGCGTAGCACTATTATTCCCATTGTTATTCCCACCGTTGATGAATCCATCATTCCCAAGACTGGCCTAGCCTGAAGAGTGTGCATCTTTTTCTTCAAACATAAAGCTCCCATTCACCTCATCTTTTCAGTTCCCTGTGATCCTGTTTCTCCGCTTTGTTTTATTTTTGGCTGCCAGCATGTACTTAAAAACCATGCAGGCACACTGAAAAAAATTCAATGCAATTTACGGTAGGTGGAGATGACTGGACTCTTTTGCTATGACACTTGAGTCATGTTTGAGTAATGAAATAAACAGAAACTAAAATGCAGAGCAAGCACAGAATCATCCTTCAAGTATCCTTTAAAAATTATTCTCAGCTAAGAAAAAACTATGCACCTACATAACTTGCTGACTCAAAAGGCTGACACCATTTCATTTTGAAAAAGATTTAAAAAAACAAACTACCCCTCTGCTAAACTACCCCAGAAAAAATGATTTCCCTATTGATTAAATGTTTACTGTAGAAACTAAAAACCAAAGGAAGAAACACAAAAACACTTATATTTTTAAGAAGAGACGTTAAGACAACATATTGAATGTACGAATGCTTTATTACCCAGAAGACCCCGCATCAACACAAGGTAGGTCAGATCATCTCTGACAGCAGGCAGATGACCTGGTACAAATCTTCTGAGGCTTCACCAAGTGTCTAGGGATGCCGCTATGCCCACTACTGTAGAACCCAGCACAAGAAATAAAGAAGAACCACAGAACAAGAAGGGAAATACAGAAGTCCTTGAATGGAGTCGCCACCCAGTCCCAAGGCCACTGGCACACCTAGAAGCCGCCCTGCAGCACTCCTGTGATACCTCCTGGTAGCATTCATGCGAAGTGAAGAACCAGACCACTGGGACCCCTGTCCTCCCAGGAAGGAGCAGTCCCTTCTTTGCATTGCTGAAGTTCTAATCCTGACGACTTCTGCATTTACATCACTGGGAAATCTGTCTCCCTGTAAGTATGATGTCTTTTCTGTACTTGGGAATCAGTCTAAAAAAAACGCTTTGCTGCATAACACCTTTGAGTATTTGAAGACCATTAGGATATATTCACTTCCCTGTTCAAAGCTTTCTGCAGTATGCAATGTAAAAGCTGGAGACTGGAAAACTGGTGTCATCAAGCTGGCCCTCCCCTCCTCCCCTCTGCCTCCAACATTTACTGCATGCAGCCTCAGTGGGTGAGGCCCATGAGGAGGAAGGGACTCCCATCAATACATACAAATAATCTTCTTCATTGATAAACATGGGCCCACTATGCATCAGGATCTTGTTATGGCTGACCTTGTTCTAGACAGAAGGAAAAAGATCCATGTGTTTTGCCAGAAATACAAGAAAATGCTTTATAAGGATTTCTTAAAAGCATCAAGATCGACACTGTAACATCGGGACTGCTGCAAATGTATCTCAGCTAAGTACTGATGTTAAAATCAGTTTTCCAATGTATGATAGAGAAAAGAGTTAAGAGCCCAAAATGATCTTTGTGAGTAAAAGGGTTCACATCTTAAAAGGTTCCACAATAAAATTATCTAATGCCTGAAAAACCTCCTTGTTAGACTGATATTTAAATGTGTTATAGTAACACACAAATAATTATCTTGTACTTTAAATGCACATCCACCTAAACTACAGTTACTGAGTATAATATGCCACAGAAAAGCAATAAAAGCCATTTGAAGGTGCTTCAGTAGTGTGTACGTATAGGACTACAGATGTAGCTAAAGAATCACGAGTCTTGAAGCCTTTCCCAAACATATTTGGGACATTCTGGCATTTGGGTGAACAGTTAGTCGCAAGAAATACATAAATTTCAGGACATTTTTGGAGATAAAATTCACTTATACAGCATCTTTTCTTTTACAATTCAACGGCGAGAAAATGCAGGGAAACCCCTGACTGTGCAAAAAAAAAAAAAATCATTTAATAAAGTAACAACGCTCTTTCGATTTCAAACGTAACAGTTTGAGAACGGCGACTCCAGTTTTAACACTCTTACAGGTTTCTCAAAATGCGCAATCTAGTATTACAGCCTGGGAATTGGTATTTTGTTATGAAGCCGACAACTGCCACCTAGATTCCAGAGCGCGGCTGCATTTTCTGTTAGGTCCCCTCAACTTCCATTAGTGATTCAATGGTATTCCTCAATATACCGAAGCTTGAGATTAAACAAACCAGATCAGCATGAAAACGCAAGTTACAGAAACTAGAGTAACTCTCTGTAGGGGACCGCGGCTCCGCGGCCAAGCCCAGGAGCTCTGCGCATCTGTGCATTACGCCTCCCCACCCCGTTTCAGGAATCACCAGCGAACTGTTAATGAGGGTAAAACTTGAGCCCACAGCCAAGCTTCGCAAAGGGCAGGAGGAAGACACAGGACTTACGCAGAGGGTTACCGGGTCGCAGGGCTGTGCAGCTCATCGGGGAGGTCCCTCGCCCGCAGGCGGCAGGCGGCAGGCGGCAGGCGGCAGGTGGCAAGCGCTGCGCGCCCGGACGCCTCCTCCCGCAGCGCCCC
>NW_004955482.1:5143052-5184283 GCF_000276665.1 Chinchilla lanigera | reverse complement strand
CTGCAGCCGGCGCCGCTGTGTGTTTTCCAGCGTCTGCGTCCGGGCGGAAGCCGCCGAGCATCCTGCCCAGGTGATGAGGGACGATCCGCGCGCCCCGCGCACCGGGCTGCCGCCGCTGGACGCCTCCATTGTTTGACCACAACAAGGGCCGGCGCTCCCAGGTAAACCGACCGGCCGGCGAGTTCCCCGCACTTCCAGCCGGGGCATTCTCTGCTCCCCGGGACTTGACTGCAGTTTCCGTGCTGTCCCCTGCTCTGATGCATTCAGTAGCTGCCCCACGTCCTCCCGTCCAGATTCGCCGCCCGTATCTCTGCCAGATCACCTCTCATTTCCTCAGAACTCGGCTCCTTTGTGAGACCTTCCTTGTCCAACTCCAACAACTTGATCTCGAGGAGGAGCCTGCTCCGCACGGTTCGAGTTGATAGTTTTGCTTATTGGCTGTCTGGTTACAACAAAGGGGACCCGCTATTGCAAAAAAAAAGAAAAGAAAGAAAAGAAAACCAAGCTATTGCTTTTTCTAGTGAACGTTTTGTGACATTTAAACAGTTAGTTGTTTCAACAAGACTGAACTCTTTTTGTAGTGCATTTTGTCTCTTTTTCCTAGAGGGTGCCCTTCCTTTGTAGATGCATAGCTTTTTAGAGCAGAAAAATGACCTTGTTCTGTCTACCGGCTAATTTAGAATTTAAAAATTAATAGTAGATGCGTAGAGCTGGACATTTCCTTTGTAAATAGGAAGGTATCACAGGTGGTGAAAGTCCTTTGGCTATCAACCTGTCTCCAAGGACTTTCGTGTGTGTGTTGTGTGTCCTAATAGATGTTTTAAAATACTTTTATATAGTACTTTGCCTTCTTGGACCGTGTTAACAAGTACTAACCAACTAGTACTCTTTTGGTGTTAGCATAGTTATTTAATTGATTTTCGAGAACTGCTGCGTCGCGTTACATAGTTTGGGTAGGCTGTAGTTTAGCCGTTTCCCAGATTGATGACAATTTCACTTTTAACATTAAAACAGGTTTGTTGGGTGGTGGTGGTTCTCTGATGAGATGAAATTTTCGTGAGGGAGCCCAAGTCTATACTAGTTATACAGGGGCCAGGTGTTTATGATGGAAGTTCTCTCTAGTTACCAATTTATATGTGGGAACTTCCTCTCCCCCCCCCCCCCCCCGGGGTAGTTATGACTGTACTACTTACCAGTCCTGTGACCTTGGGGAGGACACTTAGTCACTCCCAGCCTCAGTTTCTGTAAACGGCGATAGTCCCTGCTGTGTCTGCTCCACAGTAATACCATGTGAAAGTGCTTGGTGGAATGTGAAGTGGTAAAAAAAAAAAAAGATTGGTCTTACTAGTCTTTGCAATCTAAAAGTTGTTCATTTGCCATATAATTTATATTTTTTCATCACATATATCACAGAATATTAGAGATTGGTAACTGAGTGCTTTTAAATTTGTGACTTTGTTGCAGCTTTTGTCAGATATTCTAGCGACTTCCTAAGGAATATTTGGTGAAGCACATGGTGCTTTTTTACATACATTAAAAATAAGCACATAAATTAGTTGACTATGAATTGACTTAAGCAAATTGAACGCTGGGTAAAATTTAATTCTAAAATATAAACAGAATTTTTTTCCTAGTGATGTGAATTGTATGTGTATTTTTCTGTGGCATCAGCAGATTCAAATTAGCTTTTATGTCCCTTCAGGGAAAGTGGAATGTAGGCTGCATGAGAAATTTTACCTATTTATCTACTGAGTAAGTGATGTGATGGACAGCATTTGAAGGTATAAGAAATACAAGCGGGTTTTGTAGAGTTTTTTTCCTATTAATATATATATATATGAGAGCTTCTAGTGTGGCCAACAAAATCCACCTGTCCCTGTTGGGGTTTGTGTGGTCTGTGGAGGGAGGGATGAGAAGTTCATTGCAGGACTGCTGGTCTAGTCTCAGACTGCAGTGTCTGTTGGGAAAGTGAGGGAGCTCTTACTGTGAGAGCAAATGAAATCAGGGACCACATGGGAGACTGGGAAGAGGGTGCTCCAAAGAAGACTTTTTTGCAGAGGTAAGATTTAAGCTGAGATTTGAAGAGTGTAGGCGTGGGAGTCGAGTGAAGTCGTGGGTAATTTTCCAGGCAGAGGAACAGCAAGTGAGAAGGCCCTGAAGGGGGAAAGTTTTGCCCATTCCGGGAATTGAAGGAACACTGGTGAGGTGGTGTGGGGAAGGAGAAGGGAGGTTAGGCTGGGGGCCAGATCATGTAGGGTCTTGCAGGGGAGGTTAGGGATGTTGAGTTTTATCCTGAGGGAAATGGGAAACCATTATAAAGGTTGGGTTTTAAGCAGGGGAGTGACCTAATCAGATTTGCATTTTTAAACAACCACTCAAGTTGCCACGGGCAGAATGGAGGATGTGGGTGGAAAGTGGAGAACAGGCAGGCTATTTCACAGGCTGTCTAGGGGAGATATGGCTTGTGCATTGGGGTTCACAGTGAGTTTACACAGCCAACTATAAAGTCAAAGCAGATTTATTTTTGAGACAGGGTTTCACTATGTAGTTAAGGCTGGCCTTGAACTCTATGTAGCCTAGGTAAGCCTTGAACTTGATGTGGTCCTCCTGCTTCAGCCTTCTGAGTGCTGGGATGACAGACATGTGTCACTGTGCCTGGCTCAAACGTTTGATTTGGTTTGATGTTTTAGACTTTTGATATTTAAAAGTCCTAATTTCTTTCTTTAAAAAGGTAGACCTGAATAAAAGTAGGAAAAAATAAAACATTTTTCAGTGGAAAAGCACAAAAAAAGTTAAACTAATTGTCCATACTAAACAGAAAATGAAATTAAAAATTGGGACATTATATAACATAGTTTTTTGGTAAGTTTTGACACAGCCATAACGCATAAGAGTGAGGGGAGGATCTAAAATGAGGAATACTCGTAGATGCTATTGACTACAAAGAGAGTAACAGAAATGACTAGACAAAAAAGATTGATGAAATGACAGAGAATGTGATGCATGTTTAAAATTCATAGTTTTCTAAATGCCAAATATCATGTAGCAGAAAATAAAATGGAAGAAATAAGACAGGAGACTGGCTTTAACCACATTACAAAAATAACCCATAAAACCTGTAGGTATACCCTTGTTGAGACAAGCATGATCTACATGGAGGAGATCATAAAATATTTCAAGTCATCTGAAAGAATACCTTTAATGTAAAGAGAAGCCATGTTCCTGGATGTGGTAGTTAAACGTTACAGAGCTATCGTTTTCTCAGTGAACTTGACGGTAATTATGCGTTTGTTTCTGTGGGGGAAGAGGATCAGAAATTAATCACAACTGCTGGTCTAATCATAAGCTGTAGTATGGTGAGACAAACATTCTCAAATAGATTGTAGAGTCACGTTCACTAAAATGGTCCTACTAGCTTTAGGGTATCTGTTCAGCAGGTCACTGGAGTCTTCCACACCCCGGAAGTAAGCTGTCTGATATGGTAAGGTAGTACACGATAACTTAGCACCAGTGCCTCTTGGGAATGCAAACGTCTGGGAAGAAGAGTTGTGCATGCTTAGTTAGCACTGGCCTTGTGGCTGGTTGTACCTCACTGGCATCTTGTAAGGGAAAGAATCCCTGCCTTGCAGGAGGTTTTAGAATGAGGGGTAGAGACCCTGGCACCTGCAAGACACTCATATCTATTACTGTTGCTATTATAAAAAGAAAGGGAGAAAATAATATAATAAAAAAAATTGTGTGTTAGACTACATAAGAGTTGAAAACTTAAGAGGAAAAGGGAATAGAACCCAGCAGTTAAAAGCCAGAAAATACATGTGACATATGATAAGGAAAGGGTAGTATCTATAATATGTTAAGAGCTTATATGACATCTGACTAATAACCAAATGATTAGTAGTTACTCTTACAGATGAAGAAGATTTTATTCTCAGATATAGATATAAGATCTTAAGAATTGTGAACTTTGGGTGGCAGGTTGTTGGGTGATTTAAATCTGCCGCTTTATTTCTATTTATTTATTTATTTGGTACTGGGAATCGAACTCAGGACCTTGTGCTTGCCCGGCAGTGCCTTTTTATATCCACAAAGATCATACTACATATATAAAGAGACGTTCAGTTTTAAAAAGTGTATTATATCTGGAACATACATTAGCTGCATGACAAATGTGTGCATTTAAAAAAAAATACGCATAAGTAAATTTGGAAATCGCACTGAAAGTGAGTGGGACCCATTGAAAATTTTTCAGCAGGTTAAGAACAATTGGTTTATGCCTGAGAAAGATTCTGATGTTTATGCCAGGCTTAAGTGAGGAGATGATGGGTTTGGTTTTGGATGCATTGAGTTTGAGGGACTTGTAGGACATGAGGTTTTTCTTGAAGAGGATTTTTTTTGGTGGGGGGTACTGGGAATCGAACTCAGGACCTTGTGCTTGCCAGGCAAGTGCTTATGCCATTGAGCTATATCCCCAGCCATTGAAGAGGATTTGTGAAGACTGATTTTATAGTACATACATATCTTTGGCTACACGAACAGTTGGGTTCAGTGCTCACTGTTGAAATCATTGCTTCTAGATGGCCAATTTTTCCTGAGATACAACTGTGTATTAGTAAATTAGATGGGACATATCCGTCCAGCTTCACCTGCACTATATCTTTCCTGTGGAATCTTTTAAGACTGCATGACCCTGACTGCGGGTGATACCTGGATTATCTTCGGGGTCTGCTGGGCTAGACTTTGTCTGTATGAGCAGATGTTGAATTCTTTGGGTGGTTGTGGTCCAGCTGTCCATTGTCCCATGATCACAGTACTTCTGGCTGATTGGAGTGATTTCTATTGATGTGAATTGTTCTCTTCCACAGCGAGGTGGCCAGGAAATAGGCAGAGTGGAGCCTGGGCCCAGTTTGCATCTGGAAGTGCCCACCTGGCCTTTAGGGGTTATGCATAGAGACTGTGGAGTCTTCACCGTCCTTGCCACATGGCTGGGAGTGGGTGAGTGCATACAGAGCAGGAGCGGGAGATGCTGGGCAGCTCGAAGGACAAGGCGTGAGAAAGAACAGTATAGCAGAACCTGCCTCCAAAGGGAAAGGAAAGGTTCACTAGAGAGGAAGGAGCGATTCGGTTAAAATGCCACCCTTCCCTTTTTTCTGGTACTGAGAATTGAACCCAGGAGCTTGGATGTCCTGAGCAATTGCTTAACCACTGAGTTACATCCCCAGCCATTTCATTTTATTTTATACAAGGTCTTGCTAAGTTTCCCAGGCAGGCTTAAAATTGGAATCCTTATGCCTCAGCTTGTTTTTTTTTTTTGGTGGTGATGGTGCTTTGAGATAGGATCTTGTTACATAGTCCAGGCTGGCCACAAATTTGCAGTCCTTTTGTGCCAGCCAACCCCATTTGAAATGGTATGAATACAAGGACGTTCAAATAGTACAGCCTGGACTCTGAGGTTGCTTCTTGGCTGAGCCTATGAGGGTCTAGAAGTCAGCACAGCATAGACAGTCTTTCCTTCCACAGCTCTGGTTCTCCGGACTCAGCTGAGCTCCTATGTTCCCTGCTTTCAGATTCACCATTTTGGGACAGAGGATGCAGGTGCCCTTAGTGTGCATGCGCTGTCTAGCTATCCAGAAAGGAGTGGCATGAGGGTGCTCAGGTAGGGTTTTTTTTTTTTTTTTTTAAAGTAGTAGGGTTTTTTTCTGTCTTGCTTTGAGACAGGGTCTTGCTATATAATAGTTCAGGCTGTCCTTGAGCTCACTTTATAGCCCTGGCTGGCCTGGAACTTGCAAGGATCCTCCTGCCTCAGCCTCCCTAGTGCTGGGATTACAGGCATGCACCACCACGCCTGGCTCAAGTAGTAGTTTTAAATGACCCAGAGATGTGATAAAAAGATCAGGAGTAAAAGTAGATTTGGCAGATGGAAGTTGTTTAGCCAGGATTTAAGTAGTGCCACAGCAAGTCCTTGTGTGAGAATCATGCCAGGTGACTGAGGGTGATGACAAGTATTCATTGCACAGACAGTGGAAGAGATTTTTTTAAAAATTTGGAGATGTATCAAAAGCATTCAAAGTTTAATTTTAAGAAAGTATGATTTGAACTGCTTTCTGACACTAAAGTACTTCTATACTTTTATCCTAAGTCGAACATGCTGTGTCTCTTGTGTCACCTGATATATTAAAAGAAATTCAGTAAAGCTATTCTAGAGCTCATTTATTTTTTATGGCCCTGCAAGTTCATAAAATAATCATAGCTTATTTCCACATCTTATTTGCAGTGTGTTCCATGGTATTGTGACAGCTTGTGAGGAAACCCTTTTAGCCAGAGCAAAACTCTGTCCCAGAAATGATAAATTTCTACTCTTAGGTTAACAGTAAGGCAGTTAAGGAAAAGAATTGGAATTTGTTTTTCTGCTGAGTGAATGCCATTCTGTCCCCTTGCATTTCAAAATCATTTGTAGAAATGTAGTTCAAATAGGCATGATTGTAGTGGAGCAGGAGAATATTTCACTGGTTCACAGTGCTCACATCTGCCAGAAAACACTTAACCAATGTTCAGTGGCTTCTTTTTGTTGTTGTTGTTTTTTGTTTTTTTTCTGGTACCGGGAATCTAACTCACTACCTTGTGCTTGCCAGGCAAGTGCTGTGCCGCTGAGCTAAATCCCCCGCCCTTCAGTGGCTTCTTTGTATGTCAATATCATGATAGGACTAGGACCTTGCAATACGGACCACATGCACAGTTAGACCAGGGGAACCTGCACAAAGCAGGTTGTACCCATTTTCACGATGCTTGGCCCCTAGTTAGTGATAGTGGTCTAGTCCCAAGCTCTCAGTGTAAATATCCAGATTAGTTTCTGAGGGGTTGTTAGAGCGGCCCCTGCGGGCACTGGAACTGTCAGGTGTTCTATACCAGCCAGAATGAGAAGATCCAGGTTGAGATGGTTGAAGCTGGTATAGATGTGATGAGCTGGGGGGAGGGTGCGGACAGAACCAAGGTGGAGTCACAGAAGCCCAGGAGCTGACCAGGTGGCCTGAGTGTGCAGGGATTTTGCTGCAATAGCAGAACAGGGGCCAGGGAGTCAAGGAGCCACAGCAGTGTGGCCAGCAGTGTCCAGTGAGATGAAAACATAACCTGCCTTTGGTTTGGGCAAGAAGATGCTGGCATTGGGAGGAATGTCAGTGGTGCGATGGGAGAGGAAGTGGCAGGAATCAGGAAAATGGGGGCTGTGGGGAAGGCAAGTGCATAGCCATTGAGAGGGTGTAGGATTAAGTGTGGTTTCTCTTTAGTCTTTTGCATTGTATTTAGTGACTGAAGGAGGAAAAGCTAGGGAGCATGTAGGAAGAGATGTGGGGGTGCAGGCAGATGAGAGT
The DNA here is from genome assembly GCF_000276665.1 of Chinchilla lanigera. NCBI lineage: Eukaryota > Metazoa > Chordata > Mammalia > Rodentia > Chinchillidae > Chinchilla > Chinchilla lanigera. Next base: position 5,176,919 of record NW_004955482.1, on the reverse strand, counting down.
TGGCTCTGGCCACCCTCGCGAAGGAAAGCTGCCGGGGGAGGATGATGCCCTCTGTGTACTTTACCATGGAGAAGTGACCTTGGTTTGCTGTGGCATGATGGGGACGTTCCTGTGGCAGGTGGAGGTGCAGATAAGAAATCAAGACTGGTAGTAGATGTGAGGGTATGGTGTCTCACCATACATTAGCGGTGTCTTCGCTGAGGTAGAGTGGAGTAGGACACACTTCTGGAAGGAGTAAAAGAACAGATTACAGCACCAGGCAAGGCCAGAGAAGAAGGGAGAACGTGGGGAGGAGGGCGCAAAGAGGTGTGTGAACTCAGAGTCCAAAAAAAGGACGAGAGGAATGGCCTGGAGACCTGGGGAGGGAGGTGGTGATGCGAGCAGTTGTGCGGAAGTGGTGTGAGGGTGGGGAGCCCGGCTGTGGAGGAGGTGCACAGATGGGGTGCTTTAAGGGTGCCTGCATGTCCAGGGTGAATAGATGAGCTGATCTTAGCCAGCCAGCACGCAGATGGAGAGCGGCGTCTGCGTGCACACACTGTGGGCTGTGGTCCACGGGGGCTGGGGAAGAAATGGTATTGCTGTTTGTTTTTAGCAGCATCAGCTCAGGCAGTAAGTGATTTAAATTACTTTCTACTTTTTTCAGGTTGAGACATTGCCCAGTGGAAGAGAATGTTTAGGCCTGTTTGTGTCAGTTGGGGGAGTTCTTGCCAGAGAAGAGCTGATGTGGCCAGTGTTCGATTTGTTATTCTGGCCCATGTGAAAAGTCAAGTTTTTTTAGATGTACAGGGCCATTTACCGTCATGAATGACATTTAATATTTTTGGTGTAACCAATCGGCTGGCTAACAGAAGGTAGTTGGCTTTACTTAAACTAGCTAAGACAAGATAATAGACTTAGAAGCACTAGTGCACCAGTGCAGTGTGTGTTTGAGTGGCTTCTGGGTCAGCCTGCTGGGTTTGGAGAGGCGAGGCAAAGGGTGTAAGGGTGCTCTCTCCCAGCAGCAGCTGGAGCCCAGATGTGTCTACCACACTTACTGGTGTGAAGACCTTTGGAGGCCTTTACTGTGTCATGTCACACTTCATGCTTCCCACACAAGTAGCTTCTGTGACACTATGAGGTAAGCATCTTTCGACTAGTTGTAGACATTCAACATTTATTAACTGATTTTGCAAATTTCTTGCCATATCTTCCAACAATACATCATTTCTCGGCTCTCCAGCAGCTGCAGAGTCTCAGAGGTCTTCGAGATGCTCTGAGCCGTAGGGACTGTGCCCGTCTGCTTGGAGATGAGACATCCCTGTCCTGTGGGGAGGGAGACGTGGCTGTATCTGAGTGTGTCTGGTAAGGGGAACTTGCCAGGGGCCTGCTTGTTCGTGGGGCTGAAGAGCCTCCTGGGAAAACTTCACCCGAAGGAGGGGAGGGAGAGAAGGGAGGGAGGCTCTTTTGTTGCAGGAACAGATGGACTCAGACAGCACCTAAGGAAGTGGGGTGTGCTGTAGGGTGCATGTGGATTAGGGACCTTCAGGAACCTGGCCCTGAGGCAGTTCAGTTGTCCCCAGGGACGGCTGTCTCCCGGCACCTCTCTTTGTGTCTGTCTACTCTTGCTGCCACCCAACTGACTTGGTTCTGTTCTGTATGTCTTCTGTCTGCTTCCTTGTGACTCTGGTTTGCTGTGATTTCTGGTGCCCTCTGCCGTCTTTCTGCATTCAGCTTCGTGTCTCACAATGTCGTTCTACCAGGAGTGTTTAGATTCCTGAGAGACAGGGAATCTGGTTTTGTCATTGCTGTTGTTCTAAGCCACATCCTAGGTCACAGTTAAGCTCTTGGGTCAGCTCGCTGGACTTGGTCTCACAGAAGCAGTCATGTGGCCAGTAGCAGCCTAGGTGCACCCGGAAAGCTGAGTTCCCATTGGTAGGATTTGTGACCTCTCAGGGCATGATTGTGGTGCTTAGAAAGGAAGAAGTCCCATGGCCCATATCACCTATTCTAGTTAAATTCCTCCATGTGTATTCCTGCCCTTTAAAATATACCCTATGAGCCATCTTCATTGTAAGTCAGTCCTTTGTTCCTGCAGATAAGCTGATAAGCCTAAAAATGTTGAAAGCATTTTCACTTTTCTTTTTCATTCATTCGGACAAGGCAAGGCCGTTTGTCGTAATTTCTAGGCCTCTGTTTCTTAATTAGTGATTGTGGCTGGAAAAGGCATAGTAACTTCACATAGCTGTGAGCAAGTTGGATGGTTATAGCTTTGTATCTTTAATGTATTCCTTTCTCAAAAGTTCTTGGGAGCTCTGTGGCATTCATTAACTCAGCACTGTCGCTATGTTTACACCTAGGAAAACAAGTCAATACCCTGTCCAAATGTGAACCTGGTAGCAGTTTGATACATCTGTCTTTGGTAGATCACATACCTTCAAAGGAAGAGTGAGTTCCCATACTTAAAAATAGGCCTTGGTGGTAGGGGAAGAGAAGGTAATGGGAAGGGAGGAAGTAGTGAAAGTATGTTATAGGCATTTATGGAAAAGTCACAGTGAAACCCATTATTTTGTACAATTACTGTGCACTAACAATTATAGGAAAAAATAGAATGTGGAATCTACAGTATACCTAAACTATGCAGTCACTATGGAGTTACAGCAGAGGGAAGAGGTATAGATGTAATAAATAAAGTGGTGAGAGTGATAGCTCATTTCCCTTGAGCGCTCCAGATTTGCCAGGCAATGTTTTAAGTATTCCTGCATTGACTTAGTTCCTCGCTTGTCTTATAAAGGGCTGGTGGCTTTTGGATGAAGGTTGCCCAGCACAGCTGAGGTGGTAAGGCCAGCGTATGAACCTGTTCTGTCTGGCTTGTTTCCTTCGGACTAGACAGTTGAGGAGGGCCTCTGCTGATTTCCCTCCCTGGGACTCTAGCTGATCTAGATCAGTGCCTCAATACCTGTGAACCTCCATCTGTTTGGGTAAAGCTACTGTCAGGGTCCTTGTGATCTAGCTTCCTATATCTTGGAAGGAGGTTGCTCAGATGGCTGGCTTTTCCTTTCCATCAAGTCTTGGATATTCTCATCCCTTCTTTGGCTTTCTACCCTTTGAATCTCATGTATTCATGTAAGCCCCGCATGTAAGAGCATCTGCCTGCTCTGTGAGCTGGATGGGTGATCTGTAAGAGCCAGTTCTTCCAATACTGTGCTCCTAAGCTCTCTGTAACATGAACTTTCTGCTTTCTGTGCATCTGCCCGGCAGGATCTAGGCTCCTGTAGCCCTGTAGCTGCTGTGCTCACTTCTGCCTCTTCCAGAGTGTCTTAGGGGCTCTGACTCGTGTCACTGTGGTCAGTTTCCCCCTTTGTTTTACTGTTTGTCCCACACCAGTATCCCCGTTGAATACTGTAACCCAAAGCTGTCTCACATCTCTACTGAGCAGAGCCCTTAAATTCAGTGAGGAGGAAACTCTCACGGTCTCACATTCTTCTTGGAACTTGACTTTATCTGGCTTTGAGTTCCTAGATACTGGGCTTCCTTCTTCTCTGTGGTGGGCAGAACCATGTTTGTCTCATCTCTCCTTGTTCCTCCAAGGCTTCATTCTCTTCACATCAACTGCTGGTTAGTGAGGCTTCACTCTGCTTGTCCTGCTTTCCTTTGCTGTCTTGGAGGTTGCCCTAGATCTCAGACCATCTTTTCTTCTTCCCCACAGTTTCTGTTTGCACCCAGATAGCAAAACTTTAAAAACCAGGTTCGTTGCTCCATAAGTTTCTAGTGTTTTGTCCAAAGTCTGAGCAGGGCCTTTTCCCTAAATAAGAGTTCCTGACAGTGTCCTCCAGGGCATTAGGGTTTTAAGTCAGTCTCTATGCAGACTCGGTGCTGAGAGCTATCATTCTCCCAGCACGAGCATTTCGTTTTCTTTTGAGCTTTTGGATCTGTGGTCATCTTTCAGTGATTTCTCCTTCCTTGCCTCAACTCAGGAAGGCAGCATGTGTCTTGTAGGACAGGTTTGCTCGTCTCATTGGATCACTGCTGAATGTAGTCTGAATCTCTGTGGGTTGCATAGATCTTGAACTGAACACTCTGCATGCCTAGCTGGGAAGCAAGCGAAAGGGCAGCCCATGTTTCTCACTGTCAGCTTGTGGTGTGGTGTGTGGCTTTGCATCCTTTTTCCCATTGCCAGAGGTGGATTTCTCCCTTCCCTGACTTCATCCCCACCCGCAAGGAGAAGAATTGATCAGTGAGGTAGAGGTCTTTTCAGTGGGCTCTGCCCTAGAAGGTCTGCCCCCCAGGTCGGAGGATTGAGCCCTCGTGGATGTGTGGTGTTGTGCCTCTCTCCTGGCCTGGTGCGGGAGCACAGGCTGCTCCTGAATGGAAAGGCTGGCCAGCCCCCCAACCCTCTCCCCTTGCTGAGTTAGTTTCCAGGCAACCACCGTATTTGGAAGATGGAGCCAGGTGTACTGTGGTGTGAGGGCAAATGTTCTCACTTCTCTCTCGCTGGCTCCAGTCTCTCTTGTGCTGACTTTGGTACTCTGGCCAGACTTCTTTGTTATGGGAGGTAAGACCAAAGGTTCAGGTCTAGTACGGTATCTTAGGACTTCCTCTTCATGCCAAAAGGACTTTGGTTTTAGGCTCAAGGTTGCCACTAATGTAGGGAAAAGGTGTTCGCTACATGGTCTTGCTTAGCTGTGCAGCACTGTGCTGAGAATTGGATTCACAGGCCTGGCTAATAATGTTTTGCATTTCTTAGACCTATGCACATTTCCACCTGCAGTACCTGGAAGACAGGGGTGTTTACGACTACTGACTAAATTTGTTTTTGTTTTTGTTTTTTTTCTGGTACCGGGAATGGAACTCACGACCTCGCGCTTGCTAGGCAGGCGCTGTGCCACTGAGCTAAATCCCCAGCCCCTACTGGCTGAATTTGATACCATCCTTTAGTGGCATACATTTTCAGAATAGCACTGGATCAGCCACAAGTGCCAGTTCTGAACGTCGGAAACCCAAATGGTGCCGTTTGGCGTCTGTTCGTGTGGCCATTCCTTGGTCCTTTCCAGGAGTGGGTGGCAGTTCATTTGTATCTGTGGAATCGAGGCTCGTTGGCTGGAGGAGGCGCTGCTCCTGACCTGTGCTTTATCATGGCCCTGCTGCTCGTGGCTCTCTCCCCAGACCTGCTTGTGTTCACTTGCAGACAGTACGACTTCGGAGTTGTGTCCCAGGTACAGAAATAGCCAGGTTGACCTCTTTGGGTTGGTCAGGGTCGTAGAGATGGGAAAGGAGCATGGGTAAACTACACACTGGAAAATAGTTAAGATGGTAAATTTTGTTACTTTTCTTATCACCGTTTTTAAAAATGCACACAAAAGAGTCAGAATCCCAAATGGTTAACTTTTAACCAGCAAACTGCTATGACCTCTCCTGCCCCGGCGTCCCCGTGGTCAGTCCTGCCGCTTGCCCACTCTTCCCTCTAGGCCTGGTCTGCCTTGTTCTTCCTGCAGTTACCTAGTCTGGGCCCTGTGTGACCTTCTTTGTGGCGGTAGCCTGAGTTCTGCACTTGGTTCTTTTCCTCCTGGGCCTGAACATGGGTTTTATCCCTTAGGCTGTCACTGCTAAGTGTGGGGAGAGGGGATAGGTGTCACAAGCAGGATTCACTGTCCTTGAGCCTCCTATGCTTCCTTCCATGGCCCTTCCTGTCCAGTGCCTGGCCAGGCTGGCCCTGTGAGGGGACAGGTACAGTGGGAAGGGCCGGGCAGGGGCAGAGGGCGTAGGGAAGAGGAGGTCTTATGTTTTGTCCTGTTTGTGCACACGGACCTTCAGTCTCGGTCTCTTAACGGCATCCTGGAAAAGAGTCAGTATTTTCATCCCACTCATTCATCCACCCACCCTCCTCCTCGCTGAGGGTGGAAAGGGTGCTGAATTCTATGCTCCCTGGACTGGAGGATGAGAGGGTGGCCCTGGTGACTGATGCTGGCCCTGTTATCTCTTGTGGCTGACTATGCTGAGGCTGATGGGAGTGAATTACCAGTGGTCACCCGGCTAGTGAGTGCCAGGGCAAGAATTTGAACTTAGGTCTTTGGCTTGAGAGTCCAGTGCTCTACCCACCGAGTGGTTAGGATTCTGATAGGCACTTGCCAGGCAGGGAAGATAAGCTCAGACCTGGGGCCACTCGAAGGGGACTGTTCTGGCCCATACTTCTGGCGTTCCCATGTGTGGGCTGAGGCTTGACAAGGAGCGGGGTATAGACCGAGGGAGCCCACTGAGGTCAGATTTGTGAAAACCACTTATGGTAGAGGCCACCGAGGAGAATGAGTGGGTGGCAGCGAGGAGCTGGAGACAGACACACAGGCGTAGAAGCAGCTCATTATGAGATTAGATCACCAGGTCTCCAGAAGCCTCTGCCTGGGAAATGACATTCCTGGCAAACTCGAGAATGTGTCATGCACTAATTGAAATACGGGAAATAAACAAATATTTACTGAGTCTCAGCTAGGCTCTGGGCACTCTGACAGGTACTGTCACATGTATTACCTTCTTTAATTATCCCAGCAAGGCACTGTAGACGTTATCATCACTCTGTGGGCAGGTCGGTCTGAGATCAGCCATGATCAGGGAGCCAGCGGCAGTGCCAAGGCCTTCAGCCAGCTGTGTCCTGTGTGGGTCGTTTCTGTGGAAGACTTAGCTGAAGGAAAGTGATGGAATGTGTGCCCCTGTCCTCCTGTTAGATGACTAGCACTGATCCTTCCCACATTCAGAAGAAAATGGGCCTCGTTCCCTCTGTAACTTGTTGGTGGTCTTCACACCGAATTTCATAATGAGTCTTTGGTAATTTCTAGTTGAAGAAAAACCAGACACTGCTTCTTTTGTCTCCATTAGAGTCTTGGGCTATGTCATATGAAGAGCAATTTCCTCCAGGATCAAGTGAAACCATCACTGTTCCCTAGAGTTCTTTAAAATCCAGAACTGAGTTGACCTTGGCCTGCTGTGAGAGGAACCAGGGGATTTGAGGAATATGGGCAGCTGTCAGGGAGCGATGAGGTGGTGAGAGCCCAGACACCAACCGGGCTGTGTGGGCAGACTCAGCAGGACCAACTGGGCACAGTGAGTGGCTGGAGGCCCATCAGCAGGATTCTTCTAGTGTTCAAGAGTCACGCTGGTCACTGAAGCCTTCTAGTCATTGGGTGGCAGAGATACAGGTAGGAAGGCATCAGAGTGTCGTAAAACCCCTCCTGTCAGTAAAGGAGCAGACTTTCAATTAAAAATTTGACTTCCTTACGGAAAGGAGCTTAGACCCTAGCTGACCTCAAGTTCAGTTGAAGAATCATGTTCAGTCAGAGCCACCTTTCACCAATCTAAAAAGTTGACTTCGAAAACCTTGAGAGAGTTCTCCTGTTAACATAACGGAGGCAAATGATCATTAATAGTGCATCCGAGAGCTGCTGGCTCAGCGTTGGCTGCAGGCACAGGTGCATCTGTAGGCCAGTGGGCCCGGCACCACGGTGTTGCATGAGTGGCAGCCAGGGGCCAAAGTGCTGCCCTCTGAGGGGAAGCCCTCTATGGACCGGAGGAAAACCTGGCAGTGTGTGTCTGCTCCATGCTCCCTCGGAGGGGTTCTTACAGTGTGCACCTCTTAGTTCTCTTGTATGCTAAACTTGTGAATTATTTGGGAGGACTTTGGGGGACGTTTTTCTTATACTCAGAATAGCAGCCTCTCAAGGTGGAAGTTACAGGCAAGTGCTCTTCTTGCCATTTTGGCATATTCTTCACCCTCACTGAAAGTAGGTTTATGACGGATTCTTACAGAGTTTGGTATTTTCTATACTGAGAATGAAAACTAAAATTTTGCAGAGACACTAACTCATGTGAACATACATGACATTTTTATGAGAAATAGTTACTTTCTAAGTCAAAACCCAGAAGGCGATGAGGCAGTATTTGTTTTAGCATGGCCCTGCATGTGTGGTGTGAACTGGAGTGTGGCTCAGTGGCAGAGCACTTCCTCTCTTGCCCGAGTGAGGGTGGGTTCAATTCCCAGTGCCACTAACAAAACAAAACCTTTTGTCAGTTAGGGCTGCCTGGCAGTCAGCAACAGAGACAGCCTCCGAATGTCACGTACCAAGTACCAAGGCGTTGTGGGAGGGAAAGGAAGGTGGAAGAACCCAGTAGCAGCTGGCTGAGCATCTGTCTTGGCATCGTCCTAGAGCATGTGATGAGCTCTAGTTTCATGTCACCTGTGAATCTTGCTCTCTCAGTTCATGGTCCTCTGGGAGGACTTGCCGAACTTCTGTCCTTTCCCTTGACTATACCAGGGAGTAAGAGGGATCTCAGCTTTCACAGTGAAAGGACAGCCCCTGACTTGCTGCCCAGTTTCCTTCAGAGAGGGAAAGGCAGTCCTCCAAACAGGGGTCAGAGTGCAGTTGGGGGAGGGACGGAAAGGTGGGGCTTGCTGTGTCCTGTAGGCCTCTAAAGCTGTCCTCCAGATAATGTGTGCTCCCCCTGTGCTGTAGGCAGGCAGGCACAGTAGAGAATGCAAAGAGGCAGCAGGCACTGTCATAAATGCTTACACATTGTCTTCCTTTTCACAAAACTATACGAGGTAAAGGTATAGGTATTACTTCTCTTTTACATTGGAGGAAATGAGTCTTAGGGATAAATAACTTGCTTGAAGTTCACTGTGTAAGCAGGAGAGCTGGGCTTCTGCCCTGGTTAGGAGGTGGCCTTTTGCAAGGAGTGGAGGGAGCTGGGGGGATGCAGGTGATTGGAAACTGGGTGTGTAGAGATCTTTGCTCTCAAGAACAAGGTGAAATTTAGCCTGGGAGTGTAAGACCCTGGTGGCCTAGAAAAGGGCTTTCTCTTAGCTGTGCTGAACTAGGGCTTTGCCTATGATGAGAAAGGGCAGGCTCACAGCGTGAAAACTTAAGCTGTGAAGTCAGAGGGCAGCAGTAGGAGTGGGGAGAGTATGATTGGGATGAGAGCTGTGTCGTGGATGGTGATCACTGCTGGGCCAAACAGGAGGCAGTGCCTAGGCAAGAACGCCCCAGGGCTTACCCTGTGTGACAAGACAAGGCCTGCTGGTGTGCTGTGGGTGGAGGTGGGCACCGCACCGAGTGACGTCTGATGTGTACCGGCGTGCTGGCTGGTCTGTCCTGAGCGCGTCTGCCGGGGCGGTGGGAGACCACCCGTACTGTCGATGGATTCTTGTTTCCTTTGTAACTGGAAGCACACAGTGAAACTGTTGGAAAGGAAAGGGAAAACTAAGGCTGTTCTGTGAAAGGAGACCTCTTGAGGAAAAGTATTTAAGTTAAATACATACTTAGATTCCTTCTGAAGTAAGTGTGAAGTGAGCGAAAAGGGCTTGGGAAGTGTGAGTACACACCGATGAACAGTACCTGTCGTGTACAGAGTGCGCAGGCGGAGGTAAGTCAAGGGGAGATGGTTCCTGAGAGCGCGCCACACCTTCCCAACAGAGTGCCGCGTGCTGGGGCTTCCTTTTGCAGTCCAGAAGTCAGAAGGTGTCAGCAGGGCTGCACCCCATCCAGGGCTCCAAGAAGCGTTGTTGGTTGCCTCTTCCAGCTTCTGGTGGCTGCCAGCAGTGCTTGCTGCTCCTTGCCCTGGGGCGCATCATCCGTCTCTCCGCCTTGCTCCCTGTGGCTGCGCTCTTCACGCCCATACACACCCTGTGAAGGATTCCAGGCTTTGAACTCTGGGCTCACCCTTGTCTAGGATGACCTCACATGAGCTAGTTGTATCTGCAAAGACCCCATTTCCAGACCAGGGCGCATCCTGAGATTCCGAGTACACAGGGAAATTCGGAGATGCTCTTCAGCCTGTGCACGTCTCTCCTTTCTTTGCAGAGCTCAGACCAGTGCTGACACACGGGTGCTGAACAGGTGTTGATACTCGGGGCTGCAGTGGGGCCATGGGGATTTGGGCTGCAGGGGAGGAAGACGAAGGACATGAGTGCCCATGTTGAGTGGTGTCAGGACAGCAGGAGTGAACCTGACAGTCCTGAGAAAGGGCATTGGATAAGGTGTGCCCGTGTGCAGAAGGTGTCCCCCATTGGAGAAAGTGGAGCAGCGCTTGAGGGAGGGGCTGGGTCAGATTCACCTAGAGGTGCAGCTGAGTTTTAGTGAGGTCAGGTTTTCTTATCCTGTACGAGCTGGCCAGTGCCGTACTTCACCCCTTGGTACATTTATGAACCATCCTTGCCCCACCCTGTGGAATCTGGGAACCTGTGGCAGTGTCTTGGATTTGGCCTTTTCTATCTTCTTATTTTTCTTAAAATAGTGTCCGGGCTCTGGGATTTGATAAGAAGGCCTGTAATCTTTGTTGGTCTTACAGGAGACCACTAGCACCTTTGTATCTTATAGCTGTAATAGTTCCGTTTTCTCAAAACCTAGTCCCACAAAAAAGTCCAGCCTTCAGTGGAGTGTTCCCAGTGCTACTGGACCAGCTGCTGCGTGGCCATGCTTGTGTCCACCTCTGCCTTCTGCACACTGAACCTCACTTCTGGGGTTCCCTCTGAGTAACCTGAGCTGGGGCCTCAGTGCTCCTACTCTTCACGTAGCTGGTTTCATTTTGTCCGGGGAGTTTTAGCTTGAGGGTACAGCCCAGTAGCCTTCCTTGGGCTACTGCAACTAGTTAGGGTGTCCTGGTTCTTTACCTGTGTGCCAGAGGCATGCCTTCACCCTTGACAGGAAGCTACAGAAGTACAGAGGCCACGTCCTCATTGATTCTCAGCACCTGCCCTGCCTGACAGAAGCTGTGGAGCACAAGCCAGTGTGCATGTGGTGCAGAACCTGTGTCCCAGAGAGGGGTCAGCTGCAGGTCGTGCAGGAACACCTCTGCTGGCCCACGGCGGGATGGGCTGGCTCTACTCTCAGCTGTGCCTCAGCATGTCTGGGGGAGCTGGGGCTGTAGGGTCCTCAGATAAACCCTTCCCAGGTGGGTGTGGGGTCTTTGTACTTCACAGTTACTGGTCTGGGTGTCAGCCCTGAGGCTTTTTCTTGTCTTTCTTAGATCTCCCCCACACACACACACACCATTGCCTGCTCTGTCTGGGGAAGATGAATCATGTGGCCCTTTCACCTCACTGCAGTATGCAGTGATTATTTTTGCTAGGGGCTGGGGACAGAGACAAGCCTTGGGCCTGTTTTTCATTTTATATTGCTCCCAGAAAACATGCCCTCATCACTTTGGGTGGCAAAATTATACACCACACGCTCTGCTATGTCTTGTGGATGGGAAGTTCCTGTACTCTCTGTTGAAACAGATGTAACTGGCAGGTTAAAGAGCCTTCTGGAGTGGGGTCACCCATGTCTAGTGCTTTGTAGGTGTCCAGGAGCAAGAAGACTGCAGAAGGCCTGCAGTGGTCTTGGGCTTCTTACAGTCAGAGTGGTTGTCTCAAAAATGAGCAAGGAGATAATTTTCACTTGACTTTTGTGACGTAGAGATAGTGTATTTTCAGAAGACTGTAGGTTTTTTTGAGCCAGAAGTCCAAATTTCAGATAATGTAGTGAAGATTAAAAAAAAAAAAGCAGCAGCTCAGTCTAGGCATGAGTGAGGACAATGTTGGCATGGCTCTGCACAGGAGGGGGTGGTGGGAAGCTGCAGCATGTGTGCCTGGTAGTTAGAAGAAGCAGATGGGGTTCTCCGATGAGCTCCACCTTCTGTGAGGTGCCCAACATGGAGGGCTTGCTGTGGGTCAGAGGGCAGGTACACATGGCTGTGGTAGCTGCCACATGGCAAGTTGGTAGAGGCCACAGAAGCATTCTGGTAACGATGAAAACTGTTCTGTGGGTTTCTCTGTCAGCATGGGAAGGCTGAGATTGGGGTTGCGGCAGGATGGAAGGTCCCTTTACCCTTTAGTTATTTCTGTTTGGAAGAACTTAGTCCTGCAGAAAGTCAGTTGTTGGCAGTCCACATACAGTACCTGAGTAACTGAGCCCTGGGGACAGATGCACTCCCGCTCTTGGCAGTCCATTGCTGGTGGTAGTCTACTGAGTGTCTCTGGTCACACCACTCCACACAGCCATCTCGGGCCACTTAGGGTTCTTTGGATCTCCAGGCCCCGCTTACTTAGCCTGTTCCTCTCCACAGATGACCTCACTTCCTGCTTTAAAGCAGCCAGCACTTTTGGTACCAGGAATCGAACTCAGGGCCTCACACTGGCCAGGCAGGTGTTATGCCACTGAGCTACATCCTCGGCCTGCCAGCTTCATTCTTAACACAGGTGCACTGCACTTCCTGTCTTCATCTCTGTCCCTGGTGGCCATCCTCCCTCTGCTCTGAGGCCATCTCTCTGCCTATCTCTGCTTGCTTTTTCTGTGGTTTCTCTCTGCTGTAGTTTTACTCTTCCCTCCCGATGGAATTCCTCCCCATTTTCTCCTTTCTTGAACTTTTCCTTGAGGTACAATACTCAGGTTCACAGATCTAAGGCCGGAGCAGATGAACTCTTGGAGCTGTGAGATAAGTACACCTGTGTCAGCTGGATGGCAACCCCACTGGACCAGGGTCCTGGGGTTCGCTGCTTCTTATGGTTAGCTTATTTTCTGACAGCATCCATTCGTTTTGCCCATGTATGAACTCTGTGTAAGTGGATCAGACAGCGCGTACTCCTATGTTTGGTTTCTTTTGGACTTAGTCACTCAGTGTCAGGCTTCAGTCAGCGAAGTCCCTGGGTCTTCTTCACTTCCCACCTGGGTCTGCCTCCCTGAGCTGTCTCATTCCTCTCATTCCAGTTACTTGAACAAAAATCTGTGGAGGCCTTGGCATTTCCTTCTCCTTTACCTTTGTATTCAGCCCAACACCAAGCCTGGTGGGTTTTCCTCTTATATCTACCACCGCTTTGGACTATTGTTTCTAATCCAGACTGTTCAGGAAATTCCCTGACGTGGTTACCACACACGGTCTTTGCTTTCCAATGTCTGGTAATTTCTGTACTTCACACTTACTAAAAATGTGGGTACAGCGTTATAGAACTTTATTTTTTCTCAGTCTTTTTTATTAGTATATATTTGTGATATGTAGTAAATAACAAGATGGGGGAATTGGTACATATACATAATCACATCTTGATCCCCCCTCCATTTCCCTCCATCCCTAGCCCTGCTTCCTCTCAGAGAACCAACTCTTTGATTCTTTGATCATATGGATTTTTTTTTAAGTCTCACTTTTATTTCTACTTGGATCTTCATCATTTCTTTCTGTCTGTTGGAAGATTGGGATTGTTCTTGTCTTTCTAGGACTTTGAGATGCATCATTTGGTTCTTTACGAGGATTTACTGTGTTGTTTATGTGTATATTTACAGCTGTAAACTTCCCTCCTAAAACTGCTTCCATTGTGTCCCCTAGGTTTTGGTATGTTGAACTTACATTGTCATTTGATTCTAGGGACTTTATTTCTTCCCTGATTTCTTTTGTGATCTGTTGATTATTCAGCAGTGTATTGTTTAATGTCTGTGTTTTTGTGAAGTTTGTGTGGCTTCCTTTGCTGTTGATTTCTAACTTCATTCTACTGTGATCTGATATTATGCAGGGAATTATTTCAGTTCTTTGTATTTATTTAAGTGCACTTTATGACCTTAGAAGTGGTCTTTTTTTGGGAAAAGTTCCATGTGCTGTTGAGAAAAATGTGTAGTCTACCTTGGATTAAAGACTTTAAACCAGGCGTGGTGGCACACACGTCAATAGTTCCAGCACTCAGGAGGCTGAGGCAGGAGGATCGCTGTGAGTTCTAGGCCAGTTTGGGCTACATGGTGAGTTCAGAGCCAGCCTAAACTTCATAGTGAGACCCTGTCTCAAAAAGAGTCTGTATGTATGTTCATTTGTTCAGTGTGTAGTTTTAACTCTGGAGTTTCTTTGATTTTTTTTTTTAAGTCCAATTTTATGAAGTTTTATGTTTATGAAGTTGGGTGTGCTGACATTGGGTGCATAGAAAAAAATGTACAGTTCTCTTTTCCTGTTGAATCATTCCTTGACTAGAATGTAGTGGCTGTCTTTGTCATTGCTGACCAGTTTTGGCTTGATGTCTTTTGTGTCTGAAGATAAGATGGCTATTCCTCATTTGGGGCACTGGTAGATGGCTGTCGTTTTCCATCCTTGCACTTTTAGTCTGTGTACTTCCTTTTGGGTGAGCTGTGTCTTCTCTAGGCAGTATGTGCTTGCATTTTGTTTTGTGTTATCTCATCTGCCAGTCTGTGTCTTTGGATTGGGGCGTGGAGACCATGGACATTGAGACTTGTTATTGTAAGGTATTTATGGGGTCCTGTCATTGCATTACTTTCCCAGTGCTGATTCTTTTATTTTTTTCCCTTTTGTTTAACTCCTCTCCTAGTTAGGTGTGTATTTACTTTTGTGCTATTCCTTTAAATATTTTCTGCAATACTGGTTTATTGGTCATACATTTCTTTAGGATTTCTTTGTTGTAGAAAGTTAGAAAGTCTTTACTTCTCCGTCAGTTTTGGAGGCTGATTTTGAAGGATATAAAAGTCTGGGTTGACAGTTGTTTTAGGGTTTGAAAAACTGTACTCCAAGCTCTCCTGGCCTTCAAGGTTTGTGCTGATAAATCTGATGTTGTGATGGGCTTGCTTTTGTAGGTTACTTGTTCTTCTCTAGCAGCTCTCAGTGTTCTCTTGTTGAACTTCTGGAATTTTGATTATGATGGGCCTGGAGAGCTTCCTTTCTGGTTGTGGCTATTTGGGGTTCTGTGTCTCTTATATTTGAGTATTCTTTCCCTAGATGTGGAAAATTTTCTACTATGATTTTAGTGAATAAATTTTTTATAACTTGAGTTGTCTTCTGATTTTTTTCTTTATTCCAGTAATTCTGAGGTTAAGGGGTTTTTATGTTTGTTTTTTGCAGGTATTGGACCCAGACTGTATGTTTGCTTGTTGTTTTTAGGGGATCATTGAGTTTGTGACCCACATTCACCTTGTCTATTTCTTTATTTATTTTGGGTTTTTTTTTTTGTGTGTGTGTGTGTGTTTTTGAGACTGGGTCTCGCTATGCAGTTCAGGCTGGTCTTGAGCTCACTTTGGAGCCCAGGCTGGTCTCAAACTCGCAAGGATCCTCCTGCCTCAGCCTCCCGAGTGCTGGGATTACAGGCGTGCGCCACCACGCCCGGCTTTTTTTTTTCTTTTTCTCCCAGTACCTGGAATCAAACTCACTACCTTGCGCTTGCCAGGCAGGTGCTGCGCCACTGAGCTAACCCAGCCCTTGTCTTCTATTTCTTTTTTTTTTTTTGGTTTTGGTTTTTCTCCGGTACCGGGAACCGAACTCACAACCTTGCACTTGCCAGGCAGGTGCTTTTGCCGCTGAGCTAAATTCCCCAGCCCCTCCTTGTCTTCTATTTCTGACCCTTCATTTTCACATTGATCAAGTCGGCTGTCCATGTTTTCCACTGGGTTTTTCTTATCTCTGTTTCTCTCTTGTCATACGTTCTGATTCTTTCCACAGTGGACATTCGTGCTTAGTATTGTCTTGCTCAACTCTGTTAGCTTGTTGTTTGCTTCTTCATTAAGCTTGTCAAACATTTTATTGATAAAACCCTTTATCTGTTTAATCATCTTTGATTTGAGCTTATTAAATGTTATGTGCATTTGCCTGGTTCTTTTATCTCTTCAGACATTTTGAAGTCTTTTTTGCAGATCTTTTCCTGTAGCTTCCTTTACTTTGTTGTCCATGACATCAGCTTTTAGGGAGTTAGGAATCAGGGGAGCATCTTGTTGCCTTGCTTTTTATATTTCTGTTGTTTTTGCACTTTGGGTTGAAGATCAGTTAGGGTAGAGAAATGGTCTCACTACTGTGGAGATCTCTCCCTGTTTCAGTGTGTTATATCCTTGGGTTTGGTTTGGTTTTGATATTTATACCTCTCTTCAATCTATTCAGTGTACGGTTTGAGCCTCTTCATAGCATCCAACTTTGTGCTGGGGACTTGATCTCTAGCAGCACACGTAGAGGAAAAAGCAAACCACAGTAATGTTGACAACTCAGAGACAAGTCAGGTATTGGCATATAGTAAGCCAATTAAAAGTAACAACTATGTCACCACTAACAGTAGAAAAGAAGTCAGTAATAATAGAGTCAAAGACAAACTGGTTATTGACATACAGTACAGACCAATAATAGCTACAACTATACCATCTTTAAAAATGGGAAAGAGATCTGCAATAACAATGTATCACAAAAACAAACCAAATATTGACATACAGTCACAGTCTACTAAAAGCAGCAACTATACCACCACCAACAATGGAAAAGAATTCAGCAATAATAACATAGTCAACCAAATAGCTAAAAATGAATAAAGCTTATTAATAATAAAATGGAGGGGGCAAGGGTAAATGAAAGAAGTAAAATTTGAAAAATAAGGTGAGGTAGAAAGAGGTGAAATAAAAAAATCAAAGAATAAAAGAAAAGTTGATAAAATTAGGTAAAAGTAACAAAAAAGGACAAGAATAAAAAAATAAAAGAGCAAAGGATAAGGAAAGAGAACACACCCCCCAACCCCGGCCAAAAAAAGAGAAATGAGTCTAAAATATTCTTCTGTGTGTTTAGATGAGTGATTTCTTTCCAGGGCCTATGGTATTAGGATCCATCAGGTATGGGCAGGGGATAGTGAGTCGCGTTGGGGCCTGTTTCATTTCCACACCTGCTTCTTGCTGTGTGGATGCTGAATTCTGTGCTGTCTTTCTGGGTGTGGTTGGTCAGTGTTGTGATAGCGGCCTTGGGGCTGTGTGCACTCCAGGGCTCTTAGTGTTTGGGCCCTTCTCTGCACCTCAGATTACACTCTGTGTTGGGCTTTATGGCCTGTGGGTTCGTGAGGTGCCTCCCTTGCTCTAGAGGCCCCTTTGTCCCAATACCCCAGGGTGTGGCAGCTGTCCAAGCCCAGACTTATTCCAAATCATTTTGGGGTGTGGAAGAGCAAACAGACCACCACGCCCTGTGCTGGAAGAGGGTAGTAATGGGGTCACACAGTCTTCTGGACCCTGTGTTAGCACCTTCGCAGGAAATCGCGTGCGTGGCCTGGCTTCTCACCATGTCCCCTGCAACCTGAGCTTGCACCGCTTAAACTGCCAGGGGTCTCCCAGTGGTCTGCCCTGCTCCATGACTGTCTCTTGTAGTCCCAGTCACTGTGGTAGGGTGACCCCAGAGACCTGAAGTGTGCTGCTTGGTGACTTCTGATTCCAGTCTTCCCCAAAAACCCCTTCCCCAGATGGCTGCTGATTGTATCACTCCCAAGTGTGGCTGACTGCCTAACTCTGGCCTGCCATGCAGAGGAAGTCACTTTGAGACACCCTCCTCCACTGTGTTTGCAGCCAGCAGTAACTGGGCTCTCCTTGGGGCCAGAGCTGCGGTCCCACGTTGCCTGTTGTGGCTGCCCTCCCTCCCCGGCCAGACCTGTGTTTGTACTCAGAACCGCCTTCCTGGGAGCCAGGGTTAGCAGTCCAGCCTGCTTCCGCTCTCCTCTCATTCTTCAGTTTCTCTGTAGTTTCTGTTTCCCTGTTGGCATTTTCATTCCCAGAGCTCTGTTGCTTTTTTTCTTTGCCAAGTTGTCATTTTCAAAGTGTCAAGAGTCCAGGTCCTGGAGAAGGGTTATTTTGCTGCCAGCCTTTACTCGACCACTTTAATGTCCTGTTACCACCTGTTCACATGCATTGCTTCCAGGGTAGTGGTCACACACCTCAGCGTGTCCTGTGCCCTTCACTCCATCTTGTACCGAGCTGCCTGGCTGGGATACTCGGCCCTTCCTGTCTCCCGTTCCTTCTGCCTTGGTCCTTTGTGTTCGTTCACTCTTCCTTCCTGCCACACATCTCCTCTTCACCTTGTGGTGTCCTCCTCCAGAGCTGAGCCCAGCTGTCCTTCCTTGGCCCCAGGTCCCAGTTTCTGAGTCACATCCCACCGCTGTATTTGTAGCTGACAGAGACTGTGGGCTTGGCACCCAAGGTGAGCCCCAGCCAGGGCTGCTTGAGAGCACTTAGCAGAGTTCCATGTTCACCCTTCTGTCGGGCCCCAGGGTGCACCGGGCAGAGTGGAAGCCTGTGGCTGGCCAGACTCAACACTCTCGTGCTGAAGCCCTGTGGAAAACAAAACTCAGGTTCCTACTGTCCTGCTGGTCAGAGCATGGCAGCCAGGGAACCTCAGGCATGAGTGACAAAAGCACTGCGGAGCTGTGCCAGACCTCAAGAAGACTGCTCTGAGGGAGAGGAGAAGGGAGGGGAGGGGAGGGGAGGGAGCAGTGGGGGCAGGTCTGGCTAGTGAACCTGAGACCCAGGTACGTGGAAGGCCTGCAGGGGAGGGACACTGTGTTTGAAAGGGTGGGTGACTGTTGGTAGAGGGCAGGGCCAGAGGAGCGAGATGGAAAGCTAAGAACCAGGGGCTTGCAGGGCTCAAGTCCAGGGAAGAGGGCCGTGGACAGACGGACACGGCAGGATGGGGGGAGGGAGTGGAGATTTTGCTGGTGGCTGGGGTGGTGGGGGAGCACAACCGAGGGTGACTTGTGTGAGTGGGTGTTGGTGCTGCCCTTTGAGCTGCGGAAGAGTGAGCAAGTACAGCCCCAAGGGTGGGTTCGGAAATGTCGTTTGTGGGCCAGAGAGGACCACAGATAAAACTTGGGTGCCCACATCAGGATGGCACGTTAGGCCTCGTGATCAGGTGGGATTCCAAGGAAGAGGGTATAGACTCAGAAGAGACAGGCTCTGGGTTGGAGGCTTGGAACACCCCAGCATTTAGAAGGTGGCAGAGGCAGAGCTGGCAAGAAAGGAAGGGACAGGTGGTGGCGGGTGGGAGAGGGGTGGGCAAGGTGTTCAGAAGGCACGGCCACCTCACACCCGGGGGACGGGAAGGGTGCAGGCGCTGAGGGCTGAGGAACAGCATGCACGCGGAGGTGGGGCCGTGGAGTCTGCAGACCTAACCCTAGCCCTAAGTGGGTTCAGAAGCTGTCAGCTTTTTGCTGTTCCGTGCTGTTCCTCGAGAGGCCTGCTGCCCTGGGAGCTGGGTGCTTTGCACAGATGGGCTCATTGCTGTTAGAATCTCCCCAGTACTCTGCACCATGCTGTCATGGTTTTCAAGCAGGAAATACTGGACACCGTCATCTGGCCTTTAGTTTCCAAAGCTTGCTCCTTCACACGTTTTGACTAATATGCCATGAACCCTTGTGTGAGATATAAAATGATGTTAGGTGACGTACTTGCCTGGAACTGTCAGGCTAAGTATGGCCATGTTTTTAAATCTTACTCTTTTGGTTGAACTTCATATAGCATCTGCACCACAGATTCCCACTTGGCATCTTTTCCCCAAGCCACTCCCTATCAACCTCATCAGCAGTGCTGCCTCTGCCCAGGTGCCAGCCTGACATCTCCACACAAGGCTTGCTTTCCCAGCGGTTGTGCAGTGTTAGCTGCTGGGCTGTGGTCTTTCTTCCAGTGGTGGTAGCTCCGTGGCCATCCTCATGCCAAAGTCACAGCCTTATGCAGGGCAGCATTACTTGCATGTTCAGCTACTTCTGCTTAGCTGGACATGGCTGGATGTGGGTACAGTGTGACACCCAGGCCACGTGGCTGAAGTTTGGTCAGGAGTGTGACTGGAGTTTCTCTCTTGATTCTCTACCCTGCTTGTATTGAATGTCATCCAGAGCCGTGTCCCTTCTGCAGCCTTCTGGACTCCACCTCACATTAACAGCTGGTGTTTCTCTGACATGGTCAGTCGTCTTCATGCCAGGTCCGTGGACAGTGCCTCTCAGTGTGCCATCCTACCCTGCGGAGACTGACACCCCTGCTTGGGAGTCGCTGGCTTGCAACCCAACCATAGGATCGTTATATCAAGAAAATTATGAAATACCAGAGACCCTACCTTTTGTTTTTTCCTCAGTGAATTTTTTGGGGGAGGGTCAGCTGTTTAAAAAGCGAGTAATGTGTAAAGGGCTGATTGGAACGTATGTTACATGATCCATATTTCAGTATCCACGTTCAATCCCCTGCCCACAGCCCCTAGCCCCCAACCCCCAGCCCAGGCAGAGGGCTGTTACCTTCCAGTTCTTCTGCAGACTTAGGCTGTAGTCACGGGGATTCTGTGTCCTCACTCCACCTTCCTCTTAACCTTTGTCCTGAAGATTTGACCAGAGGGGGCTGCTCCCTGTACAAGGGTCTTCTAGAGGAGGTGCTACAGCAGACTTCTGCCATGTGGCACTTGCAGATCAGCAGGTGAGGACTACTGGGGCTGGAGTGGCTCATCTGTCCTGTGTCCCCAGCCACAGATCCCCTTTCCAGTGATGTGGCCCTGAGCAGATGTTCTCTTGGAAAGGTTTCCTGGTATTTAAGACTCATGTTTATATACTTCTTGTATCTTAGCATCAGTTGTTTGTCTGTCTGTCCCTCACTTTCACCTGTGCTGAGCAGTCAGCAGTGTTGCAGGAGTGCATTGGTGTGAGCTTTGATGAGCACAGACCTGGCTGATTACTGCAAGGAGGCAGGAAACGTTCTTCAGGGAGGGCAGATGGCCATGCAGACAGTAAAATGTTAAGCTTTGATGTGTTCAGAAACTTACCTTTTTAGTTTTCCTTGAATGCAGGTGCAGTGCACACCTGAGGCCACACATGCAGAATCTGAGCATTGCCCTTGGCAGTCAGGCTACTACAGGGTGGGGTGCCTGCCTCCTCAGGTTGGAGAGGTGGCGTGTTCTCTTGATCACTTCTCCTAGAATGTTGAGCGTTGTGTGTTTGGAAACCACTATCCCTCACTTTGCAGCCTCCTCATTTATGTGGCTGGCCTGGCAGTGCCAGCTCAGGAAGGAGCTTAGTAATGAACTTTTTTATAGTTTGCCTTTCTGGTCTTCTGTTTGGTCATTTGATACATTTCCTGGAATGGTTTGCTTTATTTATTTTCTTTTTCCTGAGCAGCGTAGCTTATTCCCGTGCACCTACCTTGCCATGTAGTGAGACTGTGGATGTGAGGTTGCCTCCTCAAGAGGAGCTGTGGTGGGCATACATAGGGCCACTGCAGGAGTGACTTGGGCCCTTCTGAGCTGCACAGCTTCTGGAGGTGAGCTCTGATGAATGCCCACACCCTTGCCATCTGACTTCCTAGAGTGGACATTAGATTGGCTTGTGAGGCATAAGCCCAGTGTCCTTGCTGTCTTTGTCCTCTGCTGGAAACTGTTACTTTTCTGGCTCTGCACAGAAATCTGCAGTGTGTCTTCTGGTGCTCATGGTGGAGTGGTATATTAGTTACTTTCCTATTGCTGGGACAAACTACCTGACAACCACAATTTAAGGAGAAAATTAACTTGGCTCATGGTTTTGGTAGATTCAGCTCAAAGTCCACTGGCTGCAAGGCAGAAACATCATTGCAGAGGGAGGGTATGGTGAAAGCTGCACAGCCCATGGCCACAGGGTTGGGAGACAGGGATAAGAACACACTCTTCCAAGTCATGCACACAAGCTTTTTGTAGCACATTTTAGATCTAAACCATAACACTCTGCCTGGAAGGCTCATGTCCATCTCATTATGCAAAACATATTAGTCCAACTTTAATGATTACCAAAGTCATAACAGTTCCAGCACTGATGAAAAATTCAAGTCCAAATTCCCCTCCAACACTGAAGGCAAACTCTCAGTAGTTACCTGTGAGCCCCTGTGAAAATTTAAAAGAAAATTAAATATTTCCAAAGTGCAATGACACAGAGTAAATGTTCCAATTCCAAGAGGAGAGAGTAAGGGAGTAGGAAGGAATTGGGCCAAAGCAAGACTAGAACCCGCAGGATGAACATTAAATACTGTAATTCCATGTGCAGCACCCAGGATAGGTTGTGGTGAGATGTGCACTCCAAGGGGCTTGGGCAGCCCCACCCCTATAGCCTTGCCTGTTGCAGCCCTCCAGGCTTCTCTCTTGGGCTGGCTCTGCTTGCTGCCTGTGGTTTTCCTCAACAAATGTTCCACATTCTTGCCATCTCCAGCTTCCTGGGATCTCCACTTGACCTCCTGCTTCTTTCACAGTTTCCTGCATTACCCTGTTAGTGGGACCTTCCCTGGCCTCCCAGGCCTTCCTCTGAAATTGGAGTGGAAGCTTCCATGACCCCACAACTCTTGTATTGTGCATTCCTGAAAAACTATCACCGTGTGGATCACGCCAGCATCTCCCATCCCCTCCAGCAGTAGCTGGAGCCCGTGTCTACACTGCTTGGGTGATTGAATTCAGGACCTAGGAGGCCTTGAATGATCAGGGCACCCTGTGTTGTCTTCTCAGAGCAGTCTTTTTTTTTTGGTACCAGGAATCGAACTCAGGACCTTGTGCTTGGCAGGCAAGTGCTTGTGCTGCTGAGCTATATCCCCAGCCCATCAAAGCAGTCTTTCAAAATTTACCCTTACGGGCTGGGGATTTAGCTCAGCGGCAAAGCGCCTGCCTAGCAAGTGCAAGGTCGTGAGTTCGGTTCCCGGTACCGGAGAAAAACCAAAAAAAAAAAAAAAAAAAAAAAAAATTTACCCTTACATACTTTTGAGCTGTGATATGTATGGTCTGGCTATTTTCTGAGATGCCTTCAAGCCATCTTTCTCATTGTCTGATATAAAATACTCAGCTTCTCTTCAGTGGCAGTAATTTTTTTAGCAACCACACTGACCTTGGCTCCTAGCTTTGCAGGTGCTTCCTTTCTGGTAAAACTGCAAATTTTTCATACCTTTCAGCTGTACTTTTTGCTCCTGATTCTCTCTAGAGAATAGGTCTGAGTGAAAGTACCCATGCCAGAGCCTGAACATTGGGCTGCCTTGAACTTGCTTCTGCCAGATTAGTCTGCCTTTAGATTCAGCCTCATACAGTCTTAGGACATGAACAAAACACTGACAAATTCCCGTTACCAGAGTGGTAACATGTATGACCTCTAGTCCAGTTTCTAATACAGCCCTCATTCTTATTTAAGGATATAAATATCCTCCTGAGCCTGGCCTTTACTGTCCACATTCCTGTCAGCATTCTGATCTGAGCTCCAACCAGAATCACTCATCAAAGCTTGGCTCACAGCATTTAGGACTTCTTTAGCTGACATCCCCAGACCTTTCCAAATTCTTCCTGCGAGCAGTTCCAGAGGCCTTCATATGTTCTAGTATAATCACAGCAGCATCCCCAATTTTGTATAATTTTCTGTATTAGTTACTTTTCCATGACTGGGACAGAATACTTATCTTTAATCCCACCCATACTTTAATTCTCTCCTAGTTTTCTTGTTGCTAGGACAAAGTACCTAACACCTAAAGTTAAAAGGAGGAAAGATTTATTTCGGTCCACAGTTTGTAAGAGGTTCCAGTCCATAACTGGCTGGTTCCAAGGCAGGGTGGCATGGCAGAAGGACATCACAGAAGAGAAACATTTCATGGCAGAAGACAGCCAAAGCAATAAGCAAGGGACAAGAACAACCACAGCTTTTTCTGTCTCTCATGTTTTACCCAGGCTTAAAGGTGGGTAGCACTTACACCCTTAATCCTAGCATATCCTTAATCCTAGCATCATGTCCTTGATCCCAGCAGCACAAACCCTAGATCCAGCCACCTCTGAAAAGCCCCACCTGTGATCACATGAGACTTTGGGGGCACATTGAGATACAAGCCATAACAGTGCCCAACACCTCAACCTAAGAGGAAGGAGTTAATTTAGTTCATGGTTTCAGGGGATTAGTTTGCTGTTATGAGAAGAACAGGAAAGAATGTTTTCTCAGCATTACCTAATTTTTTTTTAATAAGAAACTTCAGCCACACACAAAGGTAGAATACCTTATCCATTCTCTACAGTCATTTCTAGATTCAGTTAGGATGAATTTGCCACATGTGCTTTGTCTTGCCTTTGTTACTTTCCCTCTATCCTCCCTCTTCGTGGAGGCGCGTGAAGATGCTCCTCAGGCACCACACTGTCTCACTCCTGTACACTCGATGCACTTTCAAGACTGTACATTGGCTTACATAATGTGGTGGCCTTGTCCCGTGCCTTGTGTCATGTGATCCACCAGCTCTAGGCGTGTTTCCTTAGTTGCCTGTGTTGAGCTGCTGGCTTGTTTGCGTCAGGTTCTGAAGAAGGGCATCCTGTTACATTTGACGTACCTCAGCTTCTTGCATCTAGAGTCTCCCACCCCCACCCTCACCCCCCTGCTCTGCTCTTGTTGCAAACCATGGCGCAGCTGCCCTGCAAAGGGTTTATCTCTGGATTGTCTGCTTGCTCCCCAGTTCCCTTGGACCCTGTGAAGCTTCTGGCACTATGCCGCGCTGATGACCTGCTCTGCTCTGCTGGCTCCTCTTAGAGTCTTGAGATTACTCAGTGGCTTTAGGCAGCCAGCCTTCCCCGCTGTTTTCCAGGGTCTGCATCAGGTAGTCATGGGCATTCCCGTTTATCAGCTGGGCTCTGTCGTGGTCTTGAGCGTGCATAGAGGAAACCGGCCAGGTGCTCTGTTCTCTCCATTCATGACAGTCCTCGGCCACCACAGCTAGTGTTCTCGCCACTTCCTGTTTTCTTGAATGCCTGCTTCTCTTTCTCCACTTCTTCAGTTGTTAGGGGCACTTGGGTTTGTGTATGGATTTGAGTCAGTTTTGTTACAGGACTTTTTCCCCTTCGATTTTATGCCTCTGCCCCATTTTTCTTATATTGAATATTGACTCCTGACAGTATTACCATAGACTGCTTATTTGTGCTGTCCTGCTGGTTAGAAACTACAGCTCATTTGTTGAGTGAGGTTCGGTCTCCGCAGCATTATCTGTAGAGCATATTCTTTGTATGTGTGGTTGGCAGGCTGCACAGGAGTTATTGGTAGCTATGTCATCAACATGGGAGTTAAGGGTCATTCTCTTCGTTTTAAACTTTGGGGATTTTTTTCTTTTTCTACTCAGTTTTATCTTTTGAATATATAAATGTATGTCTGTTTCCAAAATCAGAACTGTGAGACACGGTGTATCTCAGAGAACTCTTAACTTCCTTCCACTCTCTCCTCCCCCAACAGCTGATGTAAAGGGAAGTTCTAGGTTCTCTTTCAGCATGTTGATTTTTATACATAAAAATAAAGGTGTGATGCACTCATATTCCTCCCTTTTTCTGCAGACGGTGCCATGGGATGTGTGCTTTTCTGTGCCTTGCCATTTCCCTAAAACGGTGCTTACCCTCCTCCCACTTTGTTTAACGGCTAGCAGCGTTTCTTGGGCAGGGCAGGGAGTGCTGGAGTTGATTTCACTCACCCCTGCATCTGGTGATAGGGTGGGCTGCCAGCAGGTTTGCTAGGACAGATACCGCCTCAGGGAATGACTTGTCCCGGGTCATTTCCTGTTCTTACCAGTGGATCTTTGGGATAGATTTCTAGATGTGTAATTACTGGGGCAAAGGATAGATGCATATATAATTCTTCTAGACATATGGCTGTAATTTTACTGAAATTCTGAGTAGGTGAATTTCACATTCCTAACACCTCCATCCAGTTTATTTTGCCAGTCCAGTTTATTTTGCCACTTTGAAAGAGTTGAAAAAGTCTCCTCAGTCACCCACACACCCTGTCTGTGTGGAATATATTATTGCAAGTGTCACTTTAGGATCTCTTGATTTAATGTAGTTAATCAGAGTATCACTGTATAGAATACAGAGATGAAAAGATTGCTGGCATGGTCGTAGCCCTCCAAAGAGCTCAGGTTGAGGGTTTGGGACTTACTTTCTTCTTTCATCGCTGCCTCATTCTGTTTGTTGTATTGTTGTCCTCCATAGGTTCTCTAAGACGGGGATGTGTATCCTCGCTGCTCCCCTGAATGGAGCGGGCTGTGGGGGGTGAATGAGGGTGTCCTAGAAGACTCTGTGCTGCGCTCAGCAGATGTTGACTGAACTCTCTCTGCTGGGACGTAACAGTTCCTGCCTTGTAGCACTTATATCCTGGAGCAGGAGATGGATCAAAAAGCAAGGAATGGAGAAGATAATTGCTAGTGTATAGAGTCCAGCCAGGACCTGCTTGCGGCAGCACAGGGCCAGCTGACACACAGAGCCTGCCTAGAGTGTGGGAGAAGCTGCCTCTGAACACAGGGAGTACAGCGGCCCTAAGACAGGACAGTGCGGCCTACTTGAGACTCGGCTGGACACAATACAGCACAAGAGAATGAGGATTGGGTCAGGCAGGCCCTGGTTTTTAGGATGACGAAACCATGGAAGATGGTTAAGCAGGGGAGTATTCGGTACCAGCCTGCCACATGTATATATTTTCTGTAAAATAGGAGGCAAATTGCATGTGAGATGTTGCTGTCCAAATCAGCAGCATTGTTACCACCTGATGTTTAGAGTGGCTCTTTCCCTTGTTACTCCCTGTACAAGACAGCTAGCTGTGTTTCACACTCAGGTGTTGAGGACTTCTTTTCTCTCAGTAGCATTCCCCTCTGGTGGTGTCTAAATAACTGCACTGGGCAGTTTGGATTGGATTATGTGCTTGGCCTTGAACAGCAGCATGATCTCTGCACATTCTCTTTTTCAGACCTGCAGATCCAAGAGACGTCCCTCCAGAAGACAGAGAAGGGAGCTGTTTCCTCAGGACCAGAAGAGGTTTGTGGTATGGATGTCATATTACAAAATGAATGAGGGGAGCAGCAGCAGCTTTCCAGACAGAAAAGGCATTGTCAACTGACTTTCATTTCTGTTGCAGAAGACCAGTGGACTGCCCTTGTTGGGCTTTCCCAGGAGCAAGGCGCACCAGCCGGGAGTCCCAGGAGCTGCTTGTAGGAAGGTTTTCTGTCTGATGTGGAGGAGGCAGAACGACACACTGACTCTTCCCAGGGAGGCTGCAGGGGCTCACGACCAGCCGGCGCCATCTCACCCTGGAAATCCGGGGACACACTGTGTAGACCTTTCTCTAGATGTGAGAAGTACGAGATTGCTCCCCATGAGGAAGATTCTGGGGGCCTAGACACACAGAGGTTTGCACCTTGGCAGCCCCTTGGAATGTTGAAAACTCAGGATCTAAAAGAAGTTCTCTGTTAATGAGTTACAGAATTGATGTGGAAGTCAATGTCACTTTATAATCAGTAGGAACACTGAGTGAGGAACACTATGCAGGAAGAAACCTTCCGTAGAAAGACAGGCAGGGAGAAGCTTAGGTTGACCTTCAGCTTGCCCTGTAGAGCAAGCCTGAGATAGACTGCCAGCATGGCCAAATGAGAGACTTGATGAAGTAGCAAGCCTGTAACCGGAGTAGCTGTAAGGAAATTTTCTCCTCTAAATCACGATACCAAATAGGAAAAATGATCTACAAGTGCCCCATGTGTAGGGAATTTTTCTCTGAGAGAGCAGACCTTTTTATGCATCAGAAAATCCACACAGCTGAGAAGCCCCATAAATGCGACAAGTGTGATAAGGGTTTCTTTCACATATCAGAACTTCATATTCATTGGCGAGACCACACAGGAGAGAAGGTCTATAAGTGTGATGATTGTGGCAAGGATTTTAGCACTACAACAAAACTCAACAGACATAAGAAAATCCACACAGTGGAGAAGCCCTATAAATGTTACGAGTGTGGCAAAGCCTTCAATTGGAGCTCCCACCTGCAAATTCATATGAGAGTTCACACAGGTGAGAAGCCCTATGTCTGTAGTGAGTGTGGCAGGGGCTTCAGTAATAGTTCAAACCTTTGCATGCACCAGAGGGTCCACACGGGCGAGAAACCCTTCAAATGTGAAGAGTGTGGGAAGGCCTTCAGGCACACCTCCAGCCTCTGCATGCATCAGAGGGTCCACACCGGAGAGAAGCCCTATAAATGCTACGAGTGTGGGAAGGCCTTCAGCCAGAGCTCCAGCCTCTGCATCCACCAGAGAGTGCACACGGGAGAGAAACCCTATAGGTGTTGTGGCTGTGGGAAGGCCTTCAGCCAGAGCTCCAGCCTCTGCATCCACCAGAGAGTACACACAGGAGAGAAACCCTTTAAGTGCGATGAGTGTGGGAAGGCCTTCAGCCAGAGCACTAGCCTCTGCATCCACCAGAGAGTGCACACCAAGGAGAGAAACCATCTCAAAATATCAGTTATATAAAATGTTTTGCTAAGAGTTAAAAATCTTAAAACCCATAAGTGCCACTAGGAAGGAAACCCTGTATATACGTACATTGACCCAAGACAGATTGACAGCAGTCCCCAGCAAATCGCTCTTTGAAGAGGCTTAGGTGAGGTTCATTTTTTGGTTCATTGACTCATGCCAAGTGTGTTCCACATCTTGACTTCGAACGTAGGAGCTGTCTGAGCACGTGCCCCAGACAGGCTCTCGCGTCCCAGTCACAGATGTGCACTTCCTGGGGCTGGCACGATGCCTCGGTAGTTGAGATGCTGCCCAAAGCCTGGGAGCAGGGCCCGGCCTCCTGAGCCGCCTTCAGCCTGCTGTCCTGAGAAGTGACCCGGTGTTCCCGTGGGAGCTCCCAGCCCTTTCTTTCTCTTGATCCCCCTCCTGGTCAGTGCGTTTGAAGAGAGACAGCTCCCACTCTGAGCACGTTTTGGTGTTCCTGAGGTAGCCGTGTGACTCAGCTCCGTAGCTTTCCATGTGTCCCATTATTTCTGCACCCACTTTACCTCATGTCCTCAAATACCCACCCCTTCCTAGATGGCATTCAGTTTTAGATTTTAGGTGACACATACCTACTCCCTTGGCCTATCAGAAGTCACTGGCAGGCATACATGCTCTGGAACTTTAGTTTTGTGGATTCTGCTAAATCACTGTGTCTCCATCGTAGTCTTATTTTCTAGTGGCTGCACCACGTATTTTGAACTTGAATTTTTTTAAGGGGGAATTGCTGAGTAAGTAGCAGGAGGCAGAAGCAAGCAGAGTGTGAACTTGTATCCCTCCAGAGTTGTGCCCTGGAGCTTTCTTTGTAACATGGGGTGCTTCTTCCGAGCCAGGGGAAGCCGTAGGAGAAGGGGGTGATAGGGGAGTCCCTCTGGGTCATGTCACTGTTCTGACACCTTGGGCAGTAATGTGGAGGCGTCCTCGGGTACTGTGTACCAGTTCCTTTTTAGGTATGAGGTGTCTGTTCTCATTCTGTCATCCTTTGCATTCCTCACTCAGCAAATATTTAGTGAACACCTGGGTGCCGGGCACTGTGCTGGGTGTCGGACATACCGCTGAGTCAGACAGACGAGGTCCCTGCTCTCGCTGAGTTTATTTCTGGTGGAGAACACAAATGATAAGTAAACAAATAATGTAGTTTGAGGTAGTGGTTAAGTGCTATGAAGAAAATAAACTAGGGTGGTGACGTAGAGTGGGGGGTGGGGGTGGGCGGCGTTAGCTGGGGTCAGGGAGGGCCCTGCGGGGGCTGCTGAGCTGGCCACAGGGTGCCCGGCGCCAGCTGCCCCGCAGGGGCTGCTTGCTGGGGGGACAGGAGGACGGCCAGGCGCCGGGTAAGGGGGGCGCACACGGAAGTCTGCTGAGCCATGCGGCAGCCTGACAGCTGTGGGCCTGTTGTTTTGTTTGTTTCGTTTTGGTTTTACTAGATTGGTATTAAAACTCGTTGGGGGAACTCAAGGAATGTTTAGAAGACCAAAAGTCCCCAACGACAAGAACGAAGGCAACCGATTCTCCCCTTAGTTTTGCTTCTCATTCCTGTTTCATTGATTTCCCACATGCAGCCCTCACGCTCAGGAAGTCTTTGGGGGAAATTAAGGATCTGTGAAGCCCTGAAGTGGGTGGTCAGGTTGGTAGTCTGTCCGCTGTACGAGGCAGGAAATGAATTTCTCAAAATAGTTACCAAAATACTGAAACTCATTTGATTTTTTTTCTCGCCATGTTTGACTCAGTTCCTTCTGTTTGACTGGAAGGGGTTTTTGTATAACTGAAACCTCAGCGCATAAGAAGGTTTCGAAAGGAGCACAGTGTGGTGGGTGGGCTGTGGAACTCAGATGGGATAAATTTGTCCGTCTCTGGGGATGAGCCCAGT
Organism: Chinchilla lanigera; assembly: GCF_000276665.1. Classification (NCBI taxonomy): domain Eukaryota; kingdom Metazoa; phylum Chordata; class Mammalia; order Rodentia; family Chinchillidae; genus Chinchilla; species Chinchilla lanigera. The sequence goes on along the minus strand of NW_004955482.1, from coordinate 5,147,036 downwards.
GTCTGCTAACAAGCCTTGGTCAGTCGCCTCACACTCCTCTCCACGGAGAAAGGCAGCGTAGTCACTTGCTGGAGCCCCTTCCAGGCCTGCAGGCCACGATGTGATTTACTGTAGCGTCTCATCGCTCTTCATGTCAAGGTAGCGTGGAGCAGTAGAGAAAAGCCTAGACTTTTAGTTGCTAGCGAGCCAGTTGAAATATCATTGATAGAATTTTAGTTTTAGGAAAAATTGGTTTGATTTCTAGCTTTATTACTATTAGGTATGTGAGCTTGGGCAAATCGCTTAATCTTTGAGTCTAGTTTTCTCACCAAATGAGGATATTAGGCTAAATGATTTCCGAGTTTCCAGCTAGTCCTAGAGTTCTATATTTCTACATAGTTGAATTATTTTATCATGCTGTTGCTGGGGAATATGACTAACACTTTTGAAGCTACTAATTTTATGTCAAGCTTTAAAGTCCATAATTGTTATCTTCAGAAAATATTATTTGACCTACAGTATGTCCAAATCAATTTAATAAAATCACTTTATAACAGGGCTTCATGCTTGGTGTGCTGTCGTATGAACTCAATGATCACGGTTTGTCGGGGGAGGCGTCTGCCTGTGCATTATGCTCTGGATTTTTACACAGACTTTAATGATACTGAAACAGGCATCAAATGCATGTTTCCTGCCTGGCCCGTGTCTGCCGCTGCTGTTACGGTCCTGTGGACATTCCTTGTACTTGGAGCCCTGCTTGTCCTGCTGACTGGCCCTCGCCTGAGTCCCAGTGCAGAGGTGCAACAGCCCAAGCTGGCCTTGAGGGGAGCAGGTGGGAGGAGGGCACTGTGGTTGGACCCTCCTGTGCTGCTGGGATGTCAGAGCAAAGTCCATAGCGACTTCACAGTGACCTCCTGCATCTTAAGTGGGGAAGAGCACTGCATGGCAGAGCCCCAGTGCATGGTCCAAGGGACGGGAACGTGGGCTGGAAGCTGGGAATTTCTGTGTGTGGTGGCAGCCAGAACACAGCTCTCCAGGGTGCCTGCCAGCTCTTGGTGCTGCCCAGACTTAAAACTGCGTATCTCTAGCCGGGTTGCCGTGTGATTTGTTGTCCTCAGGAATATGGAAAAGGGTAAATAGAAGCCAGTGTCAGAAGCAGTTCTTAGTGGGACTTTCTGGAGTACTTGCTGGTGACGTCAGGAAGGGAAGAGATGTGAAAGGCTGGCGCCATCACAGGGCGAGAGATGGTGGGGACAGGAACGGTGCGGGTGACCCAGTGCCTGCTCTGACCTGGTGCAGTGTCTTTCTCTGGCCGTGAGATGGTTTTGAAATACCCACGCCCAGAATGGCAGGAGAACAAATGCACGTCTCGTTAAGTGCTGGCACAGCAGAGCTCCCAGCGGCCCCCCAGAGGAGGCCAGGCGCAGGGCTGCAAGTTCCCTTGCTCTGCTGAGCACGGCCGGAGCTGGGGAGGGTGGAAGTGTGCCACGAGGCAGGCGAAGGCATCTGCCTCTGAGATAAGGTAGAGCTAGAAAGAGCGTGCGGGACCGTGTAGAGTTGCAAACTTCCCTTTGTGAACTTTGAGCGGTGCGAGTGGTGTGTAAGGAAGCCGGTGGAAGGACTGCGCTGTCCGGGATGCAGAGAGGAGACCCCTGGGTGGAGGAGCCACGGAGGGCGGCCAGGGGGCCCTGAGCTCTAGGGGGCAGGGATCTGGGAGCTCTTCGGGCTTGCCGCCCAGTTGCCCAGACCCCTGAGGGGCAGGGAGGCCTGGTGTATTCCACTTCCTCTGTAAGGCAGAACAACTTAGGAGCTTAAGTAAGTGGAAATGAGGGAGATAACCGAGTTTTTCTGGGTCTTCCTTTTTATGAGGAGACGTATGGGCAGCTGAAAGATCGTGGGGCCTGGCGTGTGCACACCCCAGTAAGAACTCGGCAGATTGCAACGGAAGGGACTCCTAGACCAGAGCTCTCGTTCAGATTCTGGCATCTGCAAATTCAGTGGCTGTCTAAAGAACAGCTTACAGAGGTGCTCTTATTCTAGGTGAATTTATAACTTTACAGACTGTGTGCGCCCTGCCGTTTAATTCTGGCATGATACTTCTGAAAATGGTTTCACTCAGAGCCTAGTCTCCCTGCCTCAGCTCTTGGCCTGCTTCGTTCCATCTTCTTGGCATCAGGAATTACACATGCAGTGTCCCGGCTGCTGAGGGCACGGCTTGGGGTTGGCTGATGGCTTGCAGGGAGATGGAGACCTTGTACGGTGCTCAGTTGTTTCCTGGGGAGGAACGCCTGACAGACCTTCCCAGCCCACGAAGCTCGCTGGCGGGACAGCTTGTGCTTTTGCCGCCACGTAGGCACTGAGCCCAAGGCCCTGGCAGAGGGCGCCTGGGATGAACAGGAGTGCTAGTGCTGCTGTAATTTGGATCTTAAAGGTCCCTCGGAGGCCTGGGCACAAGCTTGGTCGCTGATGGGAGGAAGTGGAGCCTGAGTAGCTGGGCCCGTCCCTTGGGAGTGGCCTCGAAGGGACTGTAGGGTGCTGGACTCGCCTCTCTGGGCTGCTTCCTGGCCACAGGGCGAGCGGTGATGTGTGGTCTCACTCAAAGCAGTGGGGCCAGCGGCTGGGGCCGGAGCCTCTGCGGCGGGGCCGGAGCAAACCTTCTGTCACTTTATCAAGTGACTTCATCAAGCCCAGACCATTGTTAGAGTAGTGGAGAGTCAGCACAGATAAGTGGGCGAAGAAATAACGCTACGCTGTGTTGTAAAGGAAGGGGAAGGAGGGACATAGGCCGGAAATGAAGTGTGCGTGTGTGTTGCCTCACTGGCTCCGTGGATGAGCAGTACTGGGTGTGACAGAGCTGAGACCAGCGCACCGAGGTCGGCGTGGGTGTGGACGCCTGGTGTCAGAGTGGCCGGACTGGACGTGGGAGGAGTTGGCCGAATGCACTAGCAGAAAACGAAATCGTGCCCGAGTCTGGGTCACAGAGGAGCCGCTTCCAGCTGTGAAATTGGGGTGGGGTCTCCAGGGTGCTGTGGGGTGTTTTCAGGTTCTCAGCGAGCCTGTCACTTGGAGGTCTCTCCTGGGTGTACTTTCTGGCTCCCACTTGCCTTGCTGGAGCACGGAAGAGGCGGCACCTCAGCCCTCAAGCCAGCCGTTTTGCGCCTCCGTCCTGTCCATCCTGAAACTGTCCTGTCCCCTTCCTGAGATGAGCTCAGCATCCGCAGGGACTCGGTGCCATTTAAGAGCTGGAGGACAAACCGTGGACTGTGGCTGCTGGCAAGCAAGCCGGACTCCCGAGCCACGGCCGCCACTCTGTGTCACCGCTGAACAGGGCGCATTGGGGCCTGTGGGTCCCGTCCACACTGCTCGCCATGACAGCCCACTTGGCCCCACGAACATCCGGAAGAGGAAAAGGGAAAAGCAAGAAGGCATAAAGTCCGCTGCCAGGTGTACGGTTAAATACCCTGTCACTCGCAGTAAACGTGGGTGAGGTAAATTCTGCTGTTTATGGACATTTTCAAATTGGATTATAAACTTGGCTGCATGGCTGAGACAGAAGGGGCAGGAGATACATCCGAAGATGCTGGCAGAGAGAAAGCCCCGGGGAGCGCTGTCCTCCCCAGAGGGTGCCGGAGGAGGGCAGCAGTGAGAGCGACGTGTCCACAGGCGGAGCACGCACGCGTCTCCCTGTGACTGGCCGCACGGCCGGGACAGACAGCGCTCTTAGAACGCAGTGGAAGCCGAGCGCTCCATCGCAGCAGTGCCTGCGGACCCCGGGTTCTCGGAGGGCTCAGGGCAGCCGGGCAAGGGTGCGGCCGTGTGGCTGGGGTCGTGAGGGCATGAGACCTCTAGGGACAGTCATGAACACTGGGAAAAGAAATGTAGAAAGTGTAGGGCTTCTCATTTTATCCAATGACACTTGTGTCTTCGTGAGCATTCTCGGTGCCTGGTCTTCCACCTGTTAGTATGCCAAATCATCTAAAAAATACAGGTTTTTTTTTTTTTTTT
>NW_004955482.1:5099465-5142622 GCF_000276665.1 Chinchilla lanigera | reverse complement strand
CCCCGGGAAACTCGGAATCGCCTGAGCCTGCAGCATCTTACTCAAGGAGCCCTCTGAGCCCTGGTCGACGCCCTCTCTGGCCTTGGAGGTCGGCCCTGCAGCCCTGAGCCCACCTGCACCTCCTTCAGAGGGACGGCAGAAGGGATCGGGTCGTAGACCGCATGGCAGGGCCCCAGCCTTCTCAGCCCCACCGTCCCATCCCAGGCTTGGGTGGCTCAGTCCCTCCTGCCGCGGTGGTCCTCTCTGTCCCTCCGTCAGTCTCTGTATGTGTCTGTCTCCCATCCCCAGCTGTCTGTCTCTGTCGCTGCACAAGGCCTCCAAGCCAAGGGGAGGCACAGCCAGACTGAGGAGGCTGGAGGGGAGGCCGCTACAGCACCCAGAGGACTCCAGAGACAGCCCCTGCACTGGGCCTTGCTGTGTGACCTCAGGCAAGCTTCTTACTTCTCTGAGCCTCCGTTTCCTCAGTTGTGGGACAGGACAGCGGCCGTCCCTGTCTCCTGGGAGGGCCGTGAGGCTAAGCAGAACTCAAGGGTAGAAAGCTCTTGGCAGGTGCTTAGCCTGGAGTGAGGGCTCAGTGTGCCTCAGCTGCCCTGATCGGCACCCTCGAAGAGCCTCAGTGGCACCCAGGGGTGTTTGGATCTTGCAGAAAAGCTGGCACGCCTGTCAGAACTGGGGCTCCCTGGCAAAGCTGCCAGCAGCAGGGCCCGAGCCTGGTGGATGCGGCTGTAGTGGGCAGCGAGGTGGTGCTGGGCTTGGTGGGGGCGCACGGCAGCAAGGGCCCGGAATGCTGCCTGGGAGAGAGCCGCCGCCTCCGGACAGCGCCGCATGCTGGGCCCTGGTGACTCCAAGGCAGCTGGTGGATTCTGCAGGGGGCCAGGCCCCGCGGAAGCAGGATGGGGGAGCCTTGCCGTCCCTGCTGTGCACACCAGCACTCTGGCCCGCGTGGGGTGCTGTCTCCACGCTGTCGGTTCCCGACAGAGGAACAGAGGGGCCCGAAGCCAGGGACTGCGCTCGCTGATGGCGTCCTGGAGGACGCCCAGCTGGCATCTCGGCGCTGGCACGCGTTCAGGAGCATCGGCGTCTCCCCAGGACGCCTGCCTGCTGCCTACCCACTGCCCAGCCTTGACTGGTAGAAGTTGGTCTGGGGGTTGGTGGAAATGAAACCACAGCACCCTGGAACCCTGGTTTCTACCTGCTTCCTTGCAGCAAGCTCTTTGGGGTACCAGGGAGAAATACTGTGTAGAATTATTTTATTTTTGTTATTTCAAATATTTACACATTTTTGATGTGTTCACCTGAGGGTTCTATCTCAAAACAGATCCAGAAGCTTCTAGGAAATAACTGAATTTCACTGTGTCGCCAGCAGGCCACCCCTGGAGTGTTGGGGACTCCGGCAAGAGTGTGACACACCCGCATCTTCAGAAATGATAAAGCAGGGCCGGGGATGCAGCTCAGCAGCACAGTGCCTGCCTGGCAAGCACAAGGTCCCGAGTTTGATTCCTGGTACAAAAAAAATAAAAGCAATAAAGCAGCCGGGCTGAGGCAGAGCATTGCTGTGAGTTCGAGGCCACCCTGGGCTACATAGTGAGTTTAAGGCCAGTCTGAACTGCATAGTAAGACCCAGCCTCAAAAAGCAAAAAAAGTGATAAAGCAAGGGAACAAAGTAGTTAGTAAACTATGTCCCCTCTCCTACCGCGACCATCCTGCCTTCAGAGCAGCCTGGCAGCACCGTCACTGTGGGGGTTTTGAGGCTACAGACTTCTCCCCCAATGCAGCCGCAGCCCAAGCCCTGGCCTCCCCACACCCTGCCCCTTTCTGTACAGGCCCTGGCAGCTGCCTCTCTTGGAGAACAGCCGGGACCCAGGTTTATGTGGTGTGGCACATCAGTGGCCCTAGGGTGGTGCTAGGCTCAAGGGCAGGGTCGGCTGACCATGCATTTGGGAGGCTGAGGCAGGAGGATTGCTGAGAGGTCTGGCTAGCAGAGGGGTGGAGCTGGTCAAACCCAAGGGAAATCTCTGCTCAGGAGTAAACAAACCAAACCCAACCCATCAAACGCACTTTAGGTCACAAAACTCTTGGGCATGAACTGGCCAGGTCACCTCAGCTCATGATAAATGCAGGTAGGATGGTCAGGCCTGGGGTGCTTTTTTGGCTTCCCTGGTGCTGTGGATGTGTAGGGGCCAACCTGCTTGACTCTGTGAGGCCAAGCGGCATGAGTATGCGTGACCTCTGCAGGGTGAGTCACAGCTCCAAGCCCATCAGGGTCCTCAGTGAGCCTAGGGCTGCAGGATGCTGGGAAGTAACAGCAGGTGGCCAGCCTCACACGGCTCGGGGTGTTCTTGAAGGCCGGTGGGGTTGCTGTCACGATAAATCCCGAGTAGATGTGACCAGCACGCGTGCGAGCAGGCCCTTGCAGTTCTTGTTCTGACATAGTTAACAAGCCCCTCAGCATGTCCTGGTCCCGTGGACACACGCCTCTGGGTACGGACACGTTTATAGACAGCGGGCTTTAAGATGCAGGCTGATTAACCAGCATGGTTTGTATGTTATTTGCCCCTGTGAGTTCTTCTCTTTGAGTGACCTCTAGTCGCCTAGGTGGTTGCGAAAGGAAAAGACAGACAGCCTGGGGTTCCTTTCTGTCTCATGGAAAATGGAAATCTAGCAGCTGCTGACTTGAGAGCTGAGTTTGTCACGTATCAAAGAGTTGACGTTCTTTGTGTACTTCGGGGATTTTTAATACCACAGCATACGGAGAGGTGTTTGATTTTCCTTTATAAAGCGACAAAGCAAAGCAAGTCCGAGGCTAGGAAGGACTTGCTTTGTTTTTCGCGCTTTGCGGGGCTGATGCTGCTCTTGCCTGTCTTAGGGTTAGCCTGTCCTCAGACAGAAGCGGCCCTGGTGAGTTGCACTGCAGAGCTAAGTGCCCAAGTCCTTGTGCACAGAGACGGGAGAAGCGGGAAGCAACGGGCAGCCCGGGTCATGTGACGGGCACCCGGCCCTCGGGTTACCGGGGCACCTGTTTGGCATGGCACCGCGAGCTTTGGGGAAGTGATAGGGGTGTGGCTGCCCGCTAGGGCTGGGAAGCCAGGGGCTTGGAGTGATCTGCCCAACCTTACCTGATTTCCTGCACATTTTAAACAAGAAAGACACAAAAGCTGCCGCCCTCTACTTGTTCTCTGAATTTTTTTTTTTTTTGTCTCGGTATATAGTTCAGGCTGGTCTTATGTTCGCTAGGTAGCCCAGGCTGGCCTTGAACTCTCAGCAGTCCTCCTGCGTGAGCCTCCCAAATGCTGGGATTATAGGCGTGTGCCACCATACGAGGCTCTGAAGTCTTTAAAAAAATTGTAAAAAAAATTTTTTTGGTTTGCGTCCCATACCAATGAAGCCCCCCACTCTGTCCCCCTCCCTCCCGTGGTGAGCCTTCCATGTCTGGCTTCAGCACCGACACCGCCGACGCCTCATGGCCTTGCGTGTGTTTCATTTATTTCTGTCCTTTCTCAGTTCTTCCCAGGTTCTGTTGACCACAGGCAGGCCGGTTCTTTAAGGAGCCGCGCGTTTGAAAGATGAAGGGCAGAACTAATCGCCCATTAGGCATTTGTTTGGCAAGGAGCAGCGTGGTGGGAGTGCATGAGGCCGTTTCGTCGGGGGAGCACGCACATCATTACGTTATAAACCGCCGCATCAGCTCTGCCACAGACTGACAAGAGTTGGCTCAGACCATTGCGTCCCTCCTTCCTCAGCAGTGGTGCTTCAAAACCCTGAACAGGTGCTCAGCGAAGAGTCTCCGGAGCAGCTGTCTTTGGCCCCAAGAATCCCGCACACCTGTGATCCCAGCACTTGGGAGGCTGAGGCCAGCCTGTGTACATAGCAAGATCTCGTCTCAAAAACACAAAAAAAGACCCTGAGTGAGCGCGGGTTTCGGCAGGTGGAGAGGATCTCGGTTCCCTCGTTCCTGGCTGGATCTTCAGCGATGCTGGCTGACCAAGGGAACTGCGGAGGGAGGGGATGGAGGAGCGGGCAGTTCCACCTGGGCACAGGGGATGCTGGGAGTCCTCAGGGCTCAGAGTGGCCTTCCTCCTGCTCGGCCTCCCCTTCTCCCGGAAAGGCAGCAGTGTGGGGAGCCTCTCATCCACGTCTCCACCATGTCTTCGCCCACACACCCTTGCAGGGGCGGGGGCGTCATCGCCATCCCAAGGAATGTGGGAGCCACCTGCTGTGGGCTGAAATGCGGAGAATAATAGCAGTGCTTCTTGCTGCACTTATTTAGCCTGGTGGGAGAGGGAAAACTTCCAAACGAACAAAAACAAGCAAAAGTGTGACCACAGTACAGTGTTAGTCCAGAGGGGAGCCAGAATAGCCCCATTGAGGGCCAGGGGAGTCAGAAGGGGTTCCTCCAGAAGGGATTTAAGGGATGCATAGGAGTTGGCCTGACAGGAATAGTGAAAAAGCACACCTTAAGAAGAGGAAATGACCAGTGACTCCTAAAATAAGGTGTGCATCAAAACCCTCTGGGACACTCATGAGGACGGCTCCCTGGGCTTCTCCCTGAGGTTCTGACTTGCTGGGTTTGGGGTGGGGTCTGGGAATTGATCTTTCTAGCAGGTTCCCAGGGGCTGCTGCTGCTGCAGCTCTTGGGGCACCACATTCTGAGAACCGATCCACAGGAAGAACGGCAGCACATGAACCGAGCGTGTGTGGGGAGCGCCAGGCCGCTGTGTGCTGCAGTCCGCCGTGCCGAGCCCTCAGTCAGGAACCTGGGGGCCCTGAGCTCCTCGGTGTGGGTGAGCGCGCCGAGGGTCACGCCATGCCCGCGGGGGGCAGCGGGCACGGGCTGCGGCGGTGCGCATTCGCCCGGACAAGCAGAGGTGTGAGTAGGACCAGGCCCCCGCGCCTGCGCAGAGGCACGGTCTGCGCAGAGGCTGGTGCCACCTACACCTGGCCCGACTGTGCCGGGGGAGGCACCTCCCTGGACCCCGGAGATGCGGAGGCCGGGCCCTGCACCGAGTCCCCGTGGACACAGCTGGGAGGAGAGGAGGCAACAAGCCTGAGTGCGCGGGCCGGCCTGAAGCCAGCACAGCACAGGAGGGGCCCCGCACAGGGCCCACCAGGGATCCCCGTGCTGCAGAGTCGCTCTGTCCCGGGGCCACCCTCCTCCCCACCCCTTACCTCCTCCCGCCCCGTCGCCTTCCGCCTCGTCTGTGCCGCCCTTCTGCCGGGCAGCTCGGCCCGTTGCTAACCAGGTCCTGGCTCCCGACAGAGGCGGCCGCGTCTCTCTGATGAAAAGTGCCACGATCAGAGCAGTGTAACAGTCGCCGACGTGCCTACCTCTGCGGTGCTTCGCAACTCCAGCTTCGGGTTTCCACACCCAGTGTCTGTTTCCTTTTTCTCTCCTTTTTCGAGGCCAGCATTGAAACCAGGGCCTTTGCGTTGAGCGACATCCCCAGCACTTTTGTGATTTTTGTGAACACAGGGTCTTGCCAAGTTGCTAGGTGGTTCAGGCTGGGCTTGGACTTGTGGCCCACTTGCCTCAGCCTCCCTGAGTGCTAGCGTTGCAGGCGCACACCACACCCAGCTTGCCCTGGAGTACTTTGAAGTATAATTCAGACACTGCACAACTCCTCTAAGTGCTTTAGTAGGTGGGTCTAAAATTGAGGGTGGGCTGGGGATGTAGCCCAGCGGCACAAGCACCTGCCTGGCAAGCACAAGGTCCTGAGTGCGATTCCCAGTATCAAAAAATATATATAAAGTAAAATAAAATTGAGGGTGTTTTCCTGTTGACCACAGCACCATGATCCTCACATTTAAAATATTAGCATGTTCCCTTTAGTCCCCTAATACCCAGGTGTGCTCAGACACCTCTAGCTATTCCCCCCTCCTTTCCCTGCACGATTCTTTTTTTTTTTTTTTTTTAATTTTAAAGAGTAAAAGAAGGATGACATAGCGATAGGGGGATTCACCGAATTACAGACAAAGTGTCAGGACATTATCAATGGTTGTTATTTTACCTGTTGGTATCTTCAAGATAGTTTCTCAGGAAAACAGACAAATAATAGTGAGTTACAGACAGAGGTGGCGGGAAATTATCAATGGTTGTGCTATATCTTGGTTTCTCCAAAGTGGTCTCTAGGGAAAACAAATTGAGCTATACATAAGTGATCAATCAAATAATCACTGACTATTCTCAATGGTTGTTGTTGAAAACACATAGTAACAAACATAAATCCATTTACAAAATAGCATAGGAACAGTACAAACATTACAGAGTTACAGACAGATTGGTAGGAAATCATCAATGGCTGCTGCAATACATGTTGGCATCCTCAGAGTGGTTTCCCAGGAAAACAAAGATATGCAAGAAAGATCTAACAAGTAGTTACAGCCCAAGGGTTGCGAAAAATAGTGGATTACCTCCTCATCAGTGACACCCCTCACAGGTGTGACAGCTGGAAGGAAGGCCAGGGCAGAAAAGAAGGACCAGGAGACCAGCGCCAGTGTCCAGCAACGGGCCGTCCACTTTTTCCTCTACAGTCATGGTTTCGCGGGGCTCCTCCTTGGAGACAACGGTCCTTCTCCATGAAGGCGGTTCTACAGGATCTGAATATTGGGCACCCGTGTAACCCATGAAGTCTCGGTGCAGACCTCTCCGGAGCTCCACTCGCTCCTCCACCGCAGCCTGCACAGTTAGGGGAAGAATGGCCTCCAGGGCGTCTCCCCGGGTGTTGCACAACGTCTTCCCGGTTTCCTGCTCTTGAATGGCTCCCGCGTCCCAGTCAGCTTGACCTCTGAGTCGTCGGGCGTCGGTACTCTCGGGTTCTCCAAGTCCTTGTTCATCAGCTGCTCCTCCGCTGACTCCGGACCTTTCTGGTTCTCAAGGGCAGGGCCAAGAGCGACCCGCCATGTGGCATGTTTTCCCAGAGGCTTCTCCATGTCGGGCTGGTTCACACACGTCTCCAGGTGGGCCTATTGTGTCGGTGCTTCTCTGTGGCATGGCGGTTCTGGACCTCGCAGCGGCGGCCTGCCCAAGGGCTGGCACGCGTCTCTGCAACACTTTCCGGGCGCCTGCTGCCTCCCCTCCTCGGGCGACGCCTGTGCGGCGGGGCCGCCTCTGCATGGTTGTACGCAGGGATGTTCCAGACATCGTATGTTCACGCCCTACTTCTGCAATGAGCATCGTGCTCCAGGAGCCTCATTCACTTCTCCATCTTGTCCGCCATGCTCCCATCTTCGTGGTTTGTGTTTCAAGGTGAGGTTCAGATGTCTGTGCCCTTCCAAGCGGCAGCAGAGGTGTCATGTGAGTATTTTCTTCTTTTGACATGAAAATGACCTGTAATGAAATTCATTCTAAATATATTTGATTGATTAAGACAAATGCATCTAAGCCGGATGTGGTGGCACACACCTGTAATCTCAGTGCTTGGGAGGCTGAGGCAGGAGAATCGTTGCAAGTTTGAGATCAGCCTGGGCTACACAGTGAACTCAAGGCCAGTCTGAACTGCACGGTGAGACTCTGTCTCAAAAGAGACAAATGCATCTACCCAGGCATGGTGGCACATACTTATAATCCCAGCATTCAGGAGGCTGAGGCAGGAGGATCATCATGCGTTCAAGGCCAGCATGGGCTACATAAGTGAGTTCAGGGCCAGTCTGGACTACCTAGTGAGACATAGTCTCAAAAAGAAAAAAGACAAATGCACCTGTGTGTTTCCATCCCCATCCCCATACCCTTTCCCAGTGAGGGCCCCACTCCAGGAGCCCCATTCTGCCTTTCCCGGTCCTGCCCCTTCTGGAACTTCGCACGCGCGGAACTGTCTGCCGGGCTCCTGACACGTGTGGCGATTCTGGTGCCCCCGGGCTGTGTGTGAGCCAGCACCCCCGCTCTGTAGTGGCCGAAGGGGATCCCATTGGGCAACCTCAGCGCCACCTGCCGAGCGACCCCGGGACACATCTTCCTTTTGGCCAGTAGGAGTGAAGCTGCTGTGAACGCTGGTGTGCAGGGTTTCTGTGGACTCCCCCAGTCTCACTGTACCCCCAGCCAAGGCCCCCGCACGGCCACTGGCGCCTGCTTGGAGCGCCTCCTCGCTCTGAGCGGAAGGAAGCTGCCCACGTTCCTGGGGAGCGTGAGTGCTCGCTTCAGCAGCAGAGCTAGCTGCACGGACCTCAGGCTCATGAGCGGGATGGCCTCGCTGTGGCCCTGTGTGGACGCTGAGAGTCCCAGGCAGGAGAGCTGCACCCTCATCCTGACGCGCACCGTGGCCATTGCCGTGGGTGGCGCGGCACTGTCAGCCTGCGGCCACAAGGGGGCACTTGTTCGCTGCGTACCATTGAAAGCCTTCCCGCTGGCAATGAAAAGAAAAGGTCCCAGAAAAACAAGCCTTTAAGAAGCCTGCACCCCATGCCTCTCATTCAGTCCGGTTCGGCGGGTGCGTGCTCACTCGCTTGCTAAGTGTCTCCCGAACACCCACGACACGCAGGGCTTTCTGGCGGGCACCAGGGTGGCAAGGAGACAGTCATTTCCTGCTCCTGGGACCATTCTGAGCCAGCAGGGACGAGCGGTGACCACGCACAGCTCGGGTGTGCTTGGAGTCAGAACGGAGGGAGCGTGGAGACGCTCAGGTGGGTGTGCGCTACTGGGTCCTTCCAGGAAGCCGTGGTGTAAAGGGCCAGAAGGCTCTGGACGCAGTATGTCACGGGAGCTGAAGGAGTCGGGGAGGTTTGGGGTTACGTGTGCCGTCCAGTGCCGTGGGGGCCTTCCCGGTGGGGAGTGGCTGGGGTGACTCAGAGCAGAGGGGGGACGAGGAAGTGGCTGGGCTGGGCCATTTGTCCACTGGGAGGCGACAGTGGGGCAGTGACCGAGAATCACCTGAGCGCTGAGGGGGAGCACGGAAAGAAGGCATGTTCTAGAATGTTCCGGGAGTGCTCTGCTTTTGAAGTTTGGCTCTGAGGTCAGATACCTGCGCGCTGTTCACCTGCTCTGTCCCCCGGGTGTGTTCAGTTCGTGTCTTTGCCTGGTAAAGACAAAATTGTTGTGACACTTGTTACAGAGCTCACGGAAGACTTCACTCAGGACTCTGTGATGATGGGGTCACGATGGTCTCCACGGGGGAGAAACAGGCTCAGGTCTGGATGCAGCAGAAATATGGCGGTGATTTATAGCCAGGGAGCCGACTATCGTAGGTTAAGAAGAGACATGGCAGAGGGGTCACGAATCAAGGCTGGGTGTTCTTGCTACAGCCAGATGATGCAGGTGGAAGTCAGGGCCACAAGTCTGGCCAAGGAGGGTCTTTGTCTTGCCCGGGATTAGTTAGCGCTTTAATAAATGGAAATTTCAGGTGGTGGGAGGATATGTGAGGTGGGACACACCTGAAATCCCAGCACACTGGGAGGCTGAGGCAGGAGAATCGAAAGTTGGAGCCCAGCTTGGGCAACTGAATGACTTAGGGAGAGCCTGTCTCAAAAATTTAAAAAGGGCTGGAGGTATATCTCAGCGCAAAGGGTCTGGGTCCAATCACCAGTACACCACACACACACACACACACACACACACACACACACACGTGCGTGTACACACACAGGCACATTTCAATACTTGAAGTGGAACATATTTTAAACTAGGAAATATGTGTGTGCCTTTGCTGAAAGAAATAGTGTTGATAACTTAAAGTAGATTTCTGAAATAAAATGAAACAACAAAGTGCTTTTTGGACCGCAGAATAGAGTGGTGCTGACAGCCTCGCCGAGGCTCCCGGTTAACCGGTGGGTTCACACGAGCCGCGCTGGTTCACATCAACCCCCTCCCCACTTTTTGGGTTTGTGGCACACACGCCTCCCTGAACCCATGATTATTCCTCATCCACCCTCTTCTCCTCGGGAAGCGGCAGATTTGAACCCGGCGCCGCCCCGGGCTGGCTGTGTGACTTTAGTCTCCGGTATCACAGCGGGACAGTCAGAGCGCTGCTCATGGGCCGGGCAAGGCGGTGATGCCCGCGGCTGGCGCAGCTCCCCGCACACTCACCGGTGACTGTGTTTCCGGGTGGCGTCCTCTTTGCTCCGGGCTTGCTTAGCTGAGACGGAGCCCAGCCAGCCGGCCCTGCTTTGTAAATTACACAGGAAACCTTCGCTTCCCCAGCCTGTGGGGCATCCTGCAGCGTTTTCTTGGTAAACATGAGGCGGCAGTGCTGACTCGGTCTGTGTATCAAAGACCTTGTTAGGGCTTCGTTACTTTGGGGTCAGGCAACTTTGAGACACCTCCGTCCCGTAGAGCAGCCCACAGATGTCGCAAACAGGGGAAATGTCTCCAACAGCGCTTGCGGGTGGGATCCGCCCAGAGGAGGCTGGGAACTGGACCCTGGTGCCCACGGTGACCAGAGACCCGCAGCTTCTGTCACCTGCTGACTCAGCCAGCGGCTCTGAGGGGGCCACGGGGGAACTGAAGACAGGGTAGAGGGACCTTAACTCACTTGCATCGGAAAACACTGCCACCCACGCAGGACAGCTCACTTCCCCAGAGGCCTGGGACTCCAGGAATGACTGAAGCCGAGCGGGTTCTGTTTGCTCCTGCTGGTGGAGGACAGAAGAGGAACCGTGGGTCTGTGTTCCCCCACAGCATTGTCCCTTCGGCTGGCGACAAGATTTGACAGATCACTTTCACACAGCCATAGATACTTGCTTTGAGTGGACTCCCCCAACGAGATATAGAGCGCCCCTCATTATAATCACTCTCAGCATACCCAGACCCTTACTGTGCCGTTGTCCTTGGTAAACGTGGCCTTATTCCCCTCACGTGCAAGAGCTGCTGATTGAAATCCTGAGGAGCCACAGGCGGGATCGGTGGGTGGCAGCTGGCTCGGCCAGGGTTTCCGTGGGCAACTTCCGGTGTGCACGGGCTCTGTAAAAAGGTGATGAACGCAGGCCGCAGTCAAATCCCTCCTTAGTGCTTCCTAGCATTTTTGGTGTTTTCAGGTTTTATACATACAACCCTTTTTCTTAGACGTTAAAATCTTTTGATTAAGTAAGCAGGTGCTTGAAACAATTGGGGTCTTCAGCACATTTTGATGTCTAATCACCCAAGTCAGAACAAATGGCGCATTGTAAAGTATGTGTCCTAGAACCGCTCACCTTGATTTTGAGATAAGCTGACGTCTCTGAATCAGCAGAGATGCGTTCAGGTTGAAAGATAGCCACGAACCACCCATCACCGGTCACTGGCGGTGAGAAACAGGTCACGACCGCTGGGGGCTCGGGTGTCACTGGTCACGGAACCTTACGACCACTTGGAGGTTGAAGAGATGCTCTGGCCTTTTGCACGCGCAGACAGGACCTTGTGAATTATGCGGATGGCGTTCGGTACCAGTCGGGGTTGGGGTGCCAGCACAGAAATGAACGGGGAGACGAGCAGAGCCGGAAGTGTCCGAAGGGGTGGGCAGCGGGCAGGGCCCGCGAGAGGCTGGGGGAGCAGGCTTGTGGGATGGCCAGGACTGAGAGCGGCCGGGGGGCAACGAGGCCCAGCAGGCGCGGAGGTGCATGCTGCCGGAGGGACACCGCTGTCAGGTCGGGGCCGTTGTCCTCTCACCCTTGTCACGGGCTCTGCGGATGCTGCCGCCAGGGTGCCTGCCGTCCCTGCCGGTCCATCCCCGGGCCCCTGGGCACAGCCGCAGGGTTCAGGCCCTGGCACTGGCACCTGCAGAGGGTCCTGTGGCTGCTGTGACACAGCCCACACAGCGGCGCCCCACGGCCGCACGCACACGCCCTCACACTTGCGGAGGCCACGGCGCTCAGGGAGAATCTCTTCCTGCCTCTCTGCCAGCTTCTGGCAGCCGCCAGCGCCCTCGGCGTCCCTTGGCCCGTAGCAGTGTCACCTCACCCTGTCCCGCTGTCACAGCACCGTCTTCCCTCTGTGCACGGCTGTGCATCGGGTTTCCCTTTCCTGGGAAGGGAGTCAGTCGCGGTGGGTTCAGGGCCCAGCCCACCCGTTATACTTCATCACAACTTGATGGCTCCCGCAGAGGCGGTTTCCGTGTAGTCAGAACCGCCGGGCGTGGCGGCCCGCGCCCGCAGTTCCCGCACTCGTGAGGCCGAGGAGGGCCTCCTGGCGGAAGCGTGAGGAGGATGTTCAGTGCGTGGCGGCCAGGAGGCGGAGCAGTGCCGCTGTGCCAGCGAGAAGGGCCCGGGATCGGCTGTAGACCCGAGTCGCACCCCCGCGACCGTCAGGCACACCCAGGCTCCTGCGGCTCTCACGCCGGTCGAGCTGACACAGTTAACCTGAAGCAGCGCGCCCCGGCCTCCTGGGCCTTCCTTGCCAGGGACGACCCCTCAGCAGCCTCACGCGTTCCCTCCATGTGGTGCGCGGGGTCCCCTCGTGAGGTTATTTGTTTTCCAGGCCCTAGACGCAGGAGCTGGCTGCCTGAAAACACAGACCCCTGTGCCTTAGCTAAAGGCCCTCGGCAGGGACTGTGGGAGAGCCAGTCCCCAGAACCCAGGAGGCTGCGAGAGGCCCTGCTCCTCGGCAAGCCTCAGCCTCCTCAGCCCATGGCCCGCCGCCGCTGTCTTCAAACCCCAGAGGCTGAGGACGTCCCAAAGCCCTTGTTTCCCCAGCATGGTTTTCACATCGTGGAGCAGATGAACAAGACAGGGCAGCAAGAGCTGCCGTGTCTGTGGTCCCTGTCTGGCCGGCACCTGGGGGGTCCACCTTATGCGCTGGAGGGTGTTTGGCAGCGCCCGGCCTCTGCGGCCCAGACCCGGGAGCATCTTTGCAGCGGTGATAAGTCACCAGGAATCGGCACCGTCCCTCGGGCGCACACAGCTGTTCCTGGTGAGGGCCGCTGTCCCGGGCCGCTGTTTTGGATTTGCTCCTTAGAACAAGGAAGAAGAAAGGGCATGTGTGACTGCAACATGCGAGGAATCTCTCCTGTTCCCATTGGCCAAGTGCCAGCTCCTCCCAAGGGACGGGGTCGGGACGCATGGCTGAGCTTGGGTGGACGACGGTCTCTCTCCCAAGACAAAGGGCTGGGCCTGGTGCAGCCTGAGGGGAGACGGCGCCACAGCCCCCTTGCACCTCAATTCCTGCTTTGTTGCAGGCACCTCCTTCCCTCATGAAACTCAGTATAAGCAGAGCAGAACTAGCTCAGGGGATGCTGGAGGCCGAGGCGTGGACAGAGTAGCAGCACCCTGGTCCTCCGGCAAGGCTGGGCACTGTGGAAGGGAACATGGCAGAGTGGGTGACCACCGCCAGTGCGAAGCCACTTTCTGCCTGGGCCCTCCTGCCCCACCTGCTTCCCATCCACAACCCACAGGCATCCTGCTGTCCCCGAGAGCAGGGGACACACAAAGCAAGCATGGTCCGCTGCCAGCGCAGCATCCTGGAGAGCCGCCGGGCACTAGTTGAGTCTTGGTGGTGCTAGCGCCGGCTGTCACCGTGATGTGAGCCCGGGGTGACCCCCATACGGCCGGGGCACCCCGTTCCGGTCTCTGACCCCCGAACTGGAATGGAGCTGGTGGTTGCTTCTGGGCTCCACTTCCGGGCTGAGTGCCGGGGCTGCTCCAGGCCTCCTGAACTGGCTCGCACCTGGGGGACTTTGGGGGCACAGAAGAGGAAACACAGCTGGCCCTCTTCTCTCGGTTTTGCTTCCCATGTGTTAGTTACCCACAGTCACTTGTGGTCTAAAAATATTAAGTGGAAAATTCCAGGAATAAAGAATTCCTAAGTTGTGAGTTAGGGTCTGAGCAGTGAGGTGGGGTCCATGCCCGGGGTGTGGCCGTCTTGTGTCCTGGTGTCCCCGCTTGTCTGCTACCCGCCTGCTGGTTGCCGAGTGGCTGTCAGAGCAGCTGTTGTGGTACCCCAGTGCCTATGCTTAAGTGACCCTCATGTTAGAAAGGGCCCCTAAGTGCGAGAGTCCTGACAGCCAGCGTTTTCTGAGTATACTGTTCTAATTGCTGTGTTAGCATCACATGTTATCGACCTCGTACTGTGCCTGATCTATATGGTAAAGCTTACCAAAGATGACGACGTGGAAGAAAAAGCAGCACTTCTACGGTTCAGTACCATTTGTGATTCTGGGCACCGAGCAGGGGTCCTGGACACAGTCCTTGTGGACACGGGGACACTGTGGTCAAGGGGGGCACTAGAGACACTGTGGCCAAGTCTCTATGACCCCTTTGAGCATCTGGAGCCCTGATCTCAGAGTCTGCTTCCTGGGGGACCCCGCTGTCCCCTGCTCACTCTCTTCCTGCTTGGGACGTGTGACGCAGGGCCGGGGCCACCTTTGAGGGGCAGGGACAATGACTGGCTCCTGTGACCTCCTTGACCTCCCCTCTCTGGAGGGAGGGGACGCGCTGCAGGCTGCAGGTGGAGAGCTGTGCATTTCAATGTGGAAATGATGATTATTTTTTAGGTACCGCGTGGTCCCTAAAGGAAGTCAGTAGGCAGACCACTTCCTGCTGGCGATGGTGCTCTGCGTGAGCGGCTACGGGGTGTGCGATGCCCCGTGCGGACCCGCCGTGTCCCCCTGCAGTAAGTGTCCTCCCCAGCGCACTCCCCTTTTCTCTCCCACCCTTTGCTTAAGAAACTCACACAAGGCCCAGTGGTCAGTTGAGCATCATTCCCTGCCCCTGGGACCCGGGTCTGTCTGGTTCTCCCCAGAACACGGTGTAAGCTCCGGTCCCTGACATCGCAGGGAGGCCTCTGCCCTCTCTCCCGCCCACACCACCTCCCAGCACCCTCTCTCCCCTTCATCCTGGCTTTGTCGGTGATGAGGTCAGGAAAGCTGCTCCCTTGACAGGAATTGGTCAGTGGGGTGAGCATGTGACCCAGGCTTAGCCCATGCAACACAACAGAAGGTCCTTGGGAGCCGAGGGAAAGGCTGCCCTTCTGAGTAGCTACCTTCCTGTGAGTCAGCTGCCGGCAAAGTTCTAACGACTTCCCTAAGTAGGTCAGGCCCTGTGGAATTGCTGGTATCTGACTATTTTCACCTCCCAGAGCCTGGCGGTCTCCTTGGGAGCACCCTAACGCGTTGCTGGGCTGGGGGAGGTAGCAGAGAGTAGAGAACAGAAGAGGACCCGGGTCAGCGTGGGTGGCGGCCAGCAAGTGGGGCTGTGGCAGTCGCGGTGGGGAGAGGTCTTCCAGCAGGCGGCGGGCCTGTGTTCCCACGGACTGCGTCGCATCCCTTGGGGCACTCGTGCACATGGGAGATCTGCCCCTGCCAGGAAGCGTCATCGCAGGTCCACCCGGATGTCCAGAGGGCAGGTTAGTCGTGATACCTGCACTTCCCTTCCAGGCCTCATGAGGAT
Source organism: Chinchilla lanigera (assembly GCF_000276665.1). Classification (NCBI taxonomy): domain Eukaryota; kingdom Metazoa; phylum Chordata; class Mammalia; order Rodentia; family Chinchillidae; genus Chinchilla; species Chinchilla lanigera. The sequence goes on along the minus strand of NW_004955482.1, from coordinate 5,127,340 downwards.
GCAGGAAACGCTCGCTAAGTCTGTCTGCTTCTAAGCACTGACAGGTGTGGGGGCCACAGAGGTGGCCGCAGCTGGGCTCCTGGCAGGAGAAATGAGCGGTCTCGAGGGCGTTCAGACCACGTCCCCAGGGACTACGTTCCCTGAGTGAGGAAGAGCTCAGGCGAACTCCTGGGAGTGATGATTTCCTCTGGAAGCCTCCCCTCTCTGGGGGAAGCGGGCTTTTCTGTTTTCTTCCTTTTTTCCCTGAGGGGCTGGGGACTGAACATGGCGAGCCGGGCAAGGGCTGTACCACGGAGCCAGTGTGGACCGGGCTGCAGCTTGAAGGAGAGAGGGGACCTGAGAGTGAGAGGAAAGGGGACCGAGGACGCGGCGGGGGCCCTCCTCCCATGGTGAGCAGGGTGTTATCCAGGGTATCTCCACCGGGAACAGATTGTGTCTTTCTCCTCCCTTTGCGCAGATTTTCTGTGCCGACAGCGCCAGGAGGGCGTCACCCTGTGCCTTCTTTGGGCCTTATTTGAGTGAATGAATGAATGAGTGAATGAGTGAATGTTTTCCCCAGGAAGGTTGGTGAAGGTTCTTTATTGAAGGCCTCTCTGCTAAAACAGGACATTACTGCTACTGGAAGCGCCCGCCAGGGGGCAGCCGAGCACAGTACATTGGCGGCCGAGGCCCCCCCATCCCTGTCTGCAGGAGAGCGTGCCTGAGGTCCCCGAAGTGCCCCTCTCTGCCTTTTCCTAGGATCAAGACGTTTCCTGTAATACACGGGTCAATTTTAAAATCCATTTTCCATTAGCTGAAGGTGAAGAGTGGAAACATACAATGAATTTTAGAAAGAATTGGGGCAGAGGTACAGAAGTCAGCAACGGGGCTTTTAGGTACAAGGAAGCCTCCCAGGTTGCTCAGAAGAATCCTATTTTAAAATGGAAAGTCCCAGAAATGCCATCCAGCCTGGGGAAACTGGAATAGTTGTTCCTTCTGGGAAGATTAGGTCAGTGGAGACCTATAAGATCAGCCAACACCGTTTAGGTTTGTGAGTGTTTGTTACACAGCAACAGCCAACTGATATAATGACCTTACCAGAACACTGTCAAGCCTGCAATATTCATTCATGCCCTAGAAAAGCAATGGTAGTGCTGAAGTTCAGTGCAGCATCTGCCAGAAAAATACAAGGGCATCACAGAAGCACAAAGCTCAGGAGAAGAGAGAAACTATCTGGTCCAACGTACTGCCTTTTGGCAGGTGTTTATTACATGCTTATATTGTGTTTATGTGTATCTTGCCTCCCAAATTAAATAGGAGCAACTTGAGCTCGTTACAATATATAAATTTAATTGTAACTCATTTCATGTGCAAACTCAGACCTTATGTTCTTGTCATGGTAGACGCTAAGCACGTGGTATAGGTGGTGACGATATGACACAGAGGAATAGTGATGGCTGTGGTAGCATCCTGTCCCCTGGCTCCAGATCAGATGCTCCTGGTCTGTGTTCTCCAGGCATCTGCCCTGTGCTGGCCCTTCCACGCTTTATTCTACTTATGTGTATTTCCCTCTGGCCGGGGTCATGTGTTGGCTTGCTGGAGCTACCGTAGCATACACCATGGACACGGCGGCTCAGCCAGCCGACACCTGCTTCTTACAGTTCTGTAGGCTAGATCCAAGGTCCAGGCAGAAGGTGTCTTCTGTGGCTTCCTGGCTGGCTTGCCAGTGGCCCACTTCCTGCTGGGTCTGCTCATAGTCACCCTGTGCCTTGTTTCTGGTGTCTGTGTGTTCAGGTGTCCTCATAGAAGGACCCTGGCTATAGTGGATCAGGGCCTGCCCTATGGGCCTTATTTGAGTGAATGAGTGAATGAGTGAATGAGTGAATGAGTGAATGTTTTCTCCAGGAACATCTTGCTTGCTCTGCGTTTCCCTCCTTCATCTCTACCGCAAGTGCTGTTCAGAGGGAAAGCCCCTCGCTGCTGATGGGCGGGGTAGGAGGCGTGCACCACCTGCACTCATTTCTTTGGTGACAGTGGTTCCATGCTACTCTTGATGAGAGGAAAGGGGTCAGTGGAGGAAAAAGAGACGAACAGATGTGGGAGGGGGAGGAAGAGGGTTATTTTGACCTGGCTTGAGGCACCTGATGGGCATTTGAGCCTTTAATGGAGCCAGGCTGAGCTTGGGCAGGGAGCAAGGGCCCTGTCGTGGCAGGAGGTGCTCACGGGAGCCCAGCACTGCATGGGACGATAGCAGTCCCGTCACCCGTTCACACAGACACTTGCTTATGGGGGTTTTCATTTGCGGCATGAGGAAATATATAAGCTAGCAAGTCGGACTGTGGGCCCAGGACACCTGTGCACTTACTGTCACAGCTTAAGGTTAATCAGTTATGGTCTCTTCATCACTGGAGGGCTGAACAAGCAAACGAGGAGACACGTGGGTGTAGAATACTAGTGACATTGAACCGCTGCGTTCCTTTAACGGACCCATCCAATGTCTAGTCCTTGGATCCACTTTTCTCCCTCAGTGTGTCAGTGAGCAGGAACTAGGTTAGGATGCAGTAATAAGCATCTCCAAGACTCTACTGACTTGTAAAAACAGGGGCTTATTTCTTGCTCTACCCATCATCATAGAAAAAAAGGGAGCAAAAAATAAAACCACCAGGCCCCAAACAAGAAAACACAGTCAACCAGGCACTGGCTCTTCTATCCTCTGTTCAGAAATAACCCACATAATCTCCGCATCCTTCCCCACATCCTGTAAGTTCTGTGGCCATGTGTGTTAGGTGTATGTCACATGAGAAATGCCCGAGAAGAGGGATTTCCGGAGGGAGATGTGCATTTTGGCTCACGGTTTGAGAGGGTTCAGTCCATGGTAACCGGTTCCATGGCTCTGAGGCCTGCGGCAAGGTGGACACATCATGGCAGGAGGCACACGGTGGCAGGAAACTACCCACAAGTGCCAGCAAGAAGCGAAAGGGGGAAAAGTGGCCGGGGATGACATCGACCATCAAGGCCATGCTCCCAGCGGCCTACCCAGGTCCTAATGTTTGTCCTACCTCTCTGTAGCCTAGGAAGCTGTGAATCCGTAAGTGGACTAATTCATGAGTCAAAGCCCCATGGTCCCCTTGCCTCCCAAAGGCCTCTCCTCTGATCTCTGCTGAATTTCTAACCCGCAGCACCGAGCCCATCACCAGTGGGCAGGAAAGCAGAGTCCCCCGGGAGGACGACCGTCCCTTGGGAACCCTGAGGCAGTTGGCCACAGTTGCTGCATGCACACTGCTAAGTGTGTATTTAAGCCTGGCCGAGTGTTGTGAGCACCAGGGCATCCCAGTCAGCCAAGTCTGAGGTTCACAAGGAGAAAGAGCTGCAATGTACCAGGAAGGCCGGGAGAGGACGGAGGGGGATGAGAGCGCAAATAGAAAGGAGTGAATGGGTAGCAGAGACGTGTGAGGCTCGATTCCTGGCCTGTGAACCCACTGGCGCGTAGAGACTTGACAGAATGATTGTGAGGCTTCTAAGGAAGAGGCCTGGGCAGAGGTGGCAGGGCAGCTCTGATAGGGAGGCCAGCAGAGGGGGCTCACCCAAGACACAGCACTCGTATTGCCGGGCTGAAATAAGCACAGGGAACGGGCCAGTGGTTTGGCGTGGAATGGTCTCAAGACAGAGCCCTTGACACTGTTCATTGCAAGAAAGGCCGCCCTCAAAGCTGCACCAGCAGCTGGTGAGTAAGCAGTTATGCACAAGCTCTTGGGGGAAAAATCATCAAAGAGTCCCACTTCTCTCGTATCCCAAGAAGTTTTGGTGGCATCAAAGAAATATATATCCACAAATAAAATCGTGGATAAATCAGGGCACACATGAGAGATGGCTTTGTGTGCTCTATGGATAAAGGAGTTCTTTCTTTCCAAGTGGAAAAGCAATAGCAGAGAATCCCTAAGTAAAGAAACTAACAGGTTGGCCCCTTGCAATTTTTAACTTCCACACACATATCCACAAAAAAGCTTACAGGAAGTGAAAAGCCAAGGATAAACTGGAAAAATAAATATTTGTTCAAATATATTAAAGAGTTATAGCCTTAAGTACTTGAAAGTACAAAGTACTTTTTTCGTTGCTGGTTTTTGAGACAGGATCTCACTATATCGTTTAGGCTGGGCTTGAGCTCATCACGTAGCCCAGGCTGGCCTTGAACTCAAGGTGATCCTCCTGCTTCAGCCTCCTGAGTGCGAAAGTACAGAGTATTGTATAAATAAGAATAAGATCCTGGAAGGGAAATAAACAAAGGCCATAAGTAGACAATTCATGGGAGAGGAAATAAATTTGGACAACTAGTAACTGCAAATGAAAAGTTGAAATTTTCAACCTCAGCAGTAATGAAAGACATAAACACCATGAGCAGTGTATGTTAACTTGTTCAGCCAGCAGGCGCTGAACTTAGCCAGAGCCGGGAGGCTGCACGCAGATGAGTGCCTCTGGCGTCACTGTAGACAACGGGGTGCACAGCTGCCTCCCGGGGGACTTCAGCAGGGCTGACCCGGCGACTCACTTGTAGGAATCTCCCTGGTAGGTTGCCTTCCAGCTATTTATGCTCAGGAAACCAGCAGAGATATGGTTGAAGATCTGGGTACAAAGATGGTTGTTACAACACCCTTATAAATGTCAGAATGGTGGGAGCAGGCAAGATGTCTAACATCTGGCATCCACCATAGTAGAGCAGTGTGTGGCCAGGAAAGGGGACAATTGGGAAGGAAACATCTGCCAGCAGCTGCTGAGCGGTGCACTCTGATTGGTGCCCGGTTCAAATGGGACCCAAGAAGTCCCTGCCCCTCTCCTGTCCACCCCCGCAGCCCCCAGGCCTCCCAGCCCCAACCCCTTCTCAGGGGCAACCAGCGTGTCCACATTCTTGTCACTCTGCCGGAGGTTTTCAGTGTGAGACTGTTCTTTGTGAGGAAGTCAACGTGTGAGTTTCAGAGAAGAAGCTTGTGAACCCTTGTATTAGTTATTCTCATTGCTGGGACAAAATACCTGCCACCCACAAGTTAAAGCAGGAAAGGTTTATTTTAAGCTCACAGTTTGCTTTTTTTTTTTTTTTTTTTTTTTTTTGGTTTTTTGGTTTTTCTCCGGTACCGGGAACCGAACTCACGACCTTGCGCTTGCCAGGCAGGCGCTTTGCCGGTGAGCTAAATCCCCAGCCCCTCAGCTCACAGTTTGTAGAGGTTTCAGTCCATAGTCGGCTGGCTCCAAGGCGTGGGGCAGGCAGAGGAGAAACAGTCCATGGCAGGGCGGGCAGGAAGCAGCAGCAGCATCAAGCCTTCCTTTCCCTTTTACCCCATCCAGGCTCCAGGACTACTGGTTGGTGCCACCCACACGCAGCGTGGGTCTTCCCATTGTCCACACCCAGAACTATGCTACACCGATCAGTGGGCTGATAGTTATCACACATCCTTAATACACATTCATCTTAATCCACCCTAGATCCAGCAACTTCTGCAAACCCCCACCTATGAGTGCATGAGGCTTTGGGGGGACACCTACACACAAGCTGTAACAGTGCTGTTAGGTGGAGAAGAGTCTAGAGAGAGCTCTGGGACAAAGGAGGACACAGCACAGAAGGAGGAGAGTGAGAAAAGCAGAGGAAGAAGCTGAGGGCAGGAGGCTGGTGTGGGGCCATCCTGCAGTGGCATCCGCGCCACAAGTCAGGGGCACTGTGACTGCCGAGTGAACAGGGGAGACGCCTGGGAAAGACTGGAGAGATGAGTGAGGTCTGCAGATGAGGAGGTTGCCAGGCAACGGAGGCCAGAGGCGACACCGGGTCGTGTTGTGGCTGGGACCACGTGTTCAGCGACAGAAAACTAAAGGCAAAGCCAGTTGGATGGTGTCAGGATCTTCCTGGGCACTGGGCACTCTTGGACCCACTGTGGGTCCCTTAATCTATTCAAAACTTTAACAAGGAAATTTTACTCAGGGCAGAGGTGCTGCTCCGCTGGGCTGGCTCCCTGGCACACCTGAGGGTGCTCGCTTGTTGAGGGTCCCCGGGGAAGTACGGACAGCTCTGCCCTGGGCAATGTGTTCCTCACCCAGCAGCAGGGCAGGCCGGCAGATTTTCATGGCCAAGGCCAAGGGGCCAGTGAATGCAGCCACCAGCCAAGCCCAGCGTTGTGGAAGTGGCGTCCCGGAGCGGCGCACAGTGCTGGCGGAGGGGCTGGGGCCAGGTGCACCTCAAGCCACCAGGAAAGCGGGGAGGCGGGTCACAGCCTGACCGTGAGCTCAGCCTCCTGGCGTCTGACTTGGATGGCTGTTGCAGAGCTGTGTCAACCCGATCTCCTCCCTGTTATTTGTATAGCTGCTCCCCGCACAGGCAAAAGGAACCAGAGAGCACTCCAGGACGCTGCCATTTTGCAAGAGTGTTGACCCTGCGAAGCAAGGGCGTCTCCTGCACCCCTCCCCATGCACATAGACTTTATTTTCAGTTTGAGGACGTGGGATTGCGTGGCAGTCTCCGTGGGGTCTTAGGCAGTTGGTCCCTCTCTGGAATTATTTCTGAGACAAAACAGTATTATCCCAACTTTCTTTGTGAATCCAGTGTTTTCAACTTTCAACAGACTAATAAATAGCAATCCCCAGGTGCGTCCAGCACATCGTCTGCAGGCTGCACGTGACCCCGAACGCTCGGCGTGCAGCCTCACAAGATCATAAACTTTTGACATTATTATGTGAGCTGTGGTGATTTTTTTTCATGACTTGATTGCACGGAGCTCAAGTAGGACTGAGTAGGTGACCACCTAACACCATGTGGGAAGGACACAGTCCCGAGCTACCTCTGCCCCCTGCGCTTTACCACACACAGTCTGCTATCACAGTCTGCTGCCACACACAATCAGTCTGCTATCACACAGTCTGCTACCACGTACAACCAGTGGGATGGAAACCCACATGGGTCAGATGTTCCATATGCGGAGGTTCCCAGCAGGCCCCTGTCCTGGGCAGGATTCTCCTGGTTGACCCGAAATTGGGTCAGCAATGTGGTTCCGTTTATAGCCACCTGCACTGAGCAGTGTGTACCAGTACTTCCCAGCATGGACGATCCCAGACTCGCTGCTTCTGCAGCGTGCCAATGAGGACTTGAGCAATGTCTGTGGAGGAGGGGTGAACCTGAGGGACATGTGCTCTGTCACCTTGGAGACCAGGGCTGGCATGCTTCCCAGCAAAGGGCCTCCGGGCTGGGCTGTTGCCATGGCCACAACTCAGCTCAGAAACAGCCACAGGCAATGCCCTCAGGAATGGGCATGGCTGTGTGCCAATAAAACTTTATTGACTACCAGGCCCCTGTTCCACTTCCTGTCCTTTGTGCTGTGAACTGTGCCCCTTCCCCAGACCAGGCTGGCACCTTGAGGCTTCTCTGGGGTGGGAGACAGCCGCCTTCTGCTGTCTGTGTGGGAGCCCTGAGGGTGGCCAGGCTCATCACGGGAGCATCTGCACCATCCAGCTCCATGCAGGACCAAGTCTGAGCCGGGCTGGACTTGCTGTTGGGGCTGCGCAGTGGAGGGGCCTTTCTAGGCAGCCTCAGCCCTGCAGCGCAAGCCAGGGTCACAGCTGGAAGCATTTTCACGGGAAATTCAGAGTTGTCAGAGGCATTTATCCGGTATTTTATTGTAATTGCTTAATTTATGCTTTATTTACCTTCAGGATATGATCTGAAAATTAAGGCTGGGTTCTGCCGCCTTTTTTTGCCCCACATTGTCAGGAAAATGTACATCCCCTGGGCTTACTATTTTTTTCTTCTTTAAATGCTGGAGCTTTGGACTGAGTTTTCCATGCTCACGATAACCCCCCTCCCCCGGTCCCCATGGCCTGTGTTCCTGGAAGTCAAATAAAACTCGGTTCTGCTGAGAACACTGGAAAGTTCCGCTGCGGGGATCAGGGATCAGGGCTGCAGAAAGCCAGGAGGGGTCGTTTCAGAGTCCACCCCACGACTGCAACACCAGGAACACCGGGACAAAGCACGGGAGGGGGCACTGGTCCCTCACAGATGGGGCCAGGGACCCCAGGCGCCTCCCCACCCCCATTCTCCTCCTGCGCTGAGCTCCTGCTCCTTTTTGATTGTTCTGCAAATAAAACAAGCCCTGAGCTCAGCAAAGGCCTTCTGTGCTTTTCCGCTGGGCGTGGGTCTAAAATAAATAATAAAAAAGAAACCTGCACCTTCCAGCACTTTTCCGAGGTCGCTTCTGATTCAGCCCAGTTGGGAGCCTCTGGCAGACCGGGTGGAGCCGGCGAGGTCAGAGCCGAGGTCCCCAGCCCGCTGCCCAGCTCTTCCAAGAGCTCAGGCCGAGCTGTCCCTGGGTGCCAAGGGGGGGCCAGCGGCCCTCTCGCCCTCCTCTCTTCTCTCTACAGGCTTCGCTCCTTCTCAGTGGTCACCTCTCCATCCACAACAAGCCAGTCGCCTTAAAATAGTTTTGGCAGTGCTGGAGATGGAACCCATGCCTCATGCATGCTAGGCAAGGCTGCACCATGGAGCTACACCCCAGCCCTTTCTATTTTATTTTATTTTATCTTGAAACAGAGTCTCACTAAATTGCCTAGGCTAGCTTTGAACTTGGAAGCTCTTGCCTCAGCCTTCTGAGTAGCTGAGATTACAGGTGTTCGTCCCTATGCCCAGCTAAAATAAATTTAAAAAAAAATCTAGCAATAATTAAAGTGCACAGAAAGTTGCAAAATCAGAGTGGTTGGTTGTGTGGTGCACACTTGTAAACCAAACACTTGGGAAGCTGAGGCAGGAGGATCGCTGTGAGTTGGAGGCCAGCCTGGGTTACAAAGTGAGTTCAAGGCCAGTCTGACTGCATAGCGAGACCCTGCCTCAAAAAGACAAAAAGAAAAAAAAGTGTGAATGGGCCCCTTTACTCTGGGCTGAACTTGCCCCGTAGCTACATCTCGTGTGATGATAGAGCAACATCTAAACCAGGAAACTGCAGGAGCACAGGGTGCATCTGACTCTGTCACCACGCCTGTCCCCTTTGTGCTCACCTCTGCATGGACGCCATTCTATGCTCAGCTTCCTCACTTGCTCAGAAGACCCAGACCTCGTACCCCCACCGCTCTGCACAGAGGTGCCTGCCCTCCTCCGTCTCTCTGTGGTTGGGTCCCTTGTCCTGGCCCAGCCTCCTGCCAGGCGCGTCTGTGGGAAAGGAGAATTGGAGGAGTGAGGTCCTGACCTTGAAGTGTCCTCGCACCCGTCTTCCCGCTGAGGCTTCAGTTGCTTCCCTTGGGTAAGTGAGAGGGCTTGGAGCCGGAGCAGGCCCGCCCTGTGCAGTGCACCGCCCTGCTTACTGAGCTGATCAGACAGCGCAAACCCCTCCTGCGTGGATGGAATCCACTGGGGACCAGTATTTCAGCCGGGAGGTGGAGGGAGAATCCCTCTGTCTTGCAAGCGTCTGAGTCCCTTCAGAAAAGCAGCAGGGGCTGGGGCAAGTCCTGCAGCGCCTGGGCCAGGCCAGAGGGAGCTGGGACGAGGTTGCCATCCCCAAGAGCCTGAGCATTTCTAAAACAAAATTCAGGAACGGATGATGTAAGTTGCCTCCATTGAGCCCAGTGGGCTACGGAAGAGGAGGTGACTTTGGGGACAGGAGGACAGCCCCAGAGAGAGCTGGCTGCTTCTGGGTGGGCTGTGGCCCGCAGTCCGGGAGGGCCCCGGCAGTTGCTCCTCTGGGGGTGGGGTCAAGGTTTCCATTGGATCACGAGTGCTCCAAATCCATCAGTGGGCTAACCTGAGGACAGACACAGAGTTCGAGGGCATCCTCGCGGGGTGGAGCAGACTTAGGAGGAGGGGCCTGCAGGGAGTGGTGGGAGTGAGACCCCGGATGTCTCGTCCCTGGCACTTGCATCTCTGGCTCTTTCCCTGCCCTGCTCCCTGCTCCCTGCCCTCATCCCGAGGTGAGCAGTGTTGTGCACCACACCCTTCTGCCATGATGCCCCAGCTCGCCTCAGGCCCGGGTGGCCAGGCACTGACCCCTGTGAAACTGTGAGCTGAAGTAAGTCTTTTCTCCTTCCAGCTGATTCTTTTTCAGGTATTCTGTCACAGCAATGTGGAGCTGGCTAATGGCTCTGACAGCTGGCTGGAAGGCGGGGGAGATCGTCAGGATCAGCTCAGCGGGTCCTGCCTCGTCACGGAGCGAGCGTTATTAGAGGTGCAGAGGGAGGCAGAATGGGGCTGGGTGATGGGATTGGGAGCCCAAGGATGCAGGTGCCTGTGAGGAGCTGGAAAAGAAAGGGAACCGCTGCTCTCCCGAAGGCCCTGGGGCCGCACTGGCCACACCGTTATTGTAGCCTGGTGAGACTCATGTCAGACTTGTGGCTCAGCTCTGTAGTGAGAGCAAGTCCTGTTGTCTCAAGCCCTTGGGCTTGTTTTTGTTGTGCCAGTGAAAGGAACTAAATGCATGGGGATGATAATAGCGCCTACGTCTTGGGGTAACTGTGGGATTTATGTGAGTTATTACACAGAAAGCACTTACTGCTGTGCCTAGCCCAGTGCCATGTTGGTGATGATGATGATGATGATAGTGATGATGATGGTAATGGTGATGGTGGTGATGGTGATGACAACAGTGGTGACAGTGATGGTGATGGTGGTGATGATGGTGATGGTGGTGATGGTGATGGTGATAGTGATGATGGTGATGGTGATGATGATGCCGATGATAGTGATGGTGATAGTGATGATGGTGGTGGAGATGATGGTGATGGTGATGGTGGAGATGCTAATGGTGGTGAAAATGATGCTGGGTAGGAGGAAAATCCCATTATGCTCATCAACACAGACATGCTTACCTCGAGGGATGCTTGCACAGCAGGGGATCAGGAGGAGAGGTGACCCGTGGACAGCAGTAGGAAGAGGGGGAAAGCGCACACTCAAAGGATGCAGGCTCCCAGGGTCATGGGAGGCAAGTGATGTCAGAAGTGGTGATGGTCCAGGGCCAGTGGGAGGAAGGTCTGACAAGCAGAGCCCAAGGGCTCACCAGGTTGGTGTGTCGGGGAGAGAGCCCTGGACGGGGCGTCTGTCCTCTCTGTCTGTCCCCCACTGGACGGGGCGTCTGGCACTTGGGGCTAGAGCCGGCGTCACCAGCCCATGGGGCTAAGGAGGAGCTGGGGCGGGCCGGTGTTGGTCTAGATGTGGGTGGGTGGGAGGTGCACGCCTGCTCCCAAGCCCTCAGGAGCCACTTCTTAGGTTGGTTACGTGTGGAGAAGGCTCAGCTTCCGGTGCCTCGGGTTAAACAGTACCTGTTTGTTACGTTAATCTTACCTCTTCCTATTTTTAAAAACATGGCAGGACCCACAGTTTTAATTAGTGTCGCACTAGACCTAACCACGCCACTAAAACAGGTGGTACTTCCCCTCGGGATCCCCTCCTTGTCTATGAAGCCAGGTGATCTCCAAGGTCTGCTTGGGTGTCCTTGGGTTCAGTGGCCAGAAGGTCAGCAGGGAGCACCCGGAGGGCTGAGCTCACGCGAGGTCTGTGGTAAGGGTCGGGGCTGGGAGGACGAGGAAGTTTGTTTGTGACCTGCTGGAGGCCAGAGCCCTTCACAGCCAAGGAGAGGGATGAGGGGAGCGGGTGCGCTGAGGCTGCAGCAGCTTGGCGAAGTGTTGGAGGCTTGCTCAGCGAAGGTCGGGGCAGGAGTTCACCTTGGGGGCCCGGGAGACTGTGAGCAGGTAAGATATAAATTCAGCAACTGACGTACTCCTCAAAACTGCCTGACAGTGCAAAGGAAACGGAATCAGGTGCCAGAGATGACGCTGCTACCAGGTGCTGTGGAAAGCAGGGTCAGGGAGACGGTGTTTGCCGCAGGACAGGGCCCTGGAGCCGGTGGAGGAAGGTGAATGCAGCTGGGGGAAGGCATCGTGAAGCAGAGAAGCACGGGCCCACTCTGAGGTGATGTACAGAGCAGGGTGGGGCTGTGCTGTCACAGGCCCTGAAGGCCGAGACAAAATCAACTGCATGGGCTGGAGATTTAGCTCAGCAGCACAGCGCCTGCCTGGCAAGCGCAAGGTCGTGAGTTCGATCCCCGGTACCGGAAACAAACAAACAAACAAAAAAACCCAAAATCAACTGCAGCCCGAGTACCCAAGGAAGGTCAAGGACAAAAATCTGTTGTTCTCTGACCCCATCTGATTTTTCCAGTTTGGCTCAGGGTCTGGAAAGTCAAGGCCCGGAGGTGTTTCCAGCACCACACAGAGGGCAGTGCAGGGTAAAGGGTCAGATATCGGTTGGTCGTTCATTCCACTTCCTTGCGGGGCTGACAGATAACCTGATCTCTCTGAGCCTCAGTTTCCTTAGGGAGAGTTATGGTTGAGACCCAAAGTATCCCCCAAATGCTCACTGTGTTGAAGGCTTGGTTGCCAACTGGTGGGCTTTCTAGAGGTGACCGGATCATGATAGAGCTAGCATCATCATGGGTTAATCCAGTTTTGGATTCGTAGCTGAATGGGTGTGAGGTGGTGGGGCTGCCTTGGAGGAAGCAGTCACTGGAGCACAACCTGGAAGGGTCCACCTTGTTTCTGGCCGTCTGGTTCCATTTTCAGGCTGCCGTGAGGTGAGCAGCGTGCTTTCATGGTGCCCTTCCGCCATGTTCCCGCCTCTCCGCGGGCCCAGAAGCAATGGAGCCGATCGACCATGGGCTGAGACCTCTGACACCATGAGCCTGAATAAACCTCTCTTCCATGTTGTTTCTCTCAGGGATTTTATCCCTGTGATGGAAAGCTGACCGGCTGACACATGGAGTGTTGTGCCCTCCTCTGCCCCACGTTCAGAGGTTGATGCCTTCGTCCCTGACACTTCAGAACGCGACTGTGTTTGGAGACAAGATCTCAGGTGATTCAGTTAAAATGAATTCAGTTAAACTGGGCCCCATTCCAGTACGACTGGAGTCCTTCTAAGAAGAAACATGGACGGACAGATGCAAAAGGAAGACCACAGGGCGAACAGAGCGAAGGCAGCCATCCACACGCCAAGGACAGAGGCCTCGGAGGAACCAGCCGCTGACCCCTTGACCTTGGCTCCGCCTCCAGACTGGGAGGAAGTGGTTTCTGTTGTTGAAGCCATGCGGCCTGTGGTACTGTGATGAGGCAGACCAGGTCAACCGAGGCAGAGCTTAGTGGGCAGTTGTGAGGAAGAGACAGCCATGCGCGAGTCTGTCAGCGTGCAGCTGGGATCCGTGGAACGTGGCTTCCACCACAGCAGCCTGGGAGCTCTGGACGGGAGCAAGAGACAGCACATCCGGGTCTCCTTGGTGCCCCTTCAGGGCACAGCATCCATTTCCCTTCAGAGAGCTGACGGTCCCTGAAGGCGACATCATGCTGCGCGGAATGGGTGACGGGGTGGGCTGTGTACACAGCACACTTGGAATCTACCCGAGGTCCGGGAACGCCCGTTTGTGTGCGCTGCCAACACCAAGAGGGACGCTGGTGCTGGACGGTCACACTAAGCCAGGTGGCGTCCTTCTCGCACATCTACAGGCGCCCAGGTTCTGGGATAGCCGCTGTCTTGCTGAAGGGCTTGGGGACTGTTGGTAGCCAGCGCAGGCTCTGCCCGCATAGCTCCTCTCACCCCAGTGACATAGAGGGGTCTCTCTCCTGCCTGAGCCCCTGAGTTCGCTCACTCTGGACCCGACATTATTTCCATTCTAAATCTCCGGGGACCGGCGCATTCTCTGCAAACCCCCAGTTCCGGTGTCAGGCTGAGAGGTCCCCGCAGAGCCCCGGTCTCCGAGGGGCTCACCCTGGCCTGACCCCTTTCCTCCCGTTCACTCCTCCTGTGCCTTGCGGCCCTGGGGCTCCCGCACATTGTCACAGCTTCAGGCGGGCACTCTGAGGAACCCCCACCCCGCCTGCTCCTCCTGCCTCTGTCACCCACGCGTGTCCGCCAGCGATGACAGCGCCCAGCCACCCTTCCCTGCTGGCTGCTTTCGCTTCCTTCCTTGGCCCAGACAGACCACAGAGAGATGGGAACCCTCAGCCCTATTTCCCTTCGCTCCTCAGAACTGAAACTCCATCTTTCCCTGTGGCCGCCTGGCTGGGGACAGGCGTGTGTTCCTCTCCTTGGCGCCTGGCCTGTGACGCGACAGACGAGAGCCCGAGTTCTGTGGGCTGACGGAGGGCGGCTTCTGAGCTGTCTGTTTTCTCCCTGCTCGTTCCAGGCCTGGCTCGGAGGTTCGGATCCTGCTGCAGATGGGATTTGTTACAGGCAACGCCTCCCTTCCTCTCCCAGGTCCTCCTTTCCCTGCTCTGGGGCTGGGGACACGGACAGGGCAGGACTCGGCCCAGGCTTGTAAGCTCAGTCCCAGAGCTTCTCCTCCAAATAAGCCACGCTTCCTCATGTGGAAAAACCCAGCTCTCAGCACACCGGGCTGAGGCTCTGGTGGAAGCGGCTGCAGTGGGTTTAGTAAAAGGCCGCTCTTTATTCTGAGAGGGCCAGGGGTTCTCTTGGACATTTACTCTGTCCTGCGGGGGTATTTTTTTTTAAACTGGCTGCTGAAAACAAACAAACAAAAATAATGCAACCCCAGCCCTTGTGTGAGCGACCCTGGATGGACCGGGGAAGCCCTTGACACGTGGCTGGCCTCATTTAATCTCCGGAGACGAGGGTGGCCTCCTGCATTGGGGCTGTGCCTGAGTCGGAGGACGAGGATGTCGCTCTGGATCTCGGCGCCGGCTTTCTGATGTGCGGACAAATCCCATGGCTTTTTTGCGGGGTGGGGAGTACAGAGGATTGAATCCAGGACCTGCCCTCCGAGCTACATCCCCAGCCCTGCTTTTATTTTGAGAGGAGTTCTTGCTAAGCCACTATGTAACACAGGCTGGGCTCGAGCTTGCCACCCTCCTGCCTAAGCCTCCCAGGGTGCTGGAGTGACGGGCCCTTACCTGCCCGCCAGATGTTTCCTTGGACCACTGTGCGTGGCGCCTCTCCCTCACTGCTCTGAAGGGCTGTCCCCAGGAGTGCATCCAAGTACGGGCTCCCATCACCCCATTGGAAATGGGAGGCCTTGGAGTGCAGAGTGTCTTCCAGCACCTGACATTTGACAGAAATGCCAGCACTGCCCTGCCCCCACGGCCTTGGGTCTGCTCCACTCTGCAGGGGCAGGGACAGGGGGGACAGCTTCCACAGAGGCGCTGGTGGCGCCACCTCCAGGCGGGAACTTGGGGAAACATCTGACATGCGCCTCTCCTTACAGACTGTGGGGCCACCCGTGGTGGCCTCCGTGGGGGAGGACCTTGGGGACAAGAAATGCTCCGCATTTGTCTCCTCTGCGGCTCAAACCATAGCACAAAATAAACTAGAGATGACGTCAAGAGTCCAACGCACAGAGTAAAACCGTCAAGATATGCTACATCTTCAGTACTCGTGGCGGGGGAGAACTTTGTATGATTGGAGACAAAGAAAGGAGTTCACAAAGAAACAAAACAACAGATTGGTCAGGTCCTTTTTCACTAACCTTGAATCAAGAAATAACAAAATCCACGCCCGTTGACAGATTAAGGGAAACCGCCGAAACACACAGGAGACGGGGTCAACAGCCTTCTCCGAGGAGGACTTCCTCCCGGTTCACCCACTGCCGCGGAGGAAGGAGGAAAGGAAATTCACAGGAACTCAGGAGAGATGCACAAGAGTCGAACACCCTCGAGGAAATGCTCAATTTCCCTAAAAATAAAAGAGCTAATTAGAGCGATCTGTGCTCCTCTCACAATAATTTTCCACCCTACCCATTTGCAAAGATGAAAAGCCAGCAACTCAAAGCAGTTGAGCCATTTGACTGCGGCTCTTTTATGCGGATAATGGACGGAGAAAGACGCGTGGCAGCGCAAGTCCAGACCCTTTGAGACGTTCTTAGCTTTGATTTCATCATTAGTTTAAGGTGCAAATCTAAATTCAATTATTTTCCCACAATTGTGTCTAATCATCCCGGCGCTCTTCAGTAAGTAATTTGCAGTTTTCCCAGTTGATGCTAATCTTGTCATGTATCCATTCTTAGATTTATTTAAAACTGCACTCATTACCATAGGCTTATAAATGAAGTTTAACAGTCAGGCATGGTGTCACACACCTGTAACTCCAACTTCTCAGGAGGCTGAAGCGGGAGGATCTCTTGCGCTCAGGAGTTGGAGACCAGGTTGGACAACATAATGGGACCTTATGTCCAGAAGTAATAAATGTAGCTTATAAATACACTTTTAGTACATAGACACCCAAGACCTCCCTTCCTTGTCCCTTATTTGAAGCTAGCTCTTCTTGCTAACTAGTTTTCAGAAGGATTTTAGAGACATTCTGTAAGTCTTCAGAATAATTTGACAAAGTGCCCTACCTTGATTCACACAAAACCAGTGCATTGGCTTGGGAATCAGTGCCTTTGCAAACTGTTGTAATTGCATTGTATTGAGGGTACTGACCCTCCAGAGGGTACAGAAACCAGGGAAGGGAAGGGAGCGATGTGGCACCATTTTTAATTAATTTATTTATATTTGTGGTACTGAGGGTTGAGCCCAGTGCCTTTGCATTGAGCTATACCCGTGACCCTTTTCAAATTTTTAAATTCTTTTCTTTTTTTGAGACAAGGTCTCATTATGTTGTTCAGGCTGGCCTTAACGCGCTCATAGCCTAGGCTGGCCTCAAATTCACAGCAATCCTCCTGCCTCAGCCTCCCCCCAGGTGCTGGGATTACAGGTGTGCACCACCACGCCCGGCCCTCAAAATTTTAAGTTTTGAGATGAACTCTTGCTCTGTTACTAAACTGCCTCCACGAGGCTCAGACTCGTGATTCTCCTGCCTTAGCCTTCCAGAGTGCCGGGGCTACAGGGGCTGTGCCACCACACTTGCCCGGTATACTTTATTTTTCAGCCCCACACTCAGAAGCTGGCCAAGGCTTCGGCAACAGAGTTTTCAAACTCTGTGACGGCCACAGCCGAGACCTCAGAGTAGAGCTCCACTGGGCCATGCTGGCGGAGCGGCTGGAAGTCTCCAACACGCAGAGTGCCGGGGCCCCAGCAAAGAACCGGAGCAGCCTGTGTTGGCCGGGCCACCCGGGCTAGGAGCGGGGTGCTTCCCCGCCACCAGGCCGTGCCTGGGCCTCCCATGTTGCAGGAGCAGCACAGCCTGCGCAGGGCTGTACCGTTGGGCTGCCTACCTTGAGCCTAGGTTGGCTTCAGGACCTGGGGAAGGGCGGGTAATCTACCCTGAGCCTGTGTGTGTCACGGCAGGACTTGTTTCTCTCGCCATTTTTCTCTTCCCTTCCTGCCCCCGTTTCTGAGCCCATGGGGTTCCTTACACGCGCATGCACGCAGAGCAAGAAGCAGCACACCGGGGACGGCGCAGGCCTCACTCACGGGGTTGGCCTCGTTCCTGTCGGCCACCTGCTCCCTGAGTCCTCTGCTCCGCCCGCCGTGGGCTGTGCGGCATCTTTAGCTTCTTCCAAAAGTGACGAGGACGCTGGATCCCTGCGCCTCAGAGCTGGGCTGGACGGGATGGAACGGGTCTTGGAGTCACTGGTGTGCTGGGAAAGGGTTAACCCCAACCACCTCTGAAAGGGGAGAGGGGAGTGAAATAGATTCTGCTAACCTAAGGAATGTGAGGCGCATGCTTTGCAGAGCAGTGAAGTCTATCGTGTTGTTGCATATGCATTCCGCGGAGTCCCTTGGTTCTTGTAGAATGCGTTTCTTGACCTTTGCCAAAGTCTTGGGTCTACCCCCACCCCGTGCCTGTAACTGACCGCAAGCATCGTTCGCAGGAGCTCCAGTCAGTACTTACATTCGGGCCGCTAAGGAGGATGAGAGAGAAACAGCGAGGACAAATGTTAGAACTTTATTGTTCTCCCGTGACATGACTGACTGTGGAACTGGATAACGGCTTTAGATACTGCAAGTAGATGTTTCTCAGTTTTTTGTGCTATCAGTGATATGATAACTACAGACATGACATACTTGCAAGTTTTGTCTGCATTGGTGTATTTTTCCATTCCTTTCCTCAGCGTAGACAATCTGCAGAGCAATAGACCAGGCCCTGGCTGGTGGTGTTTGCTCGTTTCCATGGTGTGAGGGCTTCTACCCGGTCAGCTTCAAGCTGCCAAGCTGAGGCGAGGGGACGGAGGGAGCGGGGAGGGCTGCACCGAGCGAGCCATCGTGTAGGAGTCCACCAAGCAGACGCCGTAGGTGTGAGGAACTCGGGGGCACTGGGACCAGTAAGATGCAGAAAGATAATTAGGAAGAGGTGAGTTTCGCATATTTATTACCTTTTATTTTATTATAATTTATTTCATTTTAAGTTTTGATGAATAGCTGTGCTTAGTAAGCGGCTTACAGAATTCCTGAAAGTTTAACCCACAGCTGTCATGAGCCAGATCAATAGGGAATTAACTGGGGTAGATGAAGGGGCAGAAATGAGTCTCCCAGCAAGCCAGGTCCAGGAAGGGACACAGAGCAAGGGATACAAGCGGAGCAGTCCCTCTGTCACTTCCTGGACAGAGTTTGTCCGGATCCAGTCAGGGAAGGAAACTCAATTTCCTGAGTCCCTGCCAGGGGCTGTTAATGATCAGACTCAGTCTCACTTTAATTCATAGTGCAGTGATACCTCGGTTCCCGAACACATCTGTTTACAAACTCCACATCAGGTGAGGAACACGGCTGCGGCCATCTTCCCCAGAACTGTGGAATGAATTAAGTTCGTGAACTGAGGTACCACCCTCTATTTAGTATTTGAAAATAAATACTTACAAATATGATTTTATAAAGTATCCTTATTGTTCTCATTGTATAGTCAGAAAAACTGACAGAAAGTAGAGGCAAGTGGGTGAAGGGCACACAGATCGCAAATGTTAGCGCTGGATTCCAACCCCAGTCCACATAAATTAAACCAAACCAAACCCCGAGTTAGGAGACAACTCATTTTTATAGTCTGGTCATGTGGAACAGGTCTGGGATGTGATGTTTTATGACAGACCCATGGATTCCAGAGGGTGCATCAGACCAGGTTTTAACAGGCATAGAACTACCTTTCCAATGTCATTCTTTTCTTTCCTAACTAGTAATTTCCCAGGCTCCTTTGCATTTCTAGACTATCACATGACACAGCTCTAGCCAATGAGCTACAGGCAGAAATACAAAGGAGACTTCTGGGATCACTTTGCTCTCCTTATATAAGTAGCTCCTCTGCCTGTCTCTTACTCTTTCTTCTTATATTTTAACTAAGGACATGGACTGGAGGTGGAGCAGCCACCTTGGGATCCTGCAGGGTCTCTCCCTGTCATAGACAGGGAAGCAGAAAGAAGGAACTGTGACGTTGATGGCATCATGAAGTCACTACACTGATTTCTTGTTTTATGGGAAAGAGAATCTGTGTTGAGTTCCACCCACCAACCATGAAGGAATAAGTGACCACATGGGTGGAAACCAACAGTCCTGGGGACTCACTCTGGGTTTGTGGCAGATTTCCCACAGCAGTGCCAGTCTAGGCTCCCGGACTTCATCCCACTGCAGTGTGCAGCTAGGTGGGGCTGTCACCTGGGGAGTGACAGGTGATGAACTCAGGTTTCTGTCCCCACACCGGGCAGGAGCCCCAAGCGAGAGTCCTGTGGTGGGAAGCTGGTGTCTAGGGCAATGGCGGGTGAAGCCAGGCGCACTTTGCCTGTATTGGAAGGCGCCACAATGGAGTCCTGGCCTCAGTCACCAGACTGGGGACCCACGAATAAGGAGTCCATGGAAGGAGGCACGGAGCTTATAGAAGGAAGTGAGGATTCCAATCGGGAAGTCTGTGAATTCCCCGTCACACAGGAATTTCGGGGGATGTTGAACTTGGGTCTAGGACTCCAACGGGTGCGTCTTTCTGTCTTTTGAGTCTGTCAGAGCTTTGCAGGTGGCACTTTCACCTCAACAAGGATGGCAGAATTTATCTTATTTCCTACAAATTCCAGAAAGCATTCCTCAAAACGGAGCTCGCGTGCCGCCACCACCAGATGCACATGCATCAGTCTCCTCTGCGGTTCCCTTGAAAGGGCTTCCATGTGGATTAGAAATGCAAAATATCTTCTCGATGCCAAATTCCAGAATTGCACAAATACGGGAAGGTCTGGCTTATAAAGGCTTTCTTCCGACAGCTGCCACCGTGGTCATTAGCATGTAAATTTCATCGGCTGAGAAGGCTGACTTTGGGTCACAGTGTGGCTCTTTCCTCTTGAAAATCCTGTCTGCCTCTACAGCCGTCTAGACAATGGAGAAATTAACACCCGTGGAAACAGAGTAGTTCCAAAACCTTTGGAGCCAAATACTTAAAGAAAACAACTTTAGAATCTGTGGTGCAAAATGTGAGACCAATTAGTTAATTATGCAGGGAACCCCTCTGGGACACCATCCTTGAGAAATAACAAGACCTTCCTGTGCGGATGACGTTTCAATTCCTTGAAAAAGCACTTGCCCACACCTGACCCCTGACGGTGCCTTGGAATGGTGACTGTATCTGTGACCTTGCCCCAGCTTGTAAAGACCCGAAACGGTGATTCAGTTCTCTTGCCTGACCATCACGTTCTCTAACAGACTAGTTTTTTGCCAGAAAATGCAATTCTGGCTCATTGCCATAGGTCTGTTTGTGTTCTAGTTAAGAGAAAATCGTGCATAAGTTTTTTTCAAACGCCTAAAATTCTTCAGTTGCTTTCCATTGCTTATGGGATCCAAGCCACCGAAATTTTGACGTGATTACTAAGACCTTGATTGATCTGGTCAGTTTACTTGATCGCATTTCTTGCCAATTTCTCTTGAGCCTTCCTTGCTGTACATCTTCATAGAACAAAGTTCCTTCCAGGGCTGGGGATATAGCTCAGTGGCACAGCGCCTGCCTGGCAAGCATGAGGTCGTGAGTTCGATTCCCGGCACCAGAACAACAACAACAAAATAGATGGGCAAGAACAAAGTTTCTTTCCTCCAGAGTAGGAGCAAGCAAACTACAAACCTTGGCCTGAATCTGGCCCTTCACTTCTGTTTATAAATAAAGTTTTATTTGTATCCTATCATGTTCATTTGTTTCTGAATTGTCTATGGCTAGTTTCTTGCTATGGAGGGTAGAATTGAATAGTTGCAAAAAATGATGTGTTGTTCTTGCCGGCTAAAATACCTACTATTTGGTCCTTTATGGGAAAATTTGCTGACTTCTGCCCCACAGCACTGATGCACTCTCATCAGTAGATTATTTGATTATCTGTTACCTTTTCTCGGCTGTGGGCTTCAAGTGGGCAGACACTACGTTATATTCACCTCGGGCACATTTCCAGTGCTCAGCACTAAGCAGTTACTCGTGAATGCTGTGGGATGAGTAGAAAAAAAATTGATAAAAGAAAAAGGAAAAGAAGATGAAAGGAAAAGAGACTGAAAGAGAAATAGAAAAAAAAAGGAACGGAAATGGGGCATTTCTGAGATTACCTGTGATGCTAAAAATTCTGACCTTTGAGTTAAGTGGCCGTGCTGTGTTTCATGAACCCTGAATGCTTGGAGCTTCTTTGGTGCTTTATATGCAGCTCTCAGTAGGCTAAACTGAGGCAAGAGATGGGGCCTGGGTGGAGCTGGGGACACCCGCTGCCTATCCCAGATGTTTTTCAGAGATTTAGTCCACCATGTGCTCTCTCCCTGGAGCGCGTAAGATCATTCACACCTGGCCACAGCACACCAGGTGCATGCCCTCTGGTCTTCCAGCTCTCCGTGTGTGGAAGATGGTCAGCGCCATGGGGTGGTTTGTCTCCCAGGGCATTGTCTCCCAGGGCAAGGCGGAGGCTAGCTCCTACTCCCAGGAACAGGGTAGCTGGTGACTGCTCTGACCGACAGACTCCAGGTGGGAGTGACGGTGTTGCTTCCAAAGTAGGGCCCAGAGATCCAGGAAGCCTCTACTCCCTTCCCTGCAACATTTGGGAGCCATCTTGTAAGACAATGAACCATTCTGAACCTTCCATGAGGCCCTCCTGTTGGCAGTACCCTGGGGCCCAGCCTTCTAACCTTCCAGTCCCCTCTAAGGTCCCAGGCAGAAGATGAAGCCATCTTGGACACTCAAGGCCAGCTATCAGCTAGCTGAGTAGCACTGAGGACATCAATGGGAAAGAAGAGTCACCCAGCCTGAATTCCCCAGAATTATCAGACAGAATAAAATGGTTCTTACTTTAACTCACCGTGGTTTGGACTCTCCTGTTACACAGCACTAGCTCCCTGTGACAAACTGTGGCTGAGCTAATAAAGCAAAGGAACTGAGGTCAGCAGCACACAGGAAACCATCGACATTGCCTCTTTGGCTCCCCTAGGCCATTCTGACTCAGAAGGCCAAACATTTTATGCCCATTTTTTTCCAGCTATGGAAATGAATCCAGGTGAAGCCACTTTAACAAATGTGACAAGAGCCTACAATGTCACTGTTTTGTCATTACAGGAGCCAATTATGTCTTGCTTCATAGCTGGTAGGGAGACACTACATATTTGGAGGATAAGGTGAATCATATTCCCTCTTTCCTGGCCAGGGCACCGTGGCCTTGTAAGATTTATGTAGGACACAGGGCGGGCTGCGCAGGACATCCGCTGCATGTCCAGCCCTGCGTTCCTGGCAAGTGGCTGCCAGGGCATGCTGGGGGAAGAGGGAGGACACAGAAAGTTGAGAGACATGGAAAGGAGATTCAGGGTCTGCCCCAGGAAGTGGCAGTGGTTACAGCACAGGTTCCCTATCCCCAGCCCCTCCTTCCCTCCAAAAAGAATTCTGTTGATATTTTAATAGGGGTGTGGTGGAGCGGTACCTGGGTGCCAGGCCTGTGGCGTGTGGGGTGTGTGGCGGCTTGGGGAACAGGTGTGGGCCTGAAGCAAGTGGACAACCTGCTGCAGAGGGACCCCCCTCCCTCTCCTAAACCGTCCTGCACTTTACTGCCGCGACTTTCCGTTCCTGCCCGCCCTGGAGCAAGGCTGGGTGCAGCTTTTCCTGACGGCTGCAGCGGCTGGCGGAGGGTTACCGTGAGGCGCAGCACCTCAATCCCAAGTACAAGGCGCTGAAGTCGAAGAAGATCACAAGGAATAGAGAGAGAGAGAGGGCTGGTGCTCAGGGCGTGGGGAGCAGACAGAACAAAGACAGATTCAACCTGAAGAGACGGCTGGAGTTTTCCAACCAGGCAGCGACTTTGAACTGTAAGAACCAGAGCTCAAAGCCGCCATCTCCTTCCTGTAGGTAGGAAAGTTGAAAAGTCCAGGCTTTCCAGATTCCAGTGGAAAGAGCTGTTCACGCCCCGAGAATCGGCGGAGCGAAGGCCAGGTCGGTTCCGGGCGCAGCTCTCCCTGCTGTCTGTCTCCTGTCTGCTCCGGGCCCCCTCCGCCCCCACCACCCGTCTCCCACCTGTTGTCACTGGCAGTTACGAAGTGGCTTTGGTGTCTGGTGTAGGAGAGATTGCCTTTGCTTGATATGCGGCTCCCCAGAACGCCGTCAAACAGGCAGAGCGTGGGGTGGCGGCCACTTCCACAGAGGGTCCGAGGCTCGGGTCAGACAGTGGATTTGCCAGCTTGGCCCCGCCAGCGTGAAGTGCCCGAGACAGCCAGCTTACAAGAAGAGAGGTTTGCTTAGCTTGCCGTGGTGGCGGTTCGGAGCAGGCGACCCCGCTGTGCTGCCTCGGATGGGGCAGCAGAGGGCGGCACGTTATGGTGCAAATGTGTAGCTGGAGCAAAAGATCCGTCTCAAACCGGAGCAGAAGGAGCACAGCCGGGGCCCACATGCTCTTGGGCAGAAGGACCTCCCCCTGGACCTCCTGGTGCTGCTACCCCAGGACGGAGTCTTGCCACACAGCCTTTCTGGGTTTTCAAGATCCAAGCTGCCACGTGCCAGGACTTACACTAGCTACTTGGGAGGGAGGCTGAGGCAGGAGGATCACAAGTTGGAGCCCAGCCTGGGCAACTTCGGAAGACCCTGTCCAAAATAAAAAATAACAAGGGCTGGGGCTGTAGGATAGCACTCCCTGGGCTCACTCCCCAGTACAGGGTGGGGGTGGCTGGATAAAAAGATCCAGACCATGGCAGACAGGACCAAACCAAACCATGCGGCGGGAGACTTGGGTCTGCCCTGTTCAGCCGCTGAGTCCCTGGGCTTCCCTGGTCCTCGGCCTGGGTCTGTGAATCAGGAGTGAGGACGCCGCCTACCCTCCCGAGAGGTCAGCGCCGCAGGTGAAGAAGGCCGACAGGCCACAGCGAGGGTCAGGCTCGGGGGAGGGGGCGACTGGACACCCCTGTGTGCTCCTGCTCGCCTGAGGTGGGGGCTCACTGCTGGCGTAGCCTCCGCCCCCCACCCTGAAGCCTTCTGGGTCCCCTGGAATGCGGAGGGGGAGGTGTCAGAGGCACCGAGAGAAACAGGTCCCTAACAACAGAAGAGGGCAGAGATGAAGGGGCGTCCCAGGGACTAACGAAGCAGTCAGAAAAACCAGTTTGGCCCCGAGCCTTTGGAGCTGGCTGTGGCAGAGGGAGCTGAGGTTTTATTTTTTCCATGTAAGAGGAGCCACGTGGGTCTGAGCTGAGCTCTGTGTGGGTGAGCAGAGGGGTGGGCCGGGGGCGCTGCTGCCTAGGGAAACAGAATCAGGGATCCCAGAGCGCGTGTTTTGGGGGTGCCGGCAGGGGAGTGGGGATTGACGTGTACCTTAGGGCCGTGGTTCCCAGCGTTTGCTGTGTGAGGGTTGCTTTGGGCAGCGGTTCCTGGGGACTGGCAGTGCCCGTAAACTTGGCCAGCAGGGCCGGGGTGCTTCCCCGGTCTGTGTCTTTTTGACTTTGGGGAAGAGATGGAAGTTCCACGGTGCCACATCAGGGAATAAGGTGGGCGAGGGCACACCATCATGTTTATATTTGACAGCAGTTGCCACAGACGTTTTGAATTAATTCAGGAGGTTGAGGTAGTCACAACAGTGCAGCTAAAGACACTCACCAAAGGAGACTCCAGAACTGCTTCAAAAAGTGGCAAGATCGGGGCTGGGGATTTAGCTCAGCGGCAAAGCGCCTGCCTGGCAAGCGCAAGGTCGTGAGTTCGGTTCCCGGTACCGGAGAAAAACCAAAAAAAAAAAAAAAAAAAAAAAAGTGGCAAGATCGATGGGGTGAGTGTGTGCAAAGTGGAGGGGGAGGATTTTGTAGGGAGCTGAATGACAATGTGCCTTTTCTTCCTTTGACAATGTGTCTCTCTCTGTAATAAAAATTTTAAATTTACCTATCCACCGTAGGTTTTGTTCACACCTTGAATTTCCATCACACCCAACTCACGGATTCTTTGTGTGTCTGTGTGTTAAACTGACCACATGGTGTGACATATACGCAGTGTATGCGGTGGGATGATTACTGCAGTCATGCAAATTGGCATGGAGGTAGGAGTCAGCTCCAGAGAGAGCCCAGGGCTCTTGTGTGCCATCCCTGAGGAGAATCCTTGGGTTCCCTTTGCACTATATCCACGATGATGAGGCAAGAGAGGCTGAGAGAACAGCATCTAAGGAGTGGCTTTTAAACCTTTGTGGGGTCATGAATTTTCCAGAGAAATAGGCATATGTCTCTTGGCTGCAAGTGACAGAAACCCCATCTGGGTGAAGCACTAGAATGACGTGTTATCTTACTTGACTGAAATTGCGGGATCTGTGTTCAGCAGACTGTGGGGCTCCAGCAGTGCAGTCAGGATGTGCTTCTGGGCTCTTGCTTTCCTTCTCTAATTCTTGTCCCTGTCTTTTCCGTGTTGAGTCCATCCTTGGACTTTTCCCCAGAGGCCACCAGCAGCACTCCGGCCACCCATTGTGGTCCCAAGATGGCGGCACCAGCCTCAGTCATTGGAAGAGAGGACAGTGTCTTGCTCCCAGCATGCCCACCAAAAACTGGGGCTTCCCATTGGCTGCTGGAGTCATGTGCCCACTCCTGAGCCAATCAGGGTGGCCTTGGGTGCTGGGGCTCTGCTGCCTGGATGGAGCCCCTTCTGAACCCTTGTCTGGGAGCTCAGCAGGGGCTGGATTCCCAGAGGGGAGTTGGGAGACTTGCAGAAGGAAAGGAACGAGGAGGGCAGCAAATAAATAAATACATAAATAAATAAATACAAGCTGACTGCCGCCTGATCAGGGAGCTTTGCTGTAATAACATGGGTATTAAGGATTCTCAATCTGCCTTGAATCCGCACCCCCGATCTCTGTTGACCCAGCACCTCTGCTCTCCCAGTTGTCTTGATTTTCTAGGTACATGGGTCTATGCTCTGCCTCTGCATTCTTTACATTTATAAAAACTTTTTCACATCCAGGGTGGAGCCCCAGGCTGAAAAATTACTTGTTTGATTAAATCAATTACTTAATCCCCTAAAGCTTTGTAATGAGGTAAAGCCAAAGTCCCATATACAGGGCGTGAGAGGTTTCAATAGACTCGACTTGTGTTGAATTCCTTAGTAATTCTAGCAGAAAAAGGATATAATGGGGTGGGGGGGGGACTGCTTTATTTCCAAATCACTACCAGTGGAATTTTAAAGGTTGTTTATACACTTTGCCGCGGGTCTCTTTATACCTGACAGGTTTGGCCGGAAGGCCTGTGGCAATAATTTAAAACAGGTTTCCAGCGTGTATAAGGTTCTCTGCTTCTTTCCAAAATAAATGTACCACAAAAGAGGTGACTTTTCCTGAGGAGAACCTGTCCCTCGGGGGCCGGGGCCCTGGACATTCTCGAGGGGGCAGAGGTGCAGTGTTTCCCACCGTGGGTTCGGGGAGGGCGTGAGCCACACGTTCTTTGATTTCAATGAAAACAAAGCTGAGTCCTCATCCCACTGATCGTGTTTGAATTCCAGTGGGATGATACCCTCTAATGGAATTACCGGGACACACTGGAGTTCTTTGGTTTTGTTTTTAATCCCCCAGTCTCTACCTGTGCACTTTTGACGGGGTTTTGTGGGGCGCATGACCCAACAGTGACACGGAGTTGTAGGGGGTGGTTAGGGCTCCAGGTCCCGAAAGGGGAGGGGCACGGCTGGCCGGCTGTGTGGAATCGGGTCAGGAAGTATATTCGGAGCGAGCTGTTCTGCTGGCAGGAAGGGCAAGTCGGCCCCGAGTCTCAGGCCTCTAACGCGTCTGTCAGCTGCCCCTCAGTGGGAGCCACTGTCCTGGTCACCGCCAGCGTCCCACGCACATCTTAGATGCTTAATCATCCGGCCCCTACAAGGCCGCTTTGCCCAGCCCCAGGCTGGAAGTGCTAGGGCTTAGTACCGCCCTGGAAACCACAACCCACAGCTGTGGGCGGCTAATGTGCAGACACCTCAGGTGTGCTTTTCACCCGGCCCAGTTCTTCTTTTCAAAATGCTCTTAGTGGGCATGGTGACTCACAGCTGAATTCCTAGCACTCTGGGAGGCTGAGACAGGAGGATCACAAGTGTGATCCCAGCTTGGGCAATTTAGTGACTTAGCAAGACTCTGTCTCTAAAAACAAACAAACAAACAAACAAAAAAGGCTGGGAGCCGGGCGTGGCGGTGCAAGCCTGTAATCCCAGCACTCAGGAGGCTGGAGCAGGAGGATCATTTGAGGCCAGCCTGGGCTACAAAGTGAGTTCAAGCCCTACATAGCGAGACCCTGTCTCAAAAAGACAAAAACAAAAAAGGCTGGGAATGTAGCTCAGGGTGTGGGTCCTGGATTCCATTCCAGGTACCCCTGGAAAAACAATTCTAAAATTGTAGAAAAGGGGCTGGGGATTTAGCTCAGCGGCAAAAGCACCTGCCTGGCAAGCGCAAGGTCGTGAGTTCGGTTCCCGGTACCGGAGAAAAACCAAAAAAAACACAACAAAACAAAGAAAACTATGTAAAAGCTTACTCAGCATGGTGCCTGGCACATAATAAGTGCTCAAGAAATCATAGCTATTTTTTTTTTTTTTTTGGTTT
>NW_004955482.1:5050793-5099365 GCF_000276665.1 Chinchilla lanigera | reverse complement strand
AAAAAAAAAAAAAAAAATTGTAGAAAACTACAGAGATGAGTGGAGAGCTTCTGTGGGGCCGGTTCGACCCTGACGCGCGGACCCTTTGTGGCTCCTTCTTCCCGGCCTCGTCTGCCCGCTCCCCATCCTCATGCTGCACCTGCCAGGCGGCATCCCGGCACTCGAGCCTGGGCTCAGGCTGGGGGACAGTATGCGCCTTCCCCTCCCCGCCCCCCCGCCCCGAGAGCCCGGATGGGGCTGCTGGGCTCGCTGCACATCTGCACAAGGAAGTCAAGGGTGTGGGATCTAAACTGGGAGTGACGTCTTCCCCCACACGTTCGCAACGGTGTCCTCTTGCCGGGACTCACCTCCTCTCCCTGAGGGATTGCACCTTTCCCGTTTTCGCTGAGCCCAGCACAACTGGCCAGACTGGGTTTCCGGTCCTCGGAGAGATTTGCTGCCAAGGCCGGGGGCTGTGGTGCAGGGGGGAATCGGAGCATGGATGCAGCTCCCATGGGCAGCGCAGGATCCCCACAGCCTGGATGCTGAGGCTGTTCTAAGGGAGGATGGGGTGCCCAGCAGAGAGGGAGGGTGGGGAGTGGCCCGAGGCGCTGCCTAACATTTCTGGCAGCCCGAACAAAGCCCTTGAGCCCTCGGCAGGAGGAGATCCAGGAGCAGCTCCAGCAGACTCAGGAACATCTACTTCCTGGTGTTTGGGGAGGGGTGGTGTCTTGGCCTTTGGACCCTGGGAGTGGAGTTTACTTGGTGCTTCTGTGCAGATTCAGCTGCTGGGTGTGGTGGTGCACACCTGTGATCCCAGCACTTGGGAGGCTGAGGCAGGAGGATTGGCCACAAATTCAAGGCCAGCCTGGGCTCCATAGTGAGTTCAAGGCCAGCCTGAACTACATAGCAAGACCCTGTCTCAAAAAACCAAATAGTGTAGATGCAGCCCCTAGTCAGTCACCCTGTCTGCCCCTAGCAAGGCCACCAAGAGTTTGTGAAGACTTAGGTCAGGGATGTGGCTAAAACAAGTGGGCCCAAACTCCCTGTTGTACCTTTTGCCTATTTTGAAATTTGTACAGCATTTTAAGCTAAAAATAGCTAGGCATGGTGGCATACGCCTGCAATCCCAGAACTGGGGAGGCTGAGGCAGGAGGATCACTGTGAGTTTGAGGCCAGCCTGGGCACTAGTGAGTTCAAAGCCAGCCTGAACTGCATAGTGAGAGCCTGTCTCAAAAAAAAAACAGAAAACAAAAATAAGTAAATTCATTAAAATATTCTTGAGGGAAAAAAGATATTGTTTTCAATATCTGGAGGCCAGAGAGGGACAAAAAAGATCAAATGAGACAGGCAAACCTCACGCGAATTTATCACCTGTTATGCAAAGCTTTGTGGTAGCCTGAATCAAGGGTGTTCAGGGATGAGAATTTTCCTGAAGTCTGCAGAGCGAACTTGTTACATGTGTTACATGTACTGCCTGTCACGCAGCTTGCGCGCTGCTGGGCCTGAGGGAGAGCCCTGCGCTAACACGTTACTCCCTGCAGTCACACTCGGCTGGACCTGCAAAGGCTGCCAGGCGACTGATGCCACCTCAGCCTGGGTCTGCTGCCCAGCGAACCTGAGAAAACCTTCGTTCTGCAGACCCATCTGGGTTTCCATTTCGAGCAGTGGGGGGTGTGGCGTGGACCTCCTTCCCAGCCCAACGTTAGACATGAGCCTTACCACGGAAGCCTACGGGAGGATCACTTCCTCTGCTGGAAAAGTTCACATCAGCATCTCCGAGGGGACCAAGCAGGAGTTGGTACAGAGGGAGCTTCCTGGTGTTTCTGAGGCAAACTGTGGTCGGGAAGCGCAGCAGGAAGAGGGGTGGCCGCAGAGACCTGTGTGTGGGCCACGGGCCAAGAATGTGCGTGGCTTTGCTTCCTGACCCGGGGCCTCCAGCTGCCCCAGGCCTGGCCCCCACCCTCTGCACTGCCGCTTGTCACTGGGGGACTCAGGCAAGGACAGCGGTGCAGCCACGAAAGAGCCGCTTCATGCAAGGGACAACACGCACCCGGTAGCTTATTTTCCTTTTCACCTGGGTCCTGTGAGAGGATGCACTGTGGGCTGTAACTGTCATGCCCATTTAGAGATTTTTTTTTTTGTGGTGGTACTGGGGATTGAACTCAGGGCCTTGTGCATGCTAGGCAAGCACTCTACCACTGAGCTACATCCCCAGCCCACGATGCCCATTTAGAGAAAGGCCACATTGAAACACATAAATAGGACTTTGAAAATATAATGGAACACAGATCTTTTTCTTGCAGGAAAGATATTTTAACTAAGAGGTCTTTCGCAGCGTGCAGTGGCACAGGCCTGTAATCTCAGTGTTCTGGCAGGCCAAGGCAGGAGGATTGCAAGTTCAAGCCCAGCCTGGGCAATCTAGTGAAACCTGTCTCCCAATAAAAGGTCACCCAAGGCTCTCTCCAGCACTGTCACTCTGGCCTTCTCTCCCACCCCCTGACCCACATTCAGGCACCCTTGTGACCATGGTGGGCCCACCTGGGTGTGCAAAGCAGAGTCCTCACTGTGACCAATGCACGGCTGCACCTCGGGCTCCAGGAGGAACACGGCGCACACGCACACGGTCAGGTTCCTATTTTCAAGTGGTCTGTGTGAAACTACTCCCAAGGGGCCTTTAAACACAGCAGCAAGAAATAGCTGCAAAGAAAATGATTCGGCGGGGACAGAGGCCACTGTGGTCTAACATTCAGTTCATTTTAAGAACCTAAGCTGGGTGTGATGGCCTGGACTACTTAGAGACGCTGTCTCAAAAAAACAAACAAAAAAAAGAACCCAGCTGATAATCTCCCCGTGCAGATCAATATGGTGACCCCCACTCATGCGTGACTATTCAAAGAAAAGCCTGTAATTCATTCACATGGATTCATGAAAGTGTGCCCTGGCCAATATCTGAAGCAAGACACATGGGAACCAGGCCACCATGTGGACAGTATGGAATTTTCTGTCACCGGGGAGAGTCCTACGGGACAGGGCTGTGGGAGGGGATCAATATGGTCCTCAGGGTCACACATCTGGAAAAGAGAGAGAGGTGTGGAACCAGGTGTGGCCCGAGAGCCTGGGCTGGGGGCCGTGTGTCCTGAGGATGTGTCCTGGAGACTTGTGGTCCAGCCCGCGCTGGGTGAGGCCACGGACTCTCTCCCAGGCACGGCACCCTCACGTCGTCCCTTCTTAGGAACACACGCATTCTGGTTCAAGCACTTCTGGTTGGCCGGGGAAGAGGCCTATTTGGCTTTCATAAGAGGAACTGCTGTACTTACCCAACACCCAGAGCAACCGCGGTCCGGAGCGCTTCTGTCGGTCACACTGGCCCTGTGAGGGAGGTGCTAGGCGCTGTCCACAGACATGGAGCATGGAGGTGCTGGGCCCTTGGAGGTCCCTGGGCAGAGGTGACCCCTTCTGTCCAATCTGGAAGTGAACCCAGAGATGACAGACATGAGCAAAGCCACCCCATCCCTCGAGGCCCTGCGTCCTCAGAGCTGTGGGCTGCTGGGCCGGACGCACTCTGGCCTCTCCCAGAGCTCCAGGCCAGGCCCAACCAAGACTGCCACCCCTGTATTCCCCGTCCTGGAAGTGACACCCAGAATACAGACTTGAATAATCTCTCAGGCACCTTGAGTGACTTTGGGGTCATCACGGGCCTGCTGTTGTCATAGGCCAGAGAAAATTCCTTTTTGAATTCACACATGCAAGAGATAGCGTGGGGAGCAGACCATCCTGCCAGGGGCACACAGAACTTTCCAGAACTCCTGGTTGGGCCCAACCAGCCTCTTGCATAATTGACGTAGACTACATTTGGCAGGTTACAAAAGGACTTTCTGTTTCATTTTTGGTTTCACAAGAAAATTTTGCCAAAGAAGTTTTGAGAAAAGTAAATGGACATTCCTGGACCACAGTCAGTCATGGGACAGAGGGACCTGACTATCCCGATTTCTCCTGGGGACAGGTGGGTGGGCAGGTACAACCCCGGGGGCCAGTTTCCGCTTGCCTGTCACCCAAAATGCTGTCAAGAAGAGAAAAAATGTTTATTTTCAGCCGAGTACAACCGTTTTCAATTTGTGAACATCTGCCGTACAGGGTCACAAAAGCCAAGTGTGAATTATTCCTCTCTGCGTTCTGAGGGTAAATTGCGCACGAGAATATTGAACGCGGAATGACAGGGCTGAGAGGCCACATCTCATCTTTTCTGCTCCAGGAAAGGGAGCAGTCTTTTTGCGCTCAAGAGTACATGAACAAAACGCAGTGGGGCCGTGTAGGGCTGGGCACGGCGGACGCGGAGGCCGTCGGACGTTGTCAAGCACGCCACACGTCACTCTGCCTGGGATTTTCTTCCGCTTTGTTCACTGTTCAGACAGCCCTCACTTTCAGGCACTTTCCTCGGTGCCTTGACCGTCTCCGCCCTTTGCCAGAAGCCTGGGAAGTGGTTCTTTACTGCTGGTCTTTTTTCCCCCCCCCCCCCGCATTGAGCTGAGGTTTGAAACCCCGAGAGCACGGTGTGTAATGCTTGAGTGATTTGCTCACACTGCGAAGGACGGATGGAAAACTAAACAAGGAGGGTCCGCAGCTCACAGAGTCCTCGTTCGCAGCAAAAACCCCTCCACGCTGACGGCGCTTGAGAATTCAGCCTGCGCGCCCTTCCCTGCTGATGGCTGCCAGACCGAGACGTGAAAATGCAGGGTGCCCAGAGCGTGGGGCTTCAGCCAGACGCTGAAGGACTTTTGCTCAGCGCTGATAGAAACCACGAATGGGCAAAGCGCAGCTCTGCCGGAGGCTGTGGTGCCACTGGGCTTCGAGGGTTGGTGCTGGACGCCGTTGATCGACTGCCTGCTGCCGCCGCTCCCACACCTTTGACAGCCGACTGCGCCGCTGTCTGCAGGGTGCAGGGTCACAGCCCCTTACCTGGCGTGTCCGTGCTGCCAGGGACTGTCTGTCCTCTGGAGACGACTGGACGGATGCAGGAGACATGCGTGCTTATATTGAATGCGGTGCCATTTTATACAAGGGGCTTGAGCGCTCCTGGGTCCGCATCGCCGGGGGTCCTGGCGCACACGGCTGCACGTTTGTGGGGTGAGCAGACCCTAAGTGGTCCTCCTTTCCCCTCCCCCAGCCCCTGGCAATCACCAGCTCACTCTGTCTCTATGCGTTTGCCTGTTCTAGACGTGTCATATGCATGGAGCCACGCAGCACAGGGCTCTGGTGTTGGGCTCTTCCATGAGCAGCACGTCCCTAAGGTCCACGCGTGCCGTAGTGTGCGCCAGATCACGACCCCGTGGGATGGCTGCATAGTATCCACCCCCAAGATGCCGCTGCCTGCCCACCCGTTGGTGCACCTGGGCCATGAGCACTGTGTTGGTTTTGGGGGTGCGGTGGTTTGAAAACTGGTGGTCAACTTCTAACCCCCACTGAACTGAGTAAGCGTGGTGCCGGATGTGGGAGGCCCACTGGGGACTGTTGCCAGCAGCATAAGAGGCAGAACTGGAGAAGAAGAAGGAGGCTGTTGGGGGCTGAGAGAGGCCATTGGGAGCTGATAAAAGCTGTTGGTTGTTTTGGAGGAGCTCATCATGCTGGCTTTCCTGACGAACTTGGCTGTTTTCACCCTCCAAGGAGCTTGGGACCTCACTGGCACTGAGAATGGCTTTGGTTCACTTTGGGGGAGCTCTGGTCCTCACTCAGCATCGCTTTCTGGCTCTGGAGGAGAAGATGGTGCACTGCTGGCCCCCTGGAAAAGTTTGCTGTGCCAGCCTCCCTGATGGGAACTCAGCCATCTTGATCATTGGAGGAGCTCGGGACCTCGCTGTTGCTGAGGATGGCTGTGGTACCTTTCGGGGGAGCTCTGGTTCTTCTGAGCATCGCTTCCTGGCTCCAGTGCAGATCCCTCAGCCTGCTAGCACAGATCCTTCATCCCGCTGGCACAGACTTTCTAGATTACACCACTGACCTTTGGGCCTTCCCAGCGCAGATCAGTGAAACAGGCCAGCGTGAGGTATTGTTCTGGGCTCTGGGCCTCCAGCTGGATTCATGGGAGGCATCGTGATGGACCCTATTCAGCTGGATCATGCAGGACATTACGGTGGGATCCAGGCCCTCAGCTGGATTCTTTGGTCTATAGTGTGTGGACAGATTTCCTGCACTCTCTTGTATATCATTCTTTGAGTGACTATTTTAAATAATCTTGTAAATCATGTGTCCTATAGTATATTGTTTCTCCTTGCAAAATAACCCCCTGTGTTGGTTTGGGGGTTATTTTTGCCAGGGGAACAATACAATACAAGACACATATTTTATAAGATTATTTATAATAGTCACCCAAAGAATGATATACAAGAGAGTGGAGGAAATCTGTCCACACACTATAGACCAAAGAATCCAGCTGAGGGCCTGGATCCCATGATAATGTCCTGCATGAGTCCAGCTGAATAGGGTCCATCACAATGCCTCCCATGAATCCAGCTGGAGGCCCAGAGCCCAGAACAATGTCTCATGCTGGCCTGTTTCACGGATCTGCACTGGGAAGGCCCAAAGGTCAGTGGTAGAATCTAGGAAGTCTGTGCCAGCGGGATGAAGGATCTGTGCTAGCAGGCTGAGGGATCTGCACTGGAGCCAGGAAGCGATGCTCAGAAGAACCAGAGCTCCCCCGAAAGGTACCACAGCCATCCTCAGCAACAGCGAGGTTCTGAGCTCCTCAGATGATCAGGATGGCTAAGTTCCATCAGGGAAGCCAGCGCAACAAGCTTCTTCAGGAAACTGAGCTGTGCACCATCTTCCCCTCCAGAGCCAGGAGGAGATGCTCAGAGTGAGGACCAGAGCTCCCCCAAAGTGAATCTAAGCTATTCTCAGGGCCAACAAGATCTCGAGCTCCTCGGAGGATGGAAACAGCCAAGTTCATCAGGAAAGCCAGCCTGACGAGCTCCTCCAAAACAACCGACAGCTTCTACCAGCTCCCGACAGCCCCTCTCAGCTCCCAACAGCCTCCTTCTTCTTCTCCAGGTCTGCCTCTTATGCTGCTGGCAACAGCCTCCTAGTGGGCCTCCCACACCCAGCGCCATGCTTACTCAGTTCAGCTGGGGCTTATAAGATGACCACCAGCTGTAAGTCCACTACAAGCACCTTCTGCTTTTATGCATAAAGCTCATGGCCACATCTGAGGAGCAGGTGATGCCTGAGGCAGGGTCATGGAGACCGCCCTCCCCTGAGGAAGGTCCATGCGCTCCTCTTCCTGTGTCTCTGCACCGTGGTTTTCTGCCTTGTGGCCGTGAGTGGCCATGTGCTAGAAACTGGGGCCTCCCAAGCCGCAAGAACCGCGCTGCGCTGCTCAGCCTCTCGCAGGGTCTGAGCTCCCTGCCCCTCAGCCACGGTCGCCATGGGCCGCACTGTGAAGTGCGCTACGCGGGGACGCTGAGCTCACAAGCGAGGGAGGAGCTGCCGTAAGCGGGACATACTTCCAGCCAGTTCCCGCCCGTGCCGCTGACTAGCCAGGGGGCCTCAGACAGGCCCTTCACAGCCCCCAGGCTGTTACCCTGCACAGAAAACAGGCATTAAAAATTGCTGTGGTTCACTTTGGGGGAGCTCTGGTCCTCACTTTGAGCATTGCTTCCTGGCTCGGGAGGGGAAGATGGTGCACTGCCGGCCTCCTGGAAAAGTTTAGCAGAGTAGCGCGAGCTCATAGTCCCAGCATGTGGGAGGCTGAGGCAGGAGGATCAGAAGTTTGAGGCCAGCCTGGTCTACATAGTGAGGCTCTGTCTCTTATAAAACAAAGGCAGCAACACCTCTCAGCAGCCTTGGGAAGATCAAAGGAGCCGGGGGACTTTCCGCACTGAGTTCCATGCCTGGCAGACGGGAAGCGCTCCTCTCCTGGGGCGGTTTCCTGGCCTTTTCTTCCCTTCCCTTTCCTTCTCTCCCCACCCCCTGGGGACTGAATCCAGGGCCTTCGCAGTGAGCCACATCAGTCGCCCTTTAAAACATTTCTTTATTGTGAGACAGGGTCTTTCTAAGTTGCCCAGGCTGGGCTCAAACTTGTGATCCTCCTGCCTCAGCCTCCCAGAGTGCTGGGACCACAGGCAATGCCTTTATTCTGATTTTTTAATGCACACAGGTTTGGTGCCAGGACCTGAGCATAGCGAGTTCTACCCTGTAGTGGTGGTGAGATTTGCAAAAGATGTTTTGTGGCTCAGGGCTGAGGAGGGGTGCGGGACACCGCTGTCATCTCGGGGATCCCACGGGGAGCACGCTCTGCGGTGTCCCATTTCGGGGCGGCTTCCTCAGCTTCCCATTGCAGGAGAGCACGGGAGGAAGCGCCGCGCTCCTCGTCCTCTGTCCTTCTCACTCTGCCTGGTCCTGGCTGACATGTCCGGCTGCCCTACCTCTCCTCTCCAGAACGGGCTGAGCTCCATGTGACTCCGCTGTGCTTCCAGTCTGAGCTTGTAGCTGACAGAGTTCTTCTGGGGCGGCTTCCAGAAGAAGCCGAGCAGGCATTGGGGTGGTGGCCACGGTGACATTAGGGAAGTCGCCCGAGGCAGCGAATACCGCTTTCCCACCCCTCAGCCCCCTTCCGGGTCCCCTCACCGGGGCTCGCGCTGCAGCTGCGGCTGGAGAGAAAGCAGGGCAAACAGCGAGGTGCAGGGAGGTGTTTGTAATACGATGTCTGGGTGCTTTTTTAATGGACGGGGGAGAGGTTTGGCAGGGAAGGACAGTGGCTACCTCCAACTGGAGCCTGTGCCCCACTTGTTCCTCACCTCCTTTATCCATACCCTTTGTCATATGACCTCAGAGCTCCTTAGTGTACAGGTGGCATGTACAGTGTACCCTGCCTCATATGACTGGCTCTGGCCAGGAGAACGAGACAGAAGGGACCAAGAGCCGGTCCCCAGCCTGGTTCTCAAGGGGGCTCAGTGTTCTGCACTTGCTCTGTCTGCTGTCGTTGGAGGAAGTGTAGTTTGGCGTGCAGAGTGAGGACCAGGTGGCTGGCCGCCAGTGCCGAGGCCAGCCCGGCCGAGCCAGCGCCCTGCTCCCCAGCCTTGGGACACCCGGCTATGCTCAGCAGAGCCCCCGCCATGCCCCAGAGGTCCGACCACCTCCTTCCCGAGAGTCTTTGGTTGCGAGGCTGAGGCTGCCTCCGTGTCCTGAACTCCCTTTTGTGGCCATCTTGACTTTGGGGAGGAGCCAGAGGTCAGCCGGTGCCTGATCGTGTGAATGAGGAGGACGAGGACGCAGGGTCAGCTTTCCGCGAGCTGCCTTTCTGTTACAGGATGTCCCGCAGCAGCAGTCACTGCGCTTTCTGTCACACCACGTAAAGACGCTCAGGAAAGGGCTTGATGTCTGCCTGCCCGTCTGTCCACGAAGCCCTGACCCCGCGAGCCGTGCACTGAGACGGCAGATGTCTCTGGGTGTCCCCCACCTATCCCGGAGCCTGTGTTCCTTGAAAGGCACTCGGGAAATAAGAGGTGATGGAAAGAATGATCAAAGAGTCAGCAAGAGAAAAAGACCCCTTTTGTAACAGACAGCTAAGTGAGGCAGAGTATGCGAAGCGGGCAGACAGGGCTGGGCCGCCTGGGAGTCAGTGCAGAGGACGAGAACACAGCGGGACTGTGGCTGGGGGCGCATCCGAAGAGCAAAGTCACGACGGCCGGATTTACCTCCTTCCCGGAGGGATAAATTATTATTTATTATGTATGAGGGATAAAGATTACTGGTACCTCCCTTTTGAGATTTCCCGTCTAAATAAACCATTATCTCATTGAGGGGGGCTGTCCTATCCCACCCACTAAGACTGAGGCTAAGAAGGACAAGGTTATAGGTTGTTATAACCCACCAAGGCTGGTGACGTCATCCATACGCCCTTGGTACTACGGGATCGCTGTTACCTAAGCGGCTATCCTTGCGATCTTATTGGTTGATTATAGTGCTGACCCACGAACCCACCTGGTGATTTTGCTCTATAAAACTTCCTTTGAGAAATGGATTCCTTGGCAACCCATTCAGGACCTCTGTGTCTCTCAGGAGCTATTCCTATTCCCCATTCTTATTCCCCAGTAAATTTTCCTACTTTTAACCTCTATGTTCCCTAGAATTCGTTCTTGACTTAAGGGAGCACGCTCGCCGTGCGTCTGACATCCAGCAGGTCGGGAGTTGCGTATTTTCCCCCGTATCACTTTCCGCCCGTCGCCTCCACTCAGGATTTAATGCAGGCTTTGTTGCCAGCTGGCGTGGACGGCGTGGGATCGAAGCGTCATCCACAAGCAGCTGGCCTTTGAAGGGCCGCATCCGCTCCTCTGGAGATTCCTCCTCCGCCTGCGGGATGCTGAGCTCGTAGGAGGCTGGGCGCTGTCTGGGAATGCCTTCCAGCCATCAGACAGGCTCGGGGACCAGGCGAGCGGCGATCGTTTTGTTTTGGCTTTAGGAGTAAGTCGAGCCCCTGGCGGTCCCTTCCGGAGAGAAGACCCCGCCACACCCTCTGACGCCTCTTCTCGGGCAGCCCAGCCCCTGCCCGGGCTCCTGCCGTCTGTCTTCCGTCCTTGGTACCTTACACATGTGCATGGCCACCTGCCCGGCTGGCTGACCCTCGCCTGGTTTCCATCACCTCCACTCGAATCCCCAGCTCTGCCTCCTGGTTCCCCCCCACCCCCGGGCTGCTGTGTCTGGCCCAAGGCGCTGAGGCACCGCTGGCGCTCTGCGGGGACCCGGGAGGCACCGTGGCCCCCCCGGGGAACCTCCCCCTTCCCAGCCTCCCGCGGTGGATTTGGGGAGAACCAGCTAGAGAAAAACCTCCCTGCGGTTTTGTGTGTGTTGCCTTGTTTTGAAATCCAGTCTGAATCGCAAGTCTGTTTTGAGCCGTGTTCAACTTTTAACATTCTGGGAAAATTTGGATTTAATTAATTTCTCTTGCATGCTGAGATCGAGTGATACTTTTATTTCTGCTGTTTCCTGGACCGAAGCCTCTTACCACACTCATGGAAAAACTGAAGGGGGGGTGATTTTTTCCTCGTAAGAATTCACATAAAATATCTCGGAACCGTGGCTTGTGGGGAAACGACGGGGCTCCGTGCCCACAGCGCAGGGTCGTGCGACTCCGCCAGCAAAGACAGGTGAATTTCACTGGGACTTACTGTGACTGTCGCTGGACCATCAAGTTCCGGGGCAGCAGGAGGTTGCATTCCACGGCTCTGGGCCTTCTCCCTGTGGGGCTGGGGCTGCGGCTCCTTGGGCCTGGGCGACGGGGCCCGTGCCCTTGGTCCTCAGAGCTTTCCAAGCAGAGGGAGGCCCAGAAAGGGCTGCTCTTTCTTTCCTAATCTGGCCGAGGCCACCTCTGCCCTGGAGCTGGCGTGACCGTGAGAATACAAGGACCCCAGGGTGGTCTGGTGTTAGTGTGGCGGCCCAGGCCATACCCAGCGTCCTGGAAAGCCCATCTTGGAGACTTGGAGCCTGAGACACTTGGCGGCTGGCGGCCCAGCATGTGTGGTTATCACCTCCAGGCTTTTGCTTCTGCAAGCCGGGGCACCCACAGGACAGCAGGCTGCTGGGGATAGGCCCTGTGGTGGGCATGCGGTCTCACTCCAGCCAAACACCAGCATCAGCGGTTGGCTTATTGGACCTGCTTGCTCTTTTCTCCAAAATTTGTCTACCTTGGTGAGCTTGGGAGGTGCAGGGAGAAGCTCAGGCCTCATAGTCTAACCCTGTTGCTCACTGGCTGTGTAACTTGGAGTGGTTGCTTAACCTCTCTGATCATCTGAGTTCTAATTTGTGGAAAAGGAAAACAGCTGAGAATGTGCTCACTGGAGCTCAGAGGGCGTGGGCGTGGCTGGTGGGTGCGGGCTCTCCCCTCCCTCTGCGGGCATTTCTTTGACACTGGAGGTGCGTGAGAGGTGAGCCTCGGTGTCCAGGCGCACAGGGGTTTTCGAGAGCATTGAACAGTGCGTGTCCCACGCTCCTCAAATACAGCTAATCTGCACAGACCTGTTCCCACCTCATCCGCCAGCGAGAGCAGCGCTGTTGTTCTGCTGCAGGTACGAGAGACGCTCCGGTGGTGACCTTTGAGAATGTAACAGAAAGCCCACTGTCAGGGAAAAGAAAAATAATGGTTTCCAAAAGCTTCTTGGTGCACATGTGTTATCCATTTTCTCGAAAGTTTTTTTTGTTTGTTTGTTTGGATTTTTGAGACAGGGTCTCTCTATGTCGTTTGGGCTGGCCTTGAACTCACTCTGTAGCCCAGGCTGGGTTTGAACTCACAACAATCCTCCTGCCTCAGCCTCCTGAGTGCTGGATTACAGGTGTGCACCACCGCACCCAGCCAGAGGGTGTTTGTTTTTGTTGGGAGAAGAGTGAATTATATGTCTTTAATGACCAGTCATGGTGGCCACCGCCCCCTTGCCAGGAGGGAGAAGGTAGCCGGGCACTGGCTGGGAGGTGGCAATGGCACCGCCCCAGCAGGTGGGAGGAAAGGGCTGCTGGCCCCAAGAGAAGCTCTGCTCCTCCTGCTCAGCAGTGGTGCCCCCAGCTGAGGAGAGGCGGACAGGAAGCCAGGGGAGGGGCAAGAAGGCGAGGAGCGGGCAGAGCTTTGACAGCACAGCTGGGGGGCTGGCAGGACCTGAGAGGGGCGGTGCCCAGCTGCCACCCAGCCGTGCGTTTGGGCCTGGCCTCCTTCTGGGGTCTGGAGGGCAGTGAAGGCCAGCCCGGGGCTGAGGGGCGAAGCCGAGAGCTTCGGTGGGCTGGGGGTGCTGGGGCGGGGGCGGGGCTTCTGTTTTGAGACTTTTTTGAATGGAAAAGTCGCAGCAGCTTTGCGGTGGGGGTGTCGGGGGGGATGGGCTCCCTGGGTAGGCGCCAGCAGGGCCCTCTGGAGAGAGGCAGAGTCTCGGGGATCTGTTTTGCTCTCCCTTCTCAGCCCTTAGCGAAACAAAGGCGGGGAGGGAAGGTTGGTGAACTGACAGCAGATAGCAGTGCCCGCGAGTCCAGCGCACAGCCCTGCCGCCCTTACTCCTGTCGGTCAGGGAGACCCACAGCCACCAAGCGGCCACCGCGGGGAACCCTGGCCCCGTCCGCTTGTCACCGGGAAGAATGGCTGTCGATGGAGGACAGGGGTCGCCTCCCAGCGACTCGGGGCCACTTCTGAGCCTCCCCCGGCTCCCGGGGCTGTGTCCAGGGCCCTCAGGGACC
Source organism: Chinchilla lanigera (assembly GCF_000276665.1). NCBI lineage: Eukaryota > Metazoa > Chordata > Mammalia > Rodentia > Chinchillidae > Chinchilla > Chinchilla lanigera. Next base: position 5,086,180 of record NW_004955482.1, on the reverse strand, counting down.
TCGCCACCCAGTGCGCCCTGTGCACACCCGAGCCCGCCCTGCCGTCGTGGGCGAGGGACGTCGGGGTGGGAGAGCGGAGGGTGAGGACTGTGGACGGGCAGCGGTAGGGCGCTCGCTCCCCCGGCGCGCAGCTTTCACGCACGCTTGCTGGCGCGAGAAGCGCTTCAGACTGTTTCAAATTATCTGTGAATAAATTTCCCCTGGATGCCGGGGCGGCGGGAGGGGAAGACGCGCGGCTGCCAGACAGGGAATCTGGCTGCAGGCTGGGGCTTCACAGCCAACGCCGCGGCTTAACTATTCAAAACGAGGGGTCTAATAGCAACCAGCTGGGCTGCGGAGGACCCCAAAGGCGTGCGCACCCCACACTCCAGCCCCAGCACCCCCAGGCTCCTCTTTGCAGGGAAAGCAACAGACATAGGAACTAGCTTTGTACGAACTGTCCCGCGATGGGTGACAGACAAAAGGGGCTTCGACCAATAGAGGACAGACACACTTTCGAGAAGGATTTACTCCAGGAAATGGGAGTCCATTGCAGAAAACTGCCAGTGTCGACAGTAAAATTCACGGAAATGTGATCGGGAAATGAGGCCACGATGAGATGCGGGGCCGGGGTAGCAAGGAGGAGCCGGGGCCGGGCGCAGGGAGGCAGCCGGGGCGGCCGGTGTGTGCAGGAAGGCGCAGGGCTGAAGACGTGCCCCAAGCGGGGACTGGGGAGACCGTGTCGGAGGCCCGAGCCAGAGAGATGCATCGCGATGTCTGGGAGCTTGGGGACACCTAGGGATCGCGACCAGAGGGAGGAGCGTCCTCCTTGTCTGCCAGGGTCACCTTGTCGCACCACGCCTGCGACGTGCCTTCCCTACGCTGGTGCTGGCGGCCGAGGAAAGGGACATGTCTCTCACCCTCTCAGCCAGCCAGTGCCGGAGCGGCCTGCCTCTGGGCCTTTAGTGGCGACATAAATGTCGTTGTTTACGTCACTGGCGGGCGGGTCCCTGCCCTGTACTGCGGATCCCTGCCCTGTACTGCGGATAATGCCGGCTCCGGGTGAAGTTCAAATTCAAGCTGCTGTCCTAGAAGGAGAGAAAGCAGGAAGAGATGGGGATGGGGCACAGGAGGGCAAAGGAGGGCCGTGCACGACAGAGGGCGGGAGAGCAGGCCGGGACAGGCGCTAGGAAGCCGTGGGGGGCGCGGCCTGTTACCCTTGGCCCTTGGCCCACAGGGCTGCACCGGAGAGCGCTCACACGGCTACTCCCCCAGCGGGAGTCCTGCCCAGAGGATGCGCTGCCGAAATTACGACCCGTCAGAAATCAGAGAGCTCTTCATAAACCGGTCAGGGCAGATCTCCCAGGTAGGGCGAGAAAGGTATGAAGCAAGACGAGAACAGCACAAGGAGGAAAGGGGCCTCTGTACAGTTTTACATCGAGATGGGTCTGTCATCACCTGTCCATCATCATCACCTGTCACCTATCTCTCACCTACTTACCTCTCGTCATCTGTCCTCATCTGTCAATCATCTGTCATCATCTGTCATGTATATATCATCATCTATCATCGTTATCTACCTTCCATCATCACCATCTATCTGTCTATCACCTATTTATCTATCATCATTACCTTTCACCTATCTATCTCTGCTTCTGTTAAGGGCTGAACCGTGTGCTCCTCACTCGCTTACACTAGCGCACTCACCCCCATGTGGCTGTGTTTGGAGACAGGGCCTTTAAGGAGATACTCAAGGTCAGCTGAGGTTATGGGGAGGCCCTCTTCCAACACAGCAGGCATCTTCATAAGAAGAGAGGGCCAGGCATGGTGGAGCATGCCTGTAATCCCGGCACTTGGGAGGCTGAGGCAGGAGGATCGCTGTGTGTTTAAGGCTAGCCTAGGCTACAAAGTGAGAGCCTGTCTCAGAAAAAAAAAAAAAGATGTAAGAAGTGAGGTGCTGCTGGGACAGATTCCTGAAAATGTGGAAATGGGTTTGGAGCGTGAGAATAGAGAGGCCAGGAGGTGGTGTTAGAAAACACCTGAGTTGCCTGGAAGACAGTCACCAGAAACGTGGGTGCTAATGGAGACGAGCAGGAGAAACCGAGCCTGCCCGGCGTCCTGGCCTTGGAGCCCCTTGCAGCCTGCGGGCCATAAGAGGGAGACAAGCTGCTCTGTGTCTTTGTGGCTGTCCTAGCCAACCTGCACACTGGTGTGACACCAGGAGGACTGGAAGAAATCAACAGCAGAGCTTCCCGGAGAGAAGGGGGCCAGGTGTCCGGGTGGGGAGCAGGAGCGACTGCTCCGGAGGTAACACTTTTATGTTCCTTTTATATTAAAACAGCAAAAATAAATTAATAGTGAAAAACTTAGAGCAGAAAATGTTTTTCTCTTTACATGAGAAAGATGATTTCTCTTTCACTTGATGCCTGGCATCGTATTAGATGGGTGAGGATGTGGGAGATTCCCGGGAGACATCAGGAACGGACGGGATGCCCCTGACGGCCGCGCTATTTTGTGTCACTCCGGATGAGCCAAACTGGCCAGGCGATAGGATGTGGGTATCCAAAAGGGGGTCAACTGGGGTGAAAAGGAGCCGTATTTATTACTATTTACAGGTGATCGCGGTTTTCCTCTTCCTGCGGTGCTGTCTGCTGTATTTTCGTGATCTAGGACAAGTTGGAGGTGACCTTGCGTTGCTGGTAGACAAGCGCGGAGGTGGGGTCTCAGGTGTCTCTCTGCTCAGTGCCACAGCCCGTGCTGGGGGTTTAAGCAGTGGCCACAGGGGCCCGGGGTATTTGAACACGGAGCTGGGGTGTGCGGGCAGGCCCTGGGTGAGCTGGGACCTGGCTGCCACTCCGTTGCAAGCTGTAATTAACCCCTCAGCCATGGCTCGCCAGGCGCCTTGGCGGGTAAAGGCAGACACAGCAGCGAGCCTGCCCTCTGCCGACGCTGGAGCCCAGACCGGAGCCCCTCAGACACGGCTGCCCCCCAGGTCCCCAGCAGGGGCTCCCTCAAAGGGCCTGGAAGCTGCGTCCTAGGCCCAGCCCTGGGATCTCACTGGGTCCCATGTGGCCATGCCCTTTCAGTCTCTCTTTCATCCCCAGCGGAACAAAGCGGTAAGCTGAGGGCTTTGATCGGCCCCTGGACGCTGGCTCCCTCGTGCCTGGGAGAACCGGGCAGCAGGGGCCTCGGGCGCCCATGCTGCCTGATCAGCCCCACACACCCCCTGCTGACCCCAAGAGAAGGCAGGTGAGGGTCTTCTCTCTGCTTTTCCCCTTGGCCCCCACCCCCATAGCCCCTTCTGCAGGTAATGGCAGGACTAAGCTTTCAGAAACGAATTTCTCAACCTCTGTTTAAAGTTCTCCTGGCTTTCCTTTGGTCTTAATATCAAATCCCAGCTCTGTTCTGGGATCTCCAAACCCCCCTGATCTGCCCCTGCTACCTCTTCAAGGTTATCTTGTGTCACTCGCTCTGGGCCCCTGGCCTTGCTGTTCCCCAAATGCACCAAGTTTGTCCTTTTACTTCCTGTTTCTTCTGAAAGGTCCCTTCACTTCCTGCTTCTCTGCCTGGAAGGTCCAGTCACTTCCTGTCTCGTCCCCCGCCCCCCCCCCCGCCACCCTTCTGTCTTTCTCATCGCTCTATCTCAGCTCTGAACGTCCTCTGAGCTTCAGCTATTGGCTTTATTGTGGAGCTGCCTTGGGGAAGTGTTTCCTTGCTGCCTGGCTCCCCTGGCAGAGCTGGGTTTGCAGAAAGGCCCAGCCCCATCCACCCTGGGCCTTCGGTCCTGGAGAACCGGCCGTGTACGGGTGGCACTCTCACCTCCATGCCCTAGCAACTATGTTATGCACAAGCAATCCTGGTGTCTCTGGTTCTTGCTGTGTGAACTTGCTTGTTCCTGGAGATTTATTCCTAACTGCAAACCCTCCTCAGGGCACCCTGCAGGTATCTGCCTTTTCCGAGCGTGAAGATTCAAGTCTCCCGATGACTGCGGGTTCCTGGTCAGGTCAGGGGGTGATGCCCACCCGCTTCTGGGTCTCAAGTTTCTAGCCAATGCCCTTTCCACAGGGATGTGAAAAGAATTAAGATGTGTGATGTACACGAGCCAACTCCCCATAATGAATGTAATCATGACCTACTGCAAACAGGGACTGCAGTAATAAAAACCAAAAAGAAAAAAAAAACTTTTTCTGTGGTACTGGGGATTAAACTCAGGGCCATCACACTGAGCTACATCCCCAACCCTTTTTGCATTTTTTATTTTGAGACAGGATCTAAATTACTGTTACTCAGGTTGCGCCCAAACTTAGGATCCTCCTGCCTCAGCCTCCCAGGGTGCTGGGATTATGGTTGTGTGCCAGCAAGCCTGTGGTTTTTATTGGTGACTTTGCTGTTCATTGCGGGCCCCCTCGCATGTGCGCATGCTGCTTAGAGTCCCTGGGTACGAGAAGGCCGAGCAGGGTCTTTGGGGGAACAGGCTGTGTTCAGAGAAACTAACTTTAGGCCACCAGCCTTGAGCTCAATGTAATGGACCAATCAGCATCTAGTGAGTATCAGTCTTCAAGCAGAAACAGGCCCAGACCCAGGCCCACAGGCTAAGCACCCCCATCCAAAGCCCGAGGGGCCAGCAGGGTTCGTCCTGGTTTTGGAATATTCGTGTTCTGTGCGGTCAAGTTCTAAACACGAAGTCGTTCTTCCGCCCTATGCACCTCGTATGCACAGACCAAGCCAGTTTTACACAATAGTTTTAGTAGCTGCACGTGAAACAAAGCGGCCCCCCGTGTGGAATTTTCCACTTGGAGGGCATCACGCGGCCCTGGGAAGTTTTGGGTTTTGAAGCCTGTCCTATTTCGGATATTCTGATCAGAGATTCTCAGTCTGTGTATTGATCGGTGGACAAAAATATCAGGACCAGCAACTTGAAGGAGCAGCCCCATTTCCACAGGGCAGAGTTTCCGTACTGACCAAGTCAGTTCTGCAGTGAGCGACAGAGCTCGCAGCTTCGGAGACAGAAAGCAGACCGCGGAGGAGCAGAACCAGCCCCGTTTCTCCCACAACCCGGGGGATTAGGGCGGAGCTCAGCGCGTCCACACCGTGGCTTCTGCCTCAGTCTGTGGGCTGCGCCTTCTCTCTCGGTGGCCACAGCCATAGAGGGCCAGGGGCCCGCCTAGGATAGATGACTAGGTGCCCTGTGTGTCCTGGGCTGCACCTCTCTGTCAGGATCGACCTGTTCACGGAGGCCGGGCAGCGTCCCACGTCCTGTGATGCCCTGGACTGGTGGGCTGGGGCTGGGGCTGGAGCTGCTGACCCCTTGCCCAGCACAAACACCATGGTAAACACAGCAACAGCGTGTGGTAGCCGTGTGGCAAAAGCCCCGGCTCGTGGGCCACGGAGTCCTTTGTCTTGTTCTCCACTGCAGTAGCATTTCCATCAGAGCAGAAAAACCGAGGCCTCTGCAGAACACACCCTCCCCATTCGGTCCTCCTGGGAGAAGCGACGAGGACCCGGGTCGCCATTGCCTCCCGTCGTCTTTGTAGAGTGCACCCTTTCCGCTTTCTTCCTTGTCCTTTTGAGCCTTTTCTCCATTTGGGGGGTGTTAGGGGCCAATGGGCCAGCCACTGTGTCCCATACAGACCCCAAGTGGCCCTCGGAGGCACTGGCCCTGTGTCCCCGGCCCCCGTGGCCTTGGTGCATAAGTGTCCCATAAATACACATCGATTCATCTCCAGGCCCCCAGCACAGCACCCGGCATCTGGCAGGCTCTCACTGAGTATTTGTTGAAGGGACAAATTCATTGCCATGCCCGATGCAGTGGGGAGAACAGCTGGGCCAAAGCAGAAATCTGGGTCCATCTGTCAGGCTCCTGGAAGGCCCGGAAAAAAAGCCATCGATTTTCCCAAAATAGCCCGGACAGGATTTCCTGGAGGGAGCGGCCAGAGCAGCTTCACCAGCCTCACCAGGGAGATGGGGAAACCGTGCAGCTGGGTCCCCCGGGCATCGCTGCTGGCAGGACAGCGGCAGATGCTCCCGGTGTCCCCTGGTGCAACTTGTCGTTCATCCGGGACTTCGGAGCAGCTGGACAGTGCAGGAAGATGGATGAACTCATCTGCTCAAAGGGTTTTTCTGTGCTGTCAATACATTTCCCCTTGAAGCAGGCAGCTGGGAGGACAGTCGGGGTTTCCAGGGTGAGAACCCAGGGTTCGAGTTCAGGCTCCTACGTGTACCAGATGCATGACCTTGTGCAAAGGACTCTCTCTGTGCCTCAGTTTCTCCTCCTGCAAATGGAGTGGAGCCGGGTGGAGAGTCTGCCTGGAAGGAGCTAATAAAAACAAAGCATTTAGCTGGGCATGGTGGTGCACACCTGTAACCCCAGCACTTGGGAGGCTGAGGCAAGAGGATTGTTGTGAGTTTGAGGCTAATCTGGACTCTATAGTGAGACTCTGTTTCAAAAAAAAACCTCAGGAAAAAAAGCAGTTCCTCCATACTGAGTGTTTGCGAATGCTGTGTTTTATTTCCGTTCCAAGTGGCACCACGTTCTCCTCCCCCAGGCCTCAGGCCCACAGCTCCTGTTTCAGCCCAGGATGTGGCCACACCCACCTGTCTACACTGCAGTCTGGGGTCTGCAAACATCCGTGCCTAGGAGGCCAGGGGACAGTGGTCCCCCTGATCCACAAGGGATGCGCCCAAGACCCCCAGGCGATGCTGGAGCCCTGTGTCTTTCACGTGCCCTGTGGATTGTCACCCAACATTAGAATTCACGGGCCACCGAGTCTCACACCCTGAGGTCCTCTCTGCATCACAGCTCTTGGGCTTCCAGGTGATCAGCAAAAAAGTGGGGGTGACTTGAAGACAAGCCCCATGATACCTGACTGTCAGCCTGCATTGGGGGACCCTTGGGCTGGACAGTCTGAGGCAGCTCCTCAGGGTTCTGACAGGAAGCAGAACTGGCCCGGGGTCTCGGGACTGCCCAGCCTCTTAAGGCCTCAGCGCCACGATGATGTCACTTCTACCTCGTCCTATTGGTCAGTGCAAATCACATGGCCAGTCCAGGTTCAAGGGGTTGGGCACAGACCCCGCCCCCAGGAAGGAGGGGTGGAGAATCACCCTGCAGAGGGACTGCACAGGCCGGAAGGCTGTGTGGCCCTTGGAGGCCACGGCTGGTCCGAGAGCAGCATCTGGTGTGGCTCTCGGCCCTCCGTGGTCCCGCCCCGCCCGGCATGTGCAAGCTAGTGCCTGCCCTGCACCCGCTTCGAGCCCCTCCCCGGAGTCCAAGAGCTGGGCTCAGCCCTGCAGGGGCTTCGGGGTGGCGCACCCCACACGCGCTCCCCTCCGGCCCGGCGGCAGCGTGGCTGAAGCCCGGGAGATGCTGACTGATGAGTGGCCGCGGTGCCTGCGCCTCAGACAACGGCCCCTTCATGTCCGCGCCTGAGTCAGCGCGGCGGGGCCTGGCTTCCTCGGGCGCAGCGACGGTGAGCCAGGTCCTGCCTGCTGCCTGCGGGCCCTGCCCGGCTGTGACGAGCACAAAGGCCCCAGTGTTTGTCCCCAGGACCCGAGCCGCTCCCCGCCCTTCCCTGCAGCCCGCTCTACCCGCTCCGGCGCAGCTCCCGCCTTGTTTGCTCAGGTGTCCCGTAAACCATCGCTGCCGGTAAGGAGGCAGCCGGCAGCCTCGCCCGAGAAGGCGCCCGGCCCCTCACACAGGGCTTTTCATAAGTGCGAGGGTCACAAAGGCAGCGTGTGGACAGGCCAGCCGCGGGGCACGTCCAGTCTCCAAACCCGGACAAAGTCACTTCTTTTTCTTGGGTTAAGGAGGCTGGGCCTAAGAGGGCCGAGTCAAGCCGTCGAGAAAATTAGGAGTGAGCCGGCAGGATGTGGGGTTCACGCTGCCCGGGCGGGGGGCTGCACACAGAGAGGCAGTGTGGGGGTGTGGTGGGGGTGTGGGCGGCCAGCATCCGGGGCTGCACTCCAGAGGAGCTCCAGGCTGCGTGGTGAGGCCGGGAGGCAAGGCGGTGCAGGGCAAATGGAACAGGCCCCAGAACCGGGCAGACTCATCCATCCGTCCACTCGTCCGTCCATCATCCATCCATTATTCATTATTCATCCTTTATCAATCTATCGCACCCATCACCGTGCATCACCTGTCTACCCACCATCCGTTACTCATCCACCCATCCACCCGCCCATCCATCATCTTCTTAGAGGGGTCACTGTGCGGACCCCCTCCTATCCACCCTATGGGTGAAGCGGGGCCCTCCTGCCCTAAATAGTACGAGAGGACACTGGGAAAGCAGGGTCCCCGACAGGGTTTGGGTCACTTTGCCCAGGGGAAGAGGACACTACATGGCACTCAGGCCACTGAAGGTTGCACCCAGGAGCACAGTGAGCCATCCGGCCGGAGAGGCAAGTCTTGTGGTAACAGAAGTGTGGGGGACCCTGGGTTCCCAGGGAGGATGCCATTGGCTTAGACTGATGAGGGGGGCAGGGAGTTGAGCCCGTTCGGTGGAGGCCTGGGTGACTGAGATGTGTTTGGTGAGATCGGGGAACCTCAGATGAAGCCTTTGGGGACCCAGGAGGCTCAGAAAGCACCAAGCCAGCCCCTCCAGGTTTACGCCCTGCAGTGCAGCCAGCAGACTGGTTCTGGAGGTGACAGGTGTCATTTTAGACTCCGAGAGCCAAGGGGCAAAGTCAAGAACAGAATGAAGACTCTTGCGTAAGAGTTGGAAGGACACATTTCCGCAGCATCTTTATTGACAAAATTCAAAATAGGGTAGTGAGCCAGTGCAATGTTTTGTCATAAAAATCTACAAATGAGATAATGGAATTCTTTACGGGAAGCGGGAGAATAATATTTTGCTGAACTGGAGTTTGACGCGAAGGTTTCCTATCACAAATGGATTGCAAATGTTGATGTAGAGTCTATTCTAGCCCCGGGGCCGTGGGGACAGGCAGTGGGGACAGGCTGTGGGCCTGGCCTGTCACTGAGATCAGTCTCTCCCACGCCAGGGCTCTGGTCTGGTGACAGGTGAGGCAGCACCTTTGTCCCCGGGGAGGCTGACAGTCTGTGCAGCGGGGACACTCGCAAGGAACGAGCAAGGACCAACCAGCATGACCCGGTCCGGAACACAGATGCGCGGATGACATCAGAAAAGACCTCCCGGAGAGACTCGGGAGGTGCTGGTGATTGCACACCGTGCCCGGTGCACACCGTGCGTGGGTTCCAAGCAGGGGCACAGACGGGCCGGGTTCCTCCGCCCGCCCTGCCCCTCGCCCAGCCGCTTTCCTCCTGCTCCGCTTTGTAAAGCTCCCGTTGCATTCCTCACATCTATGTCACGTCCTCGCTAGGCAACGGAATACTGCTCCGGGATGCTGGCTGCACCGGATCAGGGATCTGTGTCGATTTCATCCCGATGAGTCCCATGCCGGCCACAACCCCGGGCCCTGGGCCACCTGTCACCTGCTCAGAGGAGCTGCCTGTGGTCACCCAGCTCCAGTGCCTTCTATCCCCTCCTCCCAGTTCATTAGCTCCCGAGGACACGGACCACCTCCTACTCACGGTCCCGTTTATTCATTTCCTGGTTTGCTCTTTGCACTTTGAGCCGGCACACGGGCAGCGTGATGCCAAGTGGGACCTCTGAAACAGTGCCCGCCACGCAGCACACGCACAGGAGTATTTTGGGGGAGTTCCTAGCAAACGCCCCACGCCGCCAACCTGCTTTTCGGTACACACCGAGCTCCATTCCCCCTGTGCCTCCCCTGGGGCCTGTGGGCACAGCCCTCGGTCAATATTTGCAGAATGAAAGGTATTTCCAGCTCCCAGCCCCAGGAAACACGGCTGTGGGCAGGGGTCTCAGATTCCCTCTTCCAGCACCAGGCTCTTCAGATGAAGGGCCCCCGAGGCAGGAATGCGAGGCGCCCCAGGCCCCCTCTGCCCAGCCATCCACAATGCTGCCTTCACAGCCTCCCGAGGTGGCTCTGCCAGCGCTGTGGAGCCGGCCAGGCCTGCCCAGGCCAGAGCCACACTGAGGCCTTGTTCCCCGCGTCCTCTGCATGACCCTGCTGTGGGACAGCAGCCTGGGGCCTGTGTCACTGGGCCGCTGCCGGGCCGGAGCCCCGTCCGCCTTCTGTCCCCAGCAGCTCTGTGGGTTGCGGGGTGTAAACGCGCGGATCCGGATGGTGGGGAGCCTGGTGTGGGCACGGCCGCAGCCTCCTCCTCCCTCGCCTCTGGTCCGGCCTGTTACTCGGCAGGGCTGCCCTGCTCCTCAGCGAGCAGGGCCTGTGCTGTGCAGCCCGCTTGCCTGAGTCCTGCTGCCCGGTACAGTGCCCAGCTGCCGCTCAGGGGACCAAGGGACACCATGAGGCTGGCATCCCTCGGCCCCATGACATCTAGTCTTGGTCGGAGTCTTGCTTGGGACGGTCAGTGTGACGCACACAGGTCCCTGCAGCTGCTTGGCTCACTTCCGGCGCGGCGGCTGCTTTAGCAGAACAAGCGGCCCAGCAGCACCCAGCACACCTGCGTCCCGGACGACCTAGGTCACGGGTCACGTAGGGTCCTGGCCATCGGACACTTGCCCGGGAAAGAGACGCCCGGCCTTTGTCTTTCTCTGTCCGAAGCCCTGTGCCTCTTTCAAAGGGAACCAGAGCAGCCCGTCGTGAGAATCAGAATGGTCCCTGTGAAGCAGGGTTTGACAGCGCTCTTTGGCTCCACCGGCGTCCTGGTGCTTGGGTATCAGTGGCCGGACCCCAGGCAGCATGCGCTTCCAGGACTATTTGAAGGGTGGTTTTTATTTTTCTCTTTCTCAATGGGCTTAAACTTCTTAAGCAACGATGAGCCTGACTTGGGAGACCAAACAGGCCCTGCGGGGACAGCTGCTCCGAACGACATTTTCCGATCTTTCCAGGATGTGGGGAGGGGGCTTGCTCTGCTGGAGACTGGGAAGCAGAGTGGTTGCTGTCGAGGAGTGAGCTCTCCGTCATTTCCCGACATTGCATCTGCGGCCTCAGGCCCTGGCGTTGCCCAGATTGGGCTAACACAAGGGGAGCCACAGCTGCTTTACTAACAGACATAAATTTAATGTTAGAGGAAAGTCGGGCTCCCCCTTGGGGTTGGGTTGAGCGCAGGACACCGTTCCGGGGCCTCCGGGGGCAGGGCTTGGGGAAGGAGGTGAGTTCAGCGAATGAACTCGTTTTGGGGGGAGAAGCTCGTTCCCACGTCACACACAGCAGCCCCGGGAGTGTGGCTTTGTCTCTGGGGTTGCCGTGACAGAACCCCTTGGCGGGGTGGCCATGCTGGGGGTGAGGAGTGGGGCGCCTCAGCGTGTGACTTTGGGGTTGGGGCGAACATTCACAGTAATGTGTGTGAAGATGTGTTTGCAAGAGTGCTCGAAGCAGTTTTGTTTCTACGAATATCCCAGAATAAGGAAAGCCACCTAAAACTGAAACAGGCGGTGGTTGGCTGTTTAAATTATGATTCATCGTGACAGACCTGTACCATGCAATCATGAGGTTACCTTGTAAAATCGTAACTATCAGCGGCGAGATTCCCAGCCCTGTGAGTTAGGAAGATACACTATTAGGTACAACTTGAGGCTACTGAAAATCTGTATTCTTAAAAACTATGATGAAAGTACTTCCATTTAAACGGACACTAATTTCAAAATAGATAAATGCCAAAGGACCGCCTCCTGACATTTATCCTAATGACAGAGGCAGGCCGTTTTGCTTGGACATGAAGCCACAGAGACTTTTGTTTCCTCAGAATGATTTTTGAGCCAGGCGTGGTGAGGCATGCCTATAATCCCAGCACTCTGGAAGGCCAGGCTGGAGGATCACAAGTTCAAGTCTCACCTGGGCAACTTGGTGTGAGCCTGTCTAACATATAAAATAAAAAGACCTGCAGATGCAGCTCAGCGAAAAGGCCCTCGGTTCGATCTACAATACCGTCACACACGTGTACACACTCATATGTGCACACATGCAAATGAAAGGTTTTTGAACATAAAAATAAAATTTGTTGTACTGAAAAGATATCTTTACTCCTTTCACTAAGATTGGAAAGAAATCTGGGAAAATCAAGCCTCTTCAAAAATCCACCTCCCAGGAAAAGCTCTCTAATTTTTTTTTTTAAAGTGCTTCACACAACATTTAAACTAGGACTATTTCTGAAAAAATAATTGTGGATCACATTTTTTTCTGTGCCTCTCTGTGTTTTTCAGTGTAGTTATTTCTACATATACTTCTATAATTAAAAAAAAGCAGTAGCATTTTTCTACCTTTAAATGGATGAAATAATCTCTATAACAACAACACCCAACTCCGAACAATATATGAAAGTTTTTAGCTCAAACAAGTGTTTTTCTTCAAACCAAAGGCTTCGGAGTATTTCATGCTTGGTCTCGCCAGGGCATTGCTGTTAATGTCATTTTTATAAATTCCTGTTCAAGGTAGCCTGTAAATTGCTTATGGAAATCAATCTTCTCATGCTCTACCTGCTTTAACAATGACGCCATTAACAAGATAAATCGCCGTGCGTGGTCATGTGCTGAGCTCTGAATTACTTTAGGCTGTTTCCGAAACCAAGCCCACCTCCAAGAAAGACTGAAGTGTCTCAGAACCACAGACTTTTCACAAGACCATAGAAAGGATTTTGAACGTTATTCCCAGAAGTGGTGGGCACCAAACATTTCTTTCTGTTCTCTCTCGCCCCTGAACCTCTCTGTCTGCAGGAAACGTAACCTTGGATGAGAGAGTCAAGCAGCCACAGCCCCGCTTTCCAGGGTGTATGTCCTTTTCAGCCATGCCTTCACTGCAAAGTTACATCGCTTTCCACAGGTCGAAATTTCAGGAGCTTTCTCCATCTGCCTCCAGGTCTGCAGCATCCACAGATAAAATCCAGCAGGAGCCATTTGCTTGTGGTTGAGCTGAGGGACCCCAGCCAGAAGCTGTGGGTGATAAGAAACGGAGACTTTCTACACGCGCACATGTATGCACGCACTGGGGTGCAGGGGGCAGGCTCCAAAGGGTCCCCAAACCACCTGGGTCCCTGGATTGCAAGAAGCCAAGCACTCATCTTTGAACACCTGACTTGGGTCTAACAAATCATTCTTCCATTTCTACCTTCAAGCAGTGTTTCCTGCAAGCTAAGACCTGCCCAGGGGTAATGCAGTCAGATTGTCCCTTACTGTCAACGTCTGACTTATGCACCAGCTTTCTAAAATAATTTCTAAAACTCACTGAGAAAAGATAAAATAGCAAGGAAGGCAGTCCTGTTTTCCTCAGGTTTTTGTCTTAATTTTGACTTATCATATATATATATTTTAGGGCAGAGTTTCACTCTGCAGTGTAGGCTGTCCTTGAACTCACTTTGCAGCCCTTACTGGCCTCAAACTCACAGCAATCCTCCTGTCTCAGCCTCCCAAGTGCTGGGATTACAGGTGTGCACCGCCACGCCCAGCTTATTTTACGTATATTTTTTCTATTGCAAAACAACTGTTATGGTTTGGGTTTGAAAAGGCTTTAGGGGCCATTTCAAACCCAAACCATAAAACTCAAGTGTTAAAGGCTTTGTGATTGGATCATGAGGGCTCTGTAGTGGATTGATAACTGGTGGTCAACTTATAACCCCCAGCTGAAGTGAGTGAGTGGTGCTGGGTGTGGGAGGCCCACCTGAGGACTATTGCCAGCAGCATAAGAGGCAGACCTGGAGAAGAAGCAGGCTGTTGGGAGCTGAGAGAGGCCGTGGGGAGCTAGCTTTTCTGATAAACTTGGCTGTTTTCATTCTCCGAGGAGCTCAGAGCCTCATTGGCACTGAGAATGGCTTTGGTTCACTTTCGGGAGCTCTGGTCCTCACTTTGAGCATCGCTTCCTGGTTCCGGAGGGGAAGATGGTGCACTGCCGGCCTCCTGGAAAAGCTTGCTGCGTTGGCTTCCCTGATGGGAACTCGGCCATCCTGATCATCGGAGGAGCTCGGGACCTCACTGTTGCCAAGGATGGCCGTGGTACATTTTGGGGGAGCTCCAGTTCTTCTGAGCATCACTTCCTGGCTCCAGTGCAGATCCCTCAGCCTGCTAGCACAGATCCTTCTTCCTGCTGGTACAGACTTTGTAGATTCCACCACTGACCTTTGGGCCCTCCCAGCAGATCCATGAAACAGGCCTGCATGAGACGTTGTCATGGGCTCTGGGCCTCCAGTTGGATTCGTGGGAGGCATTGTTATGAGCTCTGGGTATTCAGCTCAACTCATGTAGGACATTGTTGTGGGATCCAGGCCCTCAGCTGGATTCCTTGGTCTTAGTGTGTGGACAGATTCCCTGCACTCTTGTATACTGTTCTTTGGGTGACCATTATAAATAATAATATAAAGTATGTGTCCTGTATTACATTGTTCCCCTTGCAAAATAAGCCCCAAACCAACACAAGCTCTAACTTCATGAAGTGGATTGATCCACAATTGGCATTACATGGGGAGGTCAAGAAATGGGAGATGAGGCTTAACTGAAGGGAGTGGGTATGGGTGTGACCCTGGGGACTGCATCTGGTCCCTGGGTCCTTCCTCTTTGTTTTCCCCCCCTCTCTACTTCCTGGCCCCCACGAGGTGACCAGCTTTCCTCCCCCACCTCCTTCTACCAGGATGTTTCTGTGTGGTCTCGGGCCTGGAAAAAATGGAGCCAGACAGCCATGGACCGAACTCTCTGAAACCGTGAGCTGAAATGTTTGTTTCTGTCAGGTATTTGGTCACAGCAACAAAAAGCTGATGCGCACAACAGAATATCGAAGAGAACCTAGACAGCACTTTGCCCCTACCACCCTGCAAGCACATAACAAGTGGGCATCATGGAGGAAATGGCCCTCACCAGACACCAAATCAGCCACACCATGATCCCAGACTCCTGGGCCCCCAAACTGTGAGGAATAGACTCCTGTTGTTCATAAGTCCTCCAGGCTACAGTATTTTCTTATAGGAGCCTGAACAAACAAGACACAAGTCTAATTTCTGCTTGTACGGTATAGGTTTGGCAAGAATATCAGTTTTACATACTGGTTTTACTTATTTTCTTTATTTATGCATGGACTTGCAGATATGTAATGTGCTATGGATTTTTTTATATAAAGGTGTTTTTTGGTTTTTTTTTTTTTTTTTTTTTTTGGTTTTTCTCCGGTACAGGGAACCAAACTCACGACCTTGCACTTGCCAGGCAGGCGTTTTTGGAGACAGGGTTTTGCTCTGTAATTCAGGCTGTCCTTGAACTCACTTTGTAGTCCAGGCTGGCCTCAAACCCACAGTGATCTTCCTGCCTCAGCCTCCCATGTGCTGTGTTTTATTTGACCCTACATTACTACTAGTTTTTAATCATTTTATACTCTATTTTGTTTATAATTTATGGGAGACTATGCTGTTGATCATACCCAGAGTAGGCTATAGAGTTAATCCCGCAATTGGCTTGTTTTAAGTAGTGAGTCAGACTGAAACCTATGTGACTCATAAGAGCACTGCAGATGGGGTGCAGACGAGCATTATCTCCTCATCAACGGCCACAGCAGAGACCAGAGATACGGCCCGTGAGGCTGTGGGGCTCTGGTATGAGAACACAGCAGCTGGGGCTGGGGATTTAGCTCAGTGGCAAAGCGCCTGCCTGGCAAGCGCAAGGTCATGAGTTCGGTTCCCAGTACCGGAGAAAAAACCAAAAAAAAAAAAAAAAAAAAAAGAGAACACAGCAGCTGGGGGCAAGTGACTCTTCCCAAATTCTTTTTCCACAATTGTAGTTTACTTTACTTGAAAAATGAGATACTCATTAACCACAACCTATTCCTGGTCTCTTTTGTTCCCGGTGCAAGAATGTTTATTTCCCTCCTTTATGAGTCCTGCCTACCTCAGCATCTATCCCCAGCAGGCATGCACAGCCCCCTCACCCCATTCTATAGGTTGTGCAACGAATAAATACCACGGATCTGGTTGTTTTAGTGTGTTTGCTGGCTCAGCACTGAACATCCAAGTTCCCTGTTTCACTTTGATCTTGTCTCTGAGCTTTTCTTTGCAGCCTTGCATCATAGCACCAAACAGGAGATCAGGGTCTTTACTGGGGTCCCTGATGATAATTTATTGCTTTATCTTCATTGTATTACAATTTAAAAGATAATAACCAAGTTTTATCTTGGTGAGAAGTTTGCTTTTCACACTACATTATTAGATGTAAATCCTTTTTCTTTCACAGAAATATGGATGGAAATTACTTGGTGCTACTTTTAGTCTTTACATGCAGCCAACCCTCTGTATCCACAGCCCCTGGAACCCTGGATGCAGCCATCCACAAACTGAAAACATTTGGCGGGAAAATTGCATGTATACTCCACACTTGTGGGCATTTTTCCTGCCATTATTCTCTAAACTGTACACCATAGTATCAATTTACTTAGAACCTACATTATGTTAGGAATTATAAGTAATCTACGTATGATTTAAAATATATGGGAAATGATGCTGTCTTGCATAGGAGGCTGAGCATTTGTGGAGTTTGATATATTCAAGGGTCTAGAGCAAATTCCCCATTGATATTAGAAGAAATGAGTTCTGTTCCAGGGTAATTGTTCATAAGTGGGATTCATTTGTCAGCTGACAAAGTGAGTTTTTACAGTATACTTGTGAAATTTCACCAACTCAAATGTTTCTAAATCGGGCACTTACTGTGCTTTTACTTTTTTTATCTCCTGTAAAAGTCCACTTTGAGACCCTGTTCCTTTGCATGGATGAATCTGGGCCATTTACATTTATTGTTGTGAAGGCTTTGCTTTCTTTGCTCTCTACTGGATATTTTCTCTTTGCTAGAATAACTTGAAAGTGTAAAGCGGGTTGTGTTCAGTGATGTACATTTAAAGGGCAAACGGCACCCTCGCCTCACCCACGAGAACTGAACTCTCCTCTGGTTCACTTCTTTCCTCATTTCTGTTTGTGATTCGGCTTTTTTTGAGTTTGCTAAGTCAATTCCTACTCTTACACCCATCTCTCAGTGTTGAAAATGTTATTGCTATTGCCTCCCCATCCTCTGTCCTTTCTTTGAGGGTTTAAATCTTAAAAACAAAACTTTACAAACAAAAACAACTGCCTTCCTTTATAGTCTTAGCAAACTTTTGCAAAGAAACAAAGGTGCATAAAAAGTGCTCCACCTTGAATACATTATTTACCTTTGTCTGAAATATTCCGGTCTTCACAGACACTGATCTAACTCGACAAAAATTTGATTTTGTTTTTGCAGTGCGTGGGCTGGAACCCAGGACCTCCTGCATGGTAGGCAAATTCTGTGCCACTGAGCCCTAGCCCTAGCCCATGACAATAGTTGTTAAAGCGCCATCCCTGTTCCTTCAGTCCTTGGGCTTCTTGAACACTCTTTCTTCCCTTTGTCTGGCGGGGTGACCCTGAAGTGGTTAATCCTGTGATTATCTGCCAGGGCAGGATTATCCTTTGATGTCATCACATTTAATAGCAATCCTAACGTTAATCACTTCCTCTCTGCCCTTCCTTTCCCTTCACTTCCGCTTCCTTCCTTCCTTCCTTCCTTCCTTCCTTCCTTCCTTCCTTCCTTCCTTCCTTCTTTCCTTTCTTTCCTTTCTTTCCTTTCTTTTCTGGTTTGCATGCTGGACTATTCCTCAATCTTGCCTACTTGCTTTTTATTTTATTTGGGGGGCATTTTTAAGATAAAAGACTAGCAGCCTTAGTAGGGCACAATGGTGTGTGCCTGTGATCCCAGCACTCTGGGCAGCTGAGGCAGGAGGATTCCAAGTGTAAGCTCAGTTTGTGCAATTTAGCAAGACCCTGTCCCAAAATTTTAAAAAAAGTTGGAAATATAGCTCAGTGTGAAGCCTTGGGTTCAATCCCCAGTACCAGAAAAAAAGAAACGGACAGCCTTGGAGTACAAAGAGCTCGCTGTGCTAACTCCTTACCCAGCGTGAAGGTGATGCCAGCGGCCTGGGGCCCTGGTACCAGAGGCAAGGACCCTGCAGCCTCAGGCGCTCTGGGCAATGCCTGAGGGCCCCGAGCGGCTCTGTCTTGCACAGGCTCCATCTCTGACACAGTGAGAAGTGCCGCTCTGCAGGCCCAGACCCGCAGACGCTGTGCCCGGCCTGGCTAAGTGCCCCCCCGCCGGCAGGCGCGAAGCTGTCCCTGCTAAGCAGGGCAGTGCGGTCCCCACTGTCAGAGGGCATGCGGGAGAGCTGCCAGCCCACACACCAGCGCCTTTCTCGTTGAAATTGGTTTCTGTCTTGCTCTGCTGGCCCGCTGTCTTAGAAGCTCACATCACTTGTCACCCGGTGAGGACAGACAGAGACGCCAGCCAGGAGGCGAGGTCGGGAATAGAGTGTGCTTGTCCTGGCCCACAAACGTTGGCGGTGTCGCCGCTCGGGAGCGTAATTAGCTATTCCAGGAGATGTGTGTGTTTTCATTCCCAGGCCCGAAGCTGATTGTCAGAAGTGAGAATCGTGTTTGTTTTTCTTTGGGTCTGTTTGAATTCCAAGCCTTCAGTCTCGGGGAACTGGGTCAACCTGACTTCGCCTCAGCGCACACCTTGGATGAATAAAGCCTTTATCCACAGCCTACCTCTCTCCGAGAGAGAGCCACAGACAGCGCACCACAGAGAGTATCTTTCAGTAATAAAACAGAAAGGCCCGGGGACCGGAAGCGGCAAGTCAGGGCCAGTGAAAAGGGAGCAACCATGCCAACTGCGAGGGTGCACATTTCCCATGAAGCAGCTGCTTCGGGCCTGGCCTCCTGGGATCCGTGTCAACACCGTACACGCGGGAAGTCTCATCCCTCACAGTGTAGCAGTTCCTTCGTTTATTTCCAGTTCTAAGATGAGTGTTTTACCTTGGGCGTTATTACGGGTCGCCGTGTTACAGTACTCTCAGCCACAAATGCAAACAGGGAATGTCCGTGATACTGTTTTTGTTTTGTTTCTTTTTTTTTTCCCCCCTCTACTGGTTGCCATTCTGGGAATTAAATCCAGCTACATCCCAACATTTTTATTTATTTATTTTTATTTAGAGAAAGGCTCTTGCTAAATTGCCCAGGCTGGTCTTGATCTAGTGATCCTTCTGTCTCAGCCTCCTGAGTAGCTGGGATCACAGGCCTATGCCTCCTCCCCTGGCCTATGATGATTTCTTGAAATAACCTTGGATAAAAACCGATCCCCCAGGGAGCTGGTCGGATGGGACACCAGGGTGCAGGGGCCTTGTGGCCTCATTCTACCTAAAGATGGACCCTCTATGAGAAGCAGAGGAGGGATATTAAGATTCCAGCAAAGACCACTGTCTCAGCTATTTCAGCTACAAAGAAAAGCATTTTTGATGGTTTGCTCTAGTTATGGGCTTGTTGAAGGCCATAAGACATGTTTAATGCTCTCTCATACTTTTCATCAGAATCAGAATGACTCCTACAAAGCCCGCCACCATAGTTCAGGCTACCTAGCCCAGGCTGGCCTCAGACTCTCAGCAATCCTCCTGCCTCAGCCTCCTGAGTGCTGGGATTACAGGCGTGTGCCACCACGCCTGGCTCCTAAATTTTGGAATATTTGCACATACATAATGAGATACCTGGAGGATGGGACCTGACTCTATACTTAAAATTCACTTCAGCCTCAGACACTTCTGCACCGGCCTGGAGGTTGTTTTGCGCCGAATTGTTCCTGTGCCTGAGTTTGACTTTGCCCGGACACGTGGCTCGGGTGTGGAATTCTCCACTGGCAGCGTCACAGCCCTGAAAACTCTGCAAAGTTTGGAGCATTTCAGATGTCAGGCTCCGGATTAGGGAGCTCAGCCTGTAGGCTCTGCTGCAGGACAACTCGGGGACTCGCAGGTTCCCAAGGGGCCCCGGCCCCTCTGACATCTCCAGCATCCGGGCTTACGAGCCCCTCGAAGCTTCCCCAGGCTCCAGGCTCCGGGCACCACCCAGCCTGTGTGGGAGCGCGAGGCTCCAGCACCTACCCAGGCTGCTCTGGGCCCTGCTCCGCACGGCAGGGTGACGCAGCGGATGGCCGGGCGGTGTTTGCTCTGAGCCCTGGCTTATTGCCTCCGACGCAATGACACTGAGCACCAAAGCTGCCTGCGGAAACCCGGTCCCTCCGGGGTTCCTGCTGTTCCGGGGCCAGGCTTTGTGACCTCTGCTGCTGGGTTACAGGTTCCCACGTGGGGCCCTGCCAGGTTGAGGACATGCGACACACACACACACACACACACACAGGGCTCACCGAGGCCCAGATGGCACTGCTGCCAGCCAGGGCAGGGCTGGGTGAGTCATGCCGACCTTTTAGGATCACCCAGGTGCCAGGCTGGCCCGCACCCAGGCCACCCTCTGAGCAGGAGGCCTGACTTCCAAGGTTCGTGTGAAATATCTCATTCGTGTGTTTTCACACTGAAGGCCTGTAAAAAAGCACAGCATTTCGGATGTGCTAGATCAGTGTACGTTAGTAACGCAAATTTCACCTGCGTCTGTTTTTTTAAACATGGCCACTGGGAAATGTAAAATGGCATCTGAGGCCAGCATCTCACCTCTGGGGCGTTGGGAAGCCAGCGTTGCTTCGGTCCCTGGTCCGCGTCTCTGGTGCCCTCCGCCCTGCCCCCTCCCCAGCCACTCTTTGGGGTCAGTGTGGGCCTCGAGGCTGCTGGTCACCCCGAGAGGGAATATAGTGCCACTAGGAAACTGAGTCCAAGGCGCACATTCTTCTCACCACCCAGAGCGCCCCGCAGCCTCTTAGCTCGTGCGGCCTGCGGCACGAGGTCTCGCACCGCCAAGGTCACTGGCTCCGCCTGCACCTGGGTTCTCAAACCCCACTGTCCTGTGTCTGAGTACGCCGGGCTCTGTGGCCCCACAAATGCGCCTCGTGCTGCTGCGGGAGGAGGGGGAGCTCGGGACACCCGAGAGCCAGAGGCAGATAGTGACATCTGCAGCACACACGTCACAGGCCCCGGGCTGCAGCCCACAAAAGGTCCCACACTGTATCACTTAGTACTTTTTTTTCCCTTTTGTGGTGCGGGGAGTGGAACCCGGGGCCTCGAGCACGCTAGGCAGCCACTCTAGCTACACCTCAGCCCTTTGTATTTTTTTATTTTGAGACAGGGTTTCACTAAATTGCCAAATTAACCACGCTGGGCTTGCCTTGAGATTCTTCTGCCTCGGCCTCCCAGATTGCTGGGATGACAGACATGTGCCTCCATATAACACTGTGGGATGAAACTCAGCAATACAACCATGCAGGGCTGCTGTCGCTGAAATGCGCTGAACCTGCTCACCATCAGGAGCCATCTGCCTGCCACGTCGTGACCCTGGTGCTGGCACAAAAATCTGGTCCAGAGGAGCCTCTGTCCCTCTGGCCTTCACAGCCTATAAATAAATAGAATTTGACCGGGGCTATGGGAATTATATTAGATGTGGACTTTTCAGCTGTGAGCAGCAGAAATACAACTCAAACCGATGAGGCAGAAAACGAACTTATTGGCTCATTTAACTGAACAACCACAGGGCAAGTAGCTTCAGGCATAGCTGGATCCAGGTGCTCAGACAGAGCGGACTCCACCTCTTGGTCCTGCTTCAGTCTACACAGGGGTCCTTCACGAAGTTGCAAGAAGCCTGCCAGCAGCTCCCAGCTTATCCTGTGCTCACATAGGAGCCCAGCAGAAAAATCTACTGCCCCAAACGCCAGCCACTGTCCCGTAGGGCTCGTATTGGCTTGGTTTCCGTCCCACCCCTGCATGGTGGCCAGGAGAGTGGCCGTGGTTGGAAATCCCCTGAGTGGCCCAGGTATGACCTGTGGGCCTGTTCCTGAGGCTAGGGGGGAGCACCAGCCCCTTTCAAGCCAGGAAGAGTGTGAGGGTGCTGGGGGTCAGCGATTCCGCCCCAAGGAAAATCACAAACAGGAAGCACAGGTCAAGCGGCAGAAGCAGCGGGGGTCGATGCTGTTGTAGGGTGGGGCGTGGAAAAGGGAACCTCACCTCTGCGGGTGAGAGCACAGACCGACCCCCACGCTGTTATTTCCTAGATCCGATGTTTCAGCCTTCGAATTTCCATTCGCTTCTTTTTAAAATATAGTTTCTGTTTCTCTGCTGAGGTTTCTCCTATTGTTATGCATTCTGAGCATTTCCTCTTATGCCACCGAACCCAGTGAGTGCTGATGTTTCCAGTCCCGGGTCATCTCTAGTTTGGTCTCCTGGAGTTGAGTGTCGCTTTGACAACGGTGACAGGGCGTAGATCTGCAGCGTCCCCCGAAGGCCTCCTGTGTCCCGCGGCAGGGCTTCTGAAAGGTGCGTGGATCGCGCTGTGCTGTCTCACCAGGGCATCCACGCACCCACCGATGGGTCCAACACCACCGCCCAGCAAGCGTTGGGGCGGGGCCCACGGGGAGGGGCGTGGCCGGGGCGGGGTTATCTCCCCGGGCTCCTCCCTCTGTGCCCCATGCCGGGAGCGGCTCTCCGCCAGGCCCCTCTGCAGCACAGCCCTGCCTGGGAGCTGCTGCCGGATTGTACCACGTCCCAGAATATGCCTCTCCTCCAAGTTGTGGATGTCAGGTATTGCGCCTCCGTGACAAGAAGGTGACTCAGGCGGAAGGGAGCCGTGGTACGCGCTGCTTAAGTAATTTGGATCGCATCCCAGAAATTCTGTTGGGAGGCCTTGGGTTCTGTTATATTCCTCCGAGCAGTCTTCTCCTTGGGATGCTGGGAAGCAGGAACCCGAGTTACTTGCTTGGGCCGAGTCTTCAGACAGGTCTCTTGGAGGTCAGAGGTAGGTGGAGGTAACACTGGGCTGGGGACAGAACGAGCCCTGGCCCTGTGGTCCCTTTCCCTGGCCTGCTGCTCCTGACCGAGAGGAACCCTCCTGCTCCAGCCCCCTGACCTCAAGGACTGGGCTCGGCTAAAGGCTGCGAGGGACAGACACACAGATGATGGCTCTCCCGGTCCTCTAAGCTGTGGGGTGAGTCCACCTTCTAGCGCCCGGGCGGCAGGGCTGGTCTGCACATTGGCGCACTCCGGGCTTCTGGGCGGCATTTTCTCGGTGGCGGCACCGCGGAGCCTCAAACCCTGGCACCTGTGCGGCCGCGCAGACCCCCTCCTGCAAGTCTTCCCTGGGGCGGCGTCTCCCGGCCTCTCAGATGGGGACTCGGGGAGCGCTGCTGTGTCTCCGGTTGGCGCACGCCTGCACACGAGGCGAGCTTGCGAACAAGTTTCCTGACACGCCGTCTGCCCTCACTATACCGGCGCGGCCTACTCCTCCGCTTCTAGTGTTTTAAACACTAGGCATGGCTCTCTGCTCCCCACTTTGTGCCTGGTCAGGACCCTCATTTTGAAGAATAATGCCTCGGAGAAACAAGGGGGCGTGGATAGAGCAGTTGTTCATGATTAAAAAGGCAAAATGGACACCGAACTCGGTGCCCGTCAGGCAGAGAACAGATAAACACATTGCTCGGTGTTTACCCCAGGGAGAACGTGCAGGATTAAAAGAGGGCAGGCTGGGTGCCGTGGCGCACACCTGTAATCCCAGCGCTTGGCAGGCAGGAAGGAAGATCACCATGAGTCTGAGGCCAGCCTGGGCTACATAGTGAGTTCGACGCCAGTCTTCACTGCATAGCAAGACCTTGTCTCAAAAAAAAAAGAGAGAGAGAGAAGAAAGAAAAGTGAGCACGTGTCCATCAGCGTGGTGCACTTAGAAATGCTAAGACTGGGGCTGGGGATTTAGCTCAGCGGTACAGCGCCTGCCTGGCAAGCGCGACGTTGGGAGTTCGATTCCCGGTACCAGAAAAAAACGAAAAACAAAAAGCAAAACAAAACAAAACAAATGCTAAGACTGCAGTGAGACTTCCTGCGTGCAGGTGGGAGCAGAGTGCTGGTGCTCAGGGAGACCTTCCTTCTGTTTGGGGCAACGCAAAGGAATAATTAGCACCTAATTCAGGGTCCCTATCCCTCAGGGGAGACCGCCCGGCTCTCTGTTTAATTTTGCGAGATTTTCTTTCTTGACCCAGGCAGAGAGTGTGCAGCTTTTGTCTGAGTCACCTCTCGATCTCTTTGACCAGCTGATGTGCTTATTTAGAAAGAAGTTTTCGCTGGGGATGTAGCTCAGCGGCACAAGCACCTGCCTGGCAAGTGCAAGGTCCTGAGTTTGATTCCCGGTACCGCCCCAAAAAATGAAAGAAAGAAGTTTTCCCTAAAGATATAAGATGGGAAAGCTGGTACGCATTTTCTCTCCGGCGTTCCAGCTGCCAATCCGCCAATTTGCCTGCGGTTTGAGGACTTCCTGCGACACGCCAGCCCTGCTGAAGCAAGAATCCCTCAGAGCCTTTGTCAAACTGTAAATTACCAGGGCCACAGGAGGGCCAGGAGGGCCCAGCGCTGCACCCCGCGAGCATCTCCACCGCCCGGCCCAGTGCATGAACGTACGCAGGACGCCCCAACGCCCCGGCCCTGAGCCGGCTGGGAGCCATCGCTCCTCGTGCGTTTATAGACTCCCAGCCCAGGGACGGAGAGGAGGGGCGGCTGCGCTATTTACTGGGACTCTGCCCCGGCCTCTCCCTCCGGCAAATTCTTTCCAGCTCCCTCTAGAAGGGTTTGCAGTGAGCTGGTGACGAAAGAGCCTGCAGCAGGCCGGCCTTCCAAGACAGCATGGTAGGGCTGCAGAGCGCTGAGGGATGGACAGGCGGATGGACGGACGGATGGACGGCCGGCACGAGAACAGAGGCCGGAAGGGAGCAAGCACGCATGTTAGGACTCCTCCTAACGGGAGAGAGGGACTGGATGTCTCCCGAGAACAGAAACTGGGCCCCGATCTTGTGCAGTGTACGGGAGCTGGGGGCCCCCCGGAAGGGCGCAGATGCCAGGCTGGGAACATCCTGCTTTTCACGGCCGAGGCGCTCACCTTTGCCTGGCTTTCTTGACATGCAGGAAAACCACACGGAGCCTCGAGGCAATCCTCCTGCCTCAGCCTCTGACGTGCTGGGATCACAGGTGTGTGGCGTTGCCTCTTCCTGTCCACACCTGGCGGCACTGACACGCGCACTAGGGTGACGGCGCTGCAGGCCCAGGCCTGAGCTCCACTCCCTGTCCACAGCGTATCAGCGACCCTGGACCCTTCCCTGCGGCCGCTGCGCCTCGAGAGTGACCTGTGACGCAGGCATGTCTGTGCCTCTCGCAGCGGTGTCCCCCCACTCTCTCTCCACAGCTTTCCTGGTAGGGAGCCTGACTGCAACAACCCAGAGCTCCAGTGCCTTGGGAAGTAGGGTACAGAGGGATGGGGGTACAGTCAGAGAGGCTCCACTCCCAGCCTTGGGGGAAACTGAGTTATAAAGGTGGTAAATCAAGCCGGGTGTGGTAGAGCTTGCCTGTAATCTCAGCCCTTAGTAGGCTGAGGCAGGAGGATCTCTGTGAGTTCCTGGACTCTGTCTTGAAAAATAAAAATGTCAGTGACCCCTAAGTCCTGGCGAGATGTGTACAAGTGGGGTTCTAGCCCTTGCTGGCTGGGACACTTGAGGATCCAACCCAGAAACCCCACTGCCACGCACTCCAATTTCTTCCTCTTGGTCCTGCTGTGGACTCCCTGTCCTCACAAGAACTCGTGTTGAAATTTAACCCCTTGGCTGAGGCCTTCAAGAGGGTGGAAATTCAATCCCACTGCCGTGTGGGCAGCAGGGCCATTTAAGATGGATGCAAGGTAAGATGAGGCCACAGGCGGGGACCTGTGCTGGTGGGACCGTGGCTTGTAAGGCAGGGAGGAGGGGCCAGTGAGGCCGCTGTCCCACTGTGACCGCTGAGCCGTCCCCACCTGCAGGACAGTTGCCGGGGCGCTGGGCAGGGTCAGCACCCTGGACACAACCACAGCGTGGGAGCACAGCCCACGGTCACAGGATGCGGCCGCGGCTCAAGGAGCGCCCCCGAGCTGGCTGACCTGGGCTCTGCCCTCCGCAGGCGGGGCTGGCCTCAGGGACTGTCGCGAGGGGCGGGGTAAATCCATCAAAGCACTTGCAGCAGCACCTGACTCACAAAAACAGTGCCACAGGGTCTGTTGTTAGTAGCGGTAGGTCTGTATTTGCTAAAGAAAGTTGGTATACATTTTTACAGAAAACATTGTTTCAAGTGAATCTGCTTAAACTAGGGACCCGGGTTTTTTTTTTGTTTTGTTTTGTTTTTGTTGTTGTTTTGTTTTTGTGGTACTTGGGATTAAACCCAAGGCCTTCACACTGAGCTACACCCCAGGTCCCTTTTTAAAATTTTGAGACAAATTCTCACTAAGTCTCTAAGTTCCTCCTGCCTCAGCCTCCCAGAGTGCTGAGATTACAGGTGTGTACCACCATTCCTGGCTAAGGGACCCAGTTTTATAGAGAATAGTTGAGGAAAAAGATTTTTCCTAGGACTTTATTTTTATTTATTTTTTGTCTTTTTGAGACAAGGTCTTGCTATGCAGTTCAGGCTGGCCTTAAGCTCACTTTGTAACCCAGGCTTGTCTTGAACTCCCAACAATCCTCCTGCCTCAGCCTCCCGAGTGGTGGGATTAAGCGCCACCATACCCGGCCCTTGGACTTTATGTTTAAAAAAAATGTATCGGGGCTGGGGATTTAGCTCAGCGGCACAGCGCTTGCCTGGCAAGCGCAAGGTCGTGAGTTCGATTCTTGGTACCAGGAAAAAAATAATAAAAAACATGTATCAAGATTATAAATGTATGTGTAACTCTAATTACAAAAATGCATTGAATTTTAAAATTATCAGAGAATAACTCAATAAGGATTTGTGGTGTAGTATTTTGGGTGGTTTTGTTGTTTTGTTTCTCTGTATAATTCAGGCTGGTCTCGAACTCACTGTGTTCCCCAAGTTGGCCTTAAACTTGCTGTGATCCTCCTGCCTCAGCCTCCTGTGTACTGGGATGAGCCAGCATACCTGGCTCCCTGGGGTGTATTCTTCTGACAATACCGTGTAGTCCCAGAACAGAATGTCCTTCCCTCAGGGACTTTCACAGCAAGACCATAACCAGATTGGGTTTTTTGGGGGGTGGTGACACTAGTGTCCCGAGGCCCTGTCCTGTGACGGGAGGCTGAAGCATCGCATCCTCATCCGTTTCCTTGTCCCCTTCAGTGCTGGCCTGGATTTGCCAGTTCAGCCTGCAGCCTTTGCTTCCTCCCCTGCTTGGCTGCCGGAATTGCAGGCAACGGAGCAGCCCTAAGAGCTGGAGTGGGGCTTGGAGCAGAGCTCTGGCACGCTCACTGCAGAGGAGAGAACGAACACAAGTGACCCCATCTGCTGAGACTTATGGGTGACGGAACTGCTGCCTGACTCGGGGTTTCTACGCCTCCACTGAGCTGAAAACAGGAACTCAGACCTGCAAACGCCCGCATGTTCATGGCAGCGCCACTCAACCAGCTGAAAGGTGGAGACAGCCCTAGCACCCTCAGGCCTGAGTGGATCAAGAGAATGTGCATTTGCTCGGTGGAATATTACACAGCCATAAAAAGGAAGGGCACCAGGGCACAGGCTGCCATGCTGGTGACCTTGGAAACACTACCAAGTGAAAGAAGCCACCGCACAGGACAGCCAGAGGCGGGTTATCCACCCAGACTAGAGGTGGGTTTGGCCGGCCAGGCCTGGGGAGGGGGAGGGCTGGAGGGACTGTGGTGAGCCCAGGTGTCCCCTGGGGACAGGGAAATGCTCTGGACCAGAGAGAGGCGGCGTCTGTCTGGCATCATGAAGGTGCACAGTGCCCGTGAACTTTTCACTCTGACGTGGTTAATTTTATGTTACGTGAGTTTCACCTCAATTTTAAAAAAGCACAGGCTGCCCTCTGGATGAATCTGACCAGGCCTTGAGTGGGTGGGCTTTGTGACAGTGTCTCCTGTGACAGCCCAGAGGGTCGGGACCACGTAACGGCGCTCAGAGTCGCAAGGGTGCCTTTCACGGGAGCCCTGGAGTCCCCTCTCCTGGCCCTGGGGGGCTCAGAGCCCCGGGAGGGTGGGCATTTGGGGCGGCTCCAGCCCAAGCCTGAGGGCCAGGAGGGGACGGTGGCCGCCAAGCCCTGCTCAGAGCATGTTCTTTAATTCCCCTGAAAGGAAGTCCATGTAAGCACAAAACCCAAAATCCATTTGGTGATAAAACTTTAAGCACAGTCTTTGCAGATCTGTGTATTTTGTGCTATTCAATAAACACATTATCTTGAGGAGAAGTTTGTGGCTTCCTCCAACTGGCAAAGGCCGGGTGGCACCTGAAGGACCGGTCAGCGCATGGGGCATCAGTACCGTCTCACCAGGGACCTGCCCTGGGACCCAGCGCTGCCAGAGCTCAGGGCTACAGAAAGCTCTGTCTACACCGTTTTCCTGCTCTGTGAAGTGAGGACAAACCTCTGCCCTTTCACCTAACCAAAGCCCTTCACGGCGTCTCTTTGACACCTTCAGCTGCCGAAGTCCCTGCTCTTCCGTTCTGGAGCCGTTACGTAAAATAAGCGTCCCATGAACGCCAGCCCCAGGGTAGACAGCGACGGATCTGCTAACACAGACGGCTGCTGGCTGACTCAGAGAAGGGGTCACTGAGAGCATGGACACATCTGGCAAAGGGGTGACCCCAGGCACAACCGAGGGAGACAGTGCGGATGTCGTCATGCTGCTTAGAACAGTGCACAATGTAAAACTCTACACTGTAGACAGGTGTGGTGGCACGCACCTATTATCCCAGGACTCTGGGAGGCTGAGGCAGGAGGATTGAGGGTTGGAGCCCAGCGTGAGCAACTGAGTGAGACCCCGTCTCAGAATTAAAGGTAAAAAGGATGTTGGTCAGTGCAAAGGTCCTGTGCTCAGTCCCTAGTTCTGAAACAGGAAGGAAGGGAGGGAGGGAGGAAGGGCCAGCAAGAGGATGCTAAGTGAAAGACGTTCCTGACAGGATCTCTGGAGCTGGAGGTGGATGCTGCCCTCAGTGCACCTAAAGTTATCACTGAGCGAACATCTCTTAGAAGAGAATGTCCTGAAACCTCAGCACGTCACACGGGGGTGGAGGCGGCAGCAGAGGCGGGAGAGCTCGCCGTCTCGCTCTGCTTTGTAGAGATTCTGTGGGGACAGAGACCTGGCCCAGGCCCTGTCTTGGGCGGGTGGGGAAGGTAAAGTCTCAGGTCAGGTGGTGGAGTCCTGCCTGCCGGGCCTGGACTGCTTTGCAGAGACAGTGGAAGTTGGGGGGACACGGGGGCCCCTTCTCCCTGCGCAGTGCCGCAGAGAGGGACAGAGTTGGGACCCTGCTGAGTGTGAGGAGCCTGGGAACTGGTGACCTGTGAGAAATGCCAGGCATGAGGGACAGCGTGTGCGTGGGCTTCCATCTGTCCGGATTCCCAGGGTCCAGAAACCCTCAGGCACCAGGCGGAGTGGAGGTTACGGGGCGGGGCGGGCCCCTGGGGACAGAGCTTATTTGGGAGGTGAGAGGGCTCCGGAAGTGAGCAGTGGTGAAGGCGGCTCCCCAGGCAAGGGTTGCACCCGGGACCACAACCCAGCGAAGACCCCAGGGGCCTGGGCCCTAGCAATGCCCCGTCCTGGCCCCACCCACTCAGGGTCTCAGCAGGGGTGAGCCAGCGTCTTCCGCTGCGCAGGAGGCTGGTGGCAGCGCTCTGCTCTTCGGTGGAGTGTGGTGACCCTGTCCCTGCATGGGGACCTCTCACCTTAGGCGCCTGCTGTCATGAAGTCTCTCCGATGCCCTTGCAGTTCCTGCAGCTAGGTGAGAAGAGGCACCAGCAGAAAATCATCCTCTCGGGGCCCCAGGTGGGCGGGAGCGTGAACTTGGGGTGCGGACAAGGTCCCGAGATGCCAGGCACCATCTTCTTTTGCCTGTTCTAGCTGCCAGTAGCTTTGCACTGCCTGGTATTAGGAGGCTGAGGCAGGAGGATTATAAATTCAGTGGGCAAGTTAGGAGTTAGCAGGCTGGGCAATTTAGCAATTTAGTAGAACCTTGCCTCAAACAATGAAATATAAATAAGAATTAAAGAGGGCTGGGGATGTAGCTCAGTGCAAAGGTCCTGAGCTCAGTCTGCCGTAACACACACACACACAATGCACCCAGCCGAGCACTTAGGACGTAGCCCCCCACGCGTGAGAACTGTGCCTGAAGATGAAGGTGAGGGGTGGGGATGGTTGGTTCCACACTCAGAGCCCTCCGAGGCTGCACCGACGCTCTGGGGCAGGGAGGCCACCTGCCGCTCCTGGGGTCCCCGGGGCTGGGCTGAGCGGTCACCACTGTCTGCCCTGGGAGCTGGGGCCGGGCGGCCTGGGAGTCGGCGCTGCGGACTCGGCCCGCTGCACACTGCCGTCCCACGGTCCTGTCTGAGCCCGGCGTGAACGCTACACACCCGCTCCCGTGAGGCCCTGCCCGGTGCCTCCAGCTGCTGGGGTTCACAGACCGTAGGGTGCTGCCCAGCTGTCACTCAGCCGGGCGAGGGACCTCCCCCCTGCCCAGGCTGCTGCCAGGCGGCTCCTCCTCTCCCGTGCGCCCACCATGTCCCTGCCCTCTTGCTGTCCCTCCTCCGTCAGCGCGGGCCCTGCACATCTGTGTCTCCTCTCGGGTAGGAAGGCTGAGCCAGCAGTTTCCACAGAGCGGCCAAGGGCTCCCGCTGCCGCTGGAGTCCCCCAGGGCCGCTGTCGTCCCCACACGGCCTGTACCCCCATCCAGGGCCATCGGGCCCTTCCCAAGGCCAGCCGGGGCCCAGAGCGGCCAGCCCGGGAGCCCTCCAGGGCCCCCAACTCCTGCTGAAGCTCCCTCTAGCTGGTGCTAGAGATCTCGGGGTTCGCGCTAAGGCCGGTTGGGAAGAACTTTCCAGAAGACACTCAGCCTCCCCCACCACCCAGGGCAGTGAACGTGAGGGCTTGGGGGAGCGGCTCAGACCTTCTTGGCCCAGCGGGGCTGCTGTGGCCCAGCGGGGTGTCTGCCGCGGCCCCCCGGGGTCCGGCACAAGGCGGCATTGACCGGGCTGGAGCGCGTGTGCGTCGGCGTGAACCGGGGCGGAGTGTGTGTGCATGGTGCCTAAGTGAGGCCCGCACATCTGGAAGGTGTCAGGTTTAAGGCCCAGAGCCGGGTCAGCGAGGAGTTCGGCTGCTCCCGGCCGCAGCCCCGCGAGCCCGCGAAGACAGTGGCCTCTTTGTTGGCCTCCGAAGTCGCTGGCAGCCTCGGGTGCCACAGGCAGCTGCAGGCAGCATCGGTCTGAGGCCGGCTCATCCCGTTAGCAGGGAGGGAAAACAGCGCAGTCTCAGCCCGAAGCCTCCCGCACTCAGCCGCCTGCAGCCTCCCCTGCAGGCCTGGGGCGGACGCGGCCCCGCCGCTCCCTCTGCGTCCGGGGTCCTCTCCTGGGCACGTGGCTGGGCTTGTGGGGGCTGACGGGAGCACAGTGGTGTGCGTGTGTGCATGTGTGTGTGCGTGTGTGTGTGCGCACACGCATCTGTGCCGGGAGGCTGGGACAGGCTGGGCTCGATGGGAGACCGTTGACGTAGCTGAGCTCACCCGAGACCAGGCTGGGGCCGGGCTTTGGCGCATGGGGACCTGGCCCTGGCCCAGAGGAGGACAGACACAGCACGGGGAGGACAGAGGACCCAAGCCCCTGCCCCACGCACAGCCCTGCGGGACCCCCAGCCCCGCTTCCCAAGGATGGGGCCCGCGGGGGGAGCGGGTGGGAAGTGGGGGCCGCCGCCTCAGGGAGGCGCGTGGGGAGGGCCCCAGCCACCTGAGCCTGTGCCCTCTGGCATCGTCACCGAGAAGCAGCCGGCTGGGAGCTTGTTCCTCCCCGGACACAGCGTTCTCGGGCTGTGCGAGCCTGGCCTCCCCGGGAGGACAGCAAAGGCAGAATGGACTCAGTCCTCGGCCTCCCAACAGCTCGAGCGGCTCAGCGAGGTCTGCACAGCTGGCTGCTTTCCAGGGGAGAGAACAGCAACCTGCGGAGGTTGCGTCTGCTTTAGGGGCGGAGGCACCCAACCAGCTCTGGGCTTCCCGGTCACCCAAGTTACAGCCACCCTCGATGCCTCTTGGCAGAGCCATGTGGCGACAGGGACGACAAGGACAGCCGCTGATGCTGCCTCTGTGCCCACTGCACCCACCACACGGCTCCCAGTGCTCCCACACACCCACCCTCTCTGCTCCCCTCTCTAGTGGCCGGGCCGTGTGACTTGACTTGGCCCCAGGAGAGTGTGAGCTGAGGAGAGTCTGAAGAGCCCTGCGAGCCACCGCGGGTCCTGCTCTTCTCTGGCGGCCCCCACCCAGAAGGAACCCAGATGTGCACCAAAACGATGGTCACGCTGCAGGGAACTTAAAATGTGTACAGTGAGCCTTCACTTCCACAAGCTACTCAGACAGGGGGCTGCTTGTTACTGCAGCATAACCCGGCTTCTGCTGACGGATACTGTGACTGATTGCATTTGAATTTGTAAAATAAGAGGGTGTGAGGAATCCAAAGCGTAACTAAAGAGCACAATAAAAGGTAGGTCATAGGAAATGGGGAGACACATCCTTTGCAAACAGGGAGGGCCCTAAGAGATGGAGCTTTCTGGAAAAAAATGACGCTGTGTTACACACACACACCAGCTCCCCACACTCAATGTGACCATTGCGCGCTGCAAACGCAGACTAATAAAATTAAAGCTTTAAAAGAAAAGGGCGGTGTCTGGATGCCATAGGGTCTTGCTTAGGGCGGGGCACACCTTCTCTGTATTTGATAGGCTACGAGAGTGCTGGGTTGGAAGAATGCATCCCTCTAAGGGTGTGTGAGTTTCAGCGAGGCATGGACAAAAAATGTCCTTGATGTTTTGCACAAACAGAATGAGGAATTCTGAGACCGGGAAGAGGGTGAGCGGTGGCTTGATATTTCACCGTGGCGGATGCTAATCTGCAGAAAGTCTCTAGTGCCAGGTGGCACACGCCTGTAGTCCCAAAGTTCGAGGCCAGCCTGGACTGCACAGCGAGACCATAAAAAAGGTCCCTTGCGTGGTGCCACAGGCTCTGTTAGAGACCTCTCTTTCACAAGGGCACATTGATCCCATTCAGAGAGGCACAGGGCTGGGAAGAAGAGTTCAGCGGATATTGAAAGTGTTACCAGGCAAATCGTAACGGAGATCAAGCCGTGTCTGGGCAAACCGGAAAGGCTGGGGATGGACTTGCTGGGTTCCCCGCAGCACATGCAATGCCGGCGGGACTCGGTGTGTGTCGCGTGTGTGGTTCTGAAGGCCCATGCTCCCCGAGCACGCGCACACCCTGCTCTGACACAACCATCTCAGTGTGTTCTTCCCTGCAGCCCGGTTATTTCATTCCCCCCTGTGCACAAGAGTTGTATTCAGTGAACCTATAGGGGAAAAAAAAAGCAAACATATAACTTTTTCCATAAAGAAACATGTGGGAGGCGGGCTCTGGACTGTGGAACATGGCGGTGTTTTCTATCACGTCTCAGATGCTTTTAACTTATGGCGTTGTCTGCGATGGACGTTCATTGAGCAACTGCTAGGTACCCAGCACTTCCGGGTGTGGGGCGTCAGTGTGACGGAGACAGACTCCTTCCACCATGAAGTTGCCTGCTAGGGTAGAAGACACGAAAGGACAGCCCCGTACCTGCAGGAGGTGACACAGGCCGTGGAGACGGGGGATCAGTGAGCTAAGAGGTCAGATTCTCCTCAAGGTTGGCAGCTGCCCCCAACAGGGAGAAGGTTCTGGCCGTGGGTTCCCGGCTTCCCCTCCGATTAGGATGGAGGCATGGGAGGGCGCCGTCTCTCCCCGGCCCAGCCCTGAGCAGGGATCTCAAACTTCTAGATGCGCCCTCCACCCAGCAAATGTACGAAGCATGGAGTCTGAACCCTGGCGTCTCCCTCGGCTTGCCTTTACTCTTGCAGCTCTGGAGTTTCCTTGTACATTAAGAAGCCCCGGGAAAGTATTTAACAGGAGTACTTGGTTATTTTTCTTTCTTTCTTTCTTCTTTCTTTCTTTCTTTCTTTCTTTCTTTCTTTCTTTCTTTCTTTCTTTCTTTCTTTTTCTTTCTTTCTTTCCTTCCTTCCTTCCTTCCTTTCTTTCTTTCTTTCTTTTTCTTTCTTTCTTTCTTTCTCTCTCTCTCTCTTTCCTTTCCTCCTTGTACCTTCTTTCCCTTTGCCCTATTTTTCTTTGTTTGGCTTTTGAGCACAGACTTCCTACCCGCGGCGATATTTTCCCCCGTGAATGTCACCAGGCTAAGTAAGCTAGAAAAATAGTAGTAGGAAATTGTGCGGGTGGCCAGGAATCAGAATAAACAGCAGCTTGAGGGCCTTCCAGGAGCAGCGATGTCCCCCGCGCTGACCTCGCGGTGTCAGCAGATCGCTCTCCAGCCGGGCGGGCCCTTTCGGCCGGGGAGGGGAGCCGAAGTCCCTCGGGGTGGGACGTGGGGATTCCCAGCGCCTGTGCTCGGGGGAACAGGGAAGGAGATGCACAGTGGGGACCCGGAGCCAAAATTCACCCAGCGACACTGAACCTGGCCTGGCTCTGAACTTGGGAAAGACACTGATTTAAATTTCCAAGGATTAAAAGAAACACACAGAAATGGCGGTTCAACTGTGGAACATTTTACAAAAAAAAAAAAAAAAAAATCAAAACTTCTTTTGAACCAAAGAATTGCAAAAAAAGTCAAATGTGAGGGGAAGAATGTCTTTTGTGCCCTAAGCAAGTTTTTTGGCAAAAACAAAATATGGAAAGTATTTTGTCATTTGTTTGCTCTAAGAGTCAGAGCACAGCTCCCAAACCTGGTCAAATGAAGACTGGAACGAGCGGACTACGTGTTTGTGGTTTCCGAGTCGCTTTGCTGTGGGCTGCTGCAACAAGCAGTCCCCAGCTCAGGGGCTGCCGCCCAGCGGCCAGCAGGGGGCGCTGTCCCCGCGGTTGCCCCAGCAGCGGTGGGCGCCTGGAGACCGAGCAGTTCAGCGGGAGGCTGGAAGGGTACGCCGTGGGCACGTGCGTGGGCCGTCCCCTTCCGGCAGCCAGCGCTCCGCTGCCGGCCACCCCGTGCACAGAGGCTGGGGAAGACAGCCGTGCAGTTCCTGGGGGACGAGGAGGACGTGAGGGCCACCGGGCATCGTTAGTCTTGTCCTGCGCTCCCGGCTCTTGCCGCAGGTGTCTCTGTGCCTCGCTGAAGCTTGGCTCCTCTCACAGCCAGCGCTGTCTGAGTGACTTAAGCGGCCACTGCGGACGTGTGCTGAGGCCTTACACCTGACACCACACGGTGAGGTGAGAGCCCCACCTCCGAGGAAAAGAGGGACCCAAAGGGTCCATGGCAGGCACCCCAGCTTGTCCCAGCATGGCGGGTGACCCCTGCTTCTCACTGAGCCTCCTGGACTCAGTTTACCAATGTGTACCCATTTGTGCAAAACAATTCTCCAACCTGAGTGAAAACTAAACATGGCTGATCTTAGAGACGTGGTCAGTTTGAGACCCCACCTGGCTAC
>NW_004955482.1:5045821-5050083 GCF_000276665.1 Chinchilla lanigera | reverse complement strand
CCATCCAACCACCCACCCATCCATCCATCCAAGCAAGTCAGTGACCCAACCCCATAGAACAGTGTCAGGAAGTGCTGTGCCGAACGGAAAAAGCCTAAGTCCCTCTCTGCACTTTTTAAGAAATTCATAATCAGTCAGAGAGATGAGAACTGGACACCTGGTGCTAGCAAAATGCCAGCCTGGTGCCCAGGGACAAGGAACAGAGCTGCATGTGCTTGCGCCCCACGCCCTCACCCTCACCCTCCCTGCCCGAGTGCCGGCACGCCCGTGCCCGCCTCGCAGGCACCGGCTCCCTTTCAGCCCCCTGACTTCGTCTCTGCGTTGCTGCGGCTCTTCCTCCGCGTCCCGCGCCCGCCTTCCCTCTCTGCTCACTCCTGCCCGTCCCTGCAGCTCGGCTCCCCCCGAAGACGATGCCGGCCCTGTGTTTCCTGGTGCTGCCCCTCCTCACCGCCCCGACCTCGGTTCCAAAGTCACCGCCGAGGGGCCGCAGCTCCACCACCCCGTCCCCTCCCGCAGTCACCGCGCTGGAGGTACCTCGCGCAGTGGTGCCCCCACCCCCACAGCCCGGATGGGAGGAAGGTCCTCGGGAGCGGGGACCAAGCGGGACAGCGGGTGCCCAGCTGAAGGCGGGACCCACGACGGTGGCCCCGAAAAGTCCCCATGCCCCCTTGGCATCTCAGGCCTGCACCGGCACCGTCACTGAGTCCTGAGCTGTCCCCTCCGGGGCCCGGGCACAGCGCCAGGAGCCAGGTCCCCTCTGCCCTGCTGACACCTGTCTTCACTTCCAGCTGCAAGCCGCACAGCCGAGTGTCCGGCTGGACCCCATCTCCGCTGGGGAGGACAGGGACAGACCGGGACGCAGCCGGGCCCTCGTGGGCCGCTGTGGCCCTGGTGACTAATAGCTTCCCGCCCCCGGTCTCCTGCCTTGATGGGTGCGTTGGCACACGCCCTGGGAGGGCTCATCTGTCCGGTGTCCCCGTGGCTCGTGCCTGGCTGGACCTCAGCTTACCTCGTGCCCAACACGCCCCGGGTTCTGTGTCTCGCCTGCCTGGGGAGCTGGCCGCCGTACCAGGCGACGGCTCCGCGGACAAGGCCTCCGTAACCGCTCCTGCAGAGCCGCGACACGTGTTGAGGACTCCTTCCTGGTCGCATAACGCTTTTTCTCCCCTAAACCCTCTTGGTCAACAAGTGACACTTCGGCCCTGTGGATTCCGGCTGCCACATGCACCAGCTGGGCGACCTCATGCCTTCCCTTGGGGGAAATCATCTGAGACGCGTGACCCCGGGGCGCGGTGTTCAGGGGACGTAGGTTCTCTGAGTGACCAGCGGCCATACAGGGTGGCTCCCAGCCTCTGCTTTGCCACTATAGACCCCATGCCACGTGTACCAGCACCCTCGTGCCAGCCCTGAATGTATTTGCACTTTATTTAAAGCATAATTGACCCCAAGGCAACCACAGCGGGCCGGGGCTTAGCTCAGCAGCACAGCGCCCGCCTGGCAAACACGGGAGCCTTAGTTAAGGGTAACATGCAGGGGTCAGAGAGCTGGACGCCGGCTCCAGACCAGCTGCTAAAACTGGACTCCTCACTTCCCTCTTCAACCCCCATACCCTTGGGGCGAGGTCCGCAAGCTTTTTCTGTAAAGAGCTGTGCATGCCCGTAATCCCAGCTACTCAGGAGGCTGAGGCAGAATCATCTCGAGTTTGAAGCCAGCCTGGGGAACTCAGTGAAATTCCATGTCAAAAATAAGTAACAAAGGCTGGGGAGGCAGCTGGGTGGTAGAGTTCTTGCAAGGCCCCGGGTTCCACCCTCAGCACCACGGGAGAAGGAAGCACCAGACCACCGAGAGTTTAGGCTCTTCGGACTCTGCGGTCTGTTGCAGAGGAAAGCTCAGTAACCCTGGTGCTGGGGGCTGTGACCCGGCCAGCGTCTGCGGAGGTGGCGGTCCAGCCCAGGGGCACAGGGGCACAGGATGTCACCCTGGTGCCAGAATGTCCGGGCAGGAGTTCCCAGTGAATCATGGGGGGAAAGCCCCTTGGGGTGCAGAGGCACCGGGACAGGGAGACCAGCTGATGAGAAGCCCCCCTCCTGCATCGGTGACAGCGCCGACCCTGCAAGCTCCTACAGAGGGGTTTCCGTCCTGAGCCGAAGCTGGAGGAAGCCGCCCACAAATCCCCACTGGTTACGGGCTGTAACTGCCCACGCCGGGATCAACAGAGACACGGGAGGAGAACAGAGGAAAGGGACAGGGGTGCGACCTTAAACCCCGAGGAGGCCCGGGGCTTACCCCGCCAGCAGGGGGCGACAGAGCTGCCGCAGTCCCACGGATGCGGTCCGAGCCGGGACTGTGGCTTCCTGGAGTCCACAGTTAGTGTCTCCGTTTCCGCGTGCAGCTCCCAGAGCCTCGGTCTGCAGGGAGCCACTCAGAGGGCGCAGGGGCGCCCACACACAGCTCCTGGGGGGCAGTGCGGGAGGATTTGGGGCCTGGGGTCCTGCCATCCTCTGCCACTAACTTTTAAATCAGCAAAACAGACGGACCGCGGAGCAGCGTGTGGGCGGGCGAAAGGGTGCGGCCGTGAGCGAGGCTGCCCTGCGGTTACCCAGGTCACAGGGCTTTGGATTTGCATTTTCTGTCTTGTTTTTCTGTACTGGGGACTAAACCCAAGGCCTTCATACTAGGCTACATCTCCACCTTTTTTATTCTGTACTTTGAGGCAGGGTCTCACTAAGTTGCTAAATTGCCCAGGCTAGGCTCAAATATGCAATGCTCCTGCCTCAGCCTCCCTTTTTTCAACTTTCCAAAACAAAAATCTGGAGGCATTTGCCCCCCAAGAACACATGGCTACTGGTTGTCAGCCTGGCCCACGGCAGCT
Source organism: Chinchilla lanigera (assembly GCF_000276665.1). Classification (NCBI taxonomy): domain Eukaryota; kingdom Metazoa; phylum Chordata; class Mammalia; order Rodentia; family Chinchillidae; genus Chinchilla; species Chinchilla lanigera. Next base: position 5,047,211 of record NW_004955482.1, on the reverse strand, counting down.
TCTCCCTATGGTAAGGACCTGTTTTTAACTGCCGGCCCTCGCCGCCTTTGGTCCCGCTGGTGTAATTAAGTGCGCTGAGGACATAAATAGGGTTTTGTTTACCAGGGCCGGGAGGGGCGGCAGAAAGGGCCTTTTCAGCTGCGAACTCCCCAGAGCCCAAGGTGTGAAGCCGAGTTCACAGCCAGGGAGAAGCTGGGGCGGAGGGAGGGTGGAGCCGGGCGCCCAGCCAGGATGCTGAGTCCCAATTATTTCTCAAGCACTGCGCCCCCGGGGCGCCCCAGATCGCACCACCAGCGTCCCCGGGGCACACCCGGTCACGGGCACTTTGGGCCCTCTCTGCTCATTTGCCGTCCTGGCTGAGGAGTCAGGGCTGGTCTCCACGTGGACGCCGAGGGCCTGGGTCCAGGGGAGGTGGCGGCAGGCTCTGACCCAGGGCATCCATGGCCAGCAAAGACCAGCTAAAAACGCAGAGGTGAGTCATTGTCCAGGCGATGACCAGGCGGGGACGCCTGCGCTCATCCCGGGCACAGTGAGAAGTCCCTCCGAGAGGGCAGCCACCAGAGACGCCCAGCTCCCTGGCCGGGCAACAGGGCCAGGCCTGCTGAGCACGTCCATCCCCAGACAGCTGCTGTGCCCTCACCTGAAAGCATGCTGCACTGACCACACACAGGGACGGATGGGCAGCGTCCGCCTTCGCCCCACACTCCACCCCTCCCCGGGGCAGCCGCTCCCCACGCCTGGCCACCTCTGATGGGCCCAGGCATTCCACGTCCCCTCACGGGACGGTCCCCAGGCGGGGCTCCCCGAAGGGCAACCATCCACCTCATGGCCCCCCTCCCCTCTCCTCTCGGACACACTGAGGTGCCTTGTGTGTGCATGCGTACAATTATGTGTGCAGAGCATAGGTGTGTTCATATTGTGTGTGTACTTGCACATGTGGGTGTATATACCTGCATGTGTGCATGAATATTGTGTGTACTGATATGCACATAAACATGGGTGCACATGTGCGATCCCGTTATGTGTGCACACGAGTACCGTTTGCGTGCCTGCACATGCACGTGTGTATGTGTGTGCGGTGTGTGTACTCATGCGTTTGTACGTGCATTTGTGATGTGTACACGTGTGCATGTGTGTATTGTACTGTGTACACCTATGTGCGTGTACATGCAATTGTTTTGTGTGTGCACACACGTGTACACAGTTGCATGCATATTGTGTGTGAGTGTGTGCTTTCAAATACATCGATTTCCTCGCTCCCTTCTCGCGGCCCACGGTGTGTCCCACGGCTGGGGAGTGGGCCCTGCTCTGGGGACATGCCCTGGCAGCTGATGTGGGGCTCAGCCTGTGGCTGGAGCCTGGATGCACACCCCAACTGGGCCTGTGTGCC
>NW_004955482.1:4991457-5045492 GCF_000276665.1 Chinchilla lanigera | reverse complement strand
CACAGTGGCCGGATCAGAAAGGGACCTGTGAGCTGTCACCGAATCACCTGAGCTCTGAACTCAGCCTGGGCCTGGGGTCCCTGGCGCCCTCTCCAGATGCAGCTCTGCGGGTCACAGAAAGGCCTTGCGGTCGGGCCCTGGAACTCGTCTTTCTGCCCCCGTGCCTGCTCCTGGACGGCCCACATCTCTCCTGGCAGCCTGGCTTCCAGGGCTGTGTGACCTCAGCCCGGTCACTTAACCTCTCCGATCTCTGGGGCACCATCTGCTTTTTAAAGTGGAAACACGGGGCTTCTACTTTGTGCATCAGGATACTTCGCCAGGTTCAAGGCAGGGGTCCCACGCAGGGACCGCCGGAGTTGTCCACAGAGGCCCGACCGCTTCCAGGAGGGCCACTTCAGTGCTGCCCGGAACAGCGGCTAAAGGCTGTCCATGAAAAGCCCTTTCTCTGCGCGCCCCTCCGTCACCCTCTGACCTTTCTCTTTTGAAGAGCTGAGCACACAGCCCTCACCCCCAAAGCAGCCTGGGAAATCCCCATGCCGGGGTGCTGGGCTTGGGTCACCCTGGACACTGTCCTTTGTCCTTACCAGGAGCTGGTGAAAGCAGGTGAGCTCACACACTCGGTGAACGTGCCCCTTCGCGGGGCCGGCGGGCCATCAGTGTCTTCTGCCCGGTGCGGGACACGGGTCGGGGCAGTCCCTCCTCTCTGCCCCCGTCTCTCCGCCTCTGAACTCTGCCTTCTGCCACCAGGCACAGCAGGGCTCGGATCACGCGGCCCTGTGCCCCACGGGCACCCCGGCACCTGCCTCCTGTGGCTCCAGCTTGTGGTGGCCGGGCTGGGCGCTCAGATCTGGAAGGTCCCAGAGCTCCCGGCCTCCCTTCCTCCTGTCCCCTGCCAGTGTGTGCCCAAGGAAGTTTATGGAAAGTTCTGCATTTTCCGCCCCTTTGACATTTGCGGGCTGCGGGCACCATGAGAACGAGAAGCTTCTACAGAACCAGCTTTTCTCAATCCATGGGCAGCCCTTGGTCCACAGCAACCGGTCCCAATAGGTCAGAGGTCACTGGGGGCCACAGGCTGGCAGCTGACATTTACAAAGTCATGCTTTTCCTGCTGCTTGGACACACAGGTGCCAGTTCCCGGAGGAGCTTCTGGACCCAAGCGGGCACCACCACGAAGGCTCTTCTGCGAGTGGCGTGGAGGGCACGGGCCAGCCTGGATGGGGCGGGAGAGCTGCTTGCCCGGAGCATGGAATTCATGACAGGGAGTCAGGACAACTTTTCTTGCAGCATTTCAAAGTCAAAATGAAGGTACGCAGGTCAAAAGGAACAAATTACCAACATTTCACACAACGCCAGGAAGACCCTGACCCTGACCCCGGGGGTCCCTGGCCCAGTAGCCCTCGAGGGCTGTCCCTGCCCACTGTCCCCTGGTGCAAGGTGGCCTCACCACTTTGGGCGGCCAGGTGGGCGTGAGAGGTTGACGCTCAATCGACCCACATCTGGAAAGCAGGGCCCTCACTTTTGTCCTGGGAGCGGGTGGTAACTCAGCCGCCCACTTCCGGTCCAGTGGCCCAGGGGCCCAGAAAGGAAGCCAGCTGAGCCGGCCTCCTCCTCCAGAAGGTCCCAGAGGGATGCAGCTCGGCCCGGCTCCGCGTGGCATCTGATCTCTGTTCTTGCCTGGTCCTGTGGAAGTCGCTGTCCCCTGGTGATGTCCAGCTGGCCTGGCTCAAGGTCCTCCTCTCCCAGCCCCGTGGCCTGGTACCCAACGGGTCTCCTCCAGCGGGTGCCCCTGGAGGGCAGGGCAGGCAGCCGGAAGCCTGCCTCAGGCCTGGCCAGTGCACAAGGGACTTAGTGGCCCTGGACTGGAACCCGAGTCCAAGCATAGCCCTAGGGATGGGGGCGTCCAGCGGTCCTCTTCCCAGACCCTGTCTGCGGCCCCCAGCTCTGCCACAGACGGGTGGTGGAAACAGTGTGACCGTCCCGGTCACCTCCTCTGCATTAGCTGTCCGCGCCCTGCTGGCCCCCGACACCTGCAGGTCCCCCAATTTCCTGCCCTCAGGCGGAAAGCTGGGCGGGGGAGGGGCTCCGGTGGGCGGCCCCGTACCGCGGGGACCCCCTGCCAGGCGGAAGGGACGCGCGGCAGGGTGTCGTGGGCAGAAGGAAGCGAGGAACAAGACAGCAAGGCCCTCGGCCACGGGCAAGGCAGCTCGGGGAACCGAAGGGAGAGCCCCACACCAGCCGCCCCCTAAACTCTCCACCGGAAGCTCGCGTGGTGGCCTGGCATCCGCATAATCCAGGCACAAGCTAGGGGCGGGATCCGCGAGGTTCGCGCCGCGACTGTAAACAAAGGGGCGGGCGCATTTAAACACCTCGTCCGCGACGGTGAGTTACAGACCCTCAGCCAGGACGGCGCTGAGGGTCTCCGCGCGGCTTCAGAGCCCGCCGGAGCTTGCAGACCCGCAGATGAGGCGCGCAGGGTCGGTCCCATTCCGGGGCGGGGACGCACGTGGGCGGCGCCGGGGCGGGGACAGGGGAGGGGGCGGCGCCTAGAAAAGGAGGTGCTGGCGGGGGTGCGGGCAGCGGGGTGAGACCGGGCCAGGCTGGGGCGCAGGGTGCGGGCGCAGGCCCGACCCGCTCTCCGCTGCGGCCGAGTGAGGTGCAGGAGCCCCCCCGGAGCTGGGCGCCCGCGCCCCGCGCCCCCAGACATGGTGGGCCACCTGCATCTGCAGGGCATGGGCAGCCTGAAGGAGCACAGCCGCGAGGGCCAGCTGGACAGCCCCGACTCCGGGCTGCCCCCCAGCCCCAGCCCCAGCCCGCCCTTCGACGCCCAGGCGCCTGGCATCCTCGACAGTGCACAGGTGGGGGGCGCCGGTGCCGCGCCGGAGCCCCCCGGACCGGCAGAGGACAGAGCGGTAAGGATGCACCCCCTCCTGCAGAAACGGGGGTGGGGGCAGTGGCAGCCGCGAGGGCTGCGCTCCCTGCGCCCCCAGGTGGAGGTGGCCATCTACAGCCCCTCCCCAGGTGGGGACCGCCCCAGCGGACCTGGGCACCCGAAGAGCCCTCTCCCGCGGTGGGCTTCTCTAAGGAGCCACTGTTAGGGCTCAGGGGTTCAGGGGGCTGGGTGGGGGTGGGGAGTAGCGCCTGCGATCCCCACAGGGGCCGCCTGCCCCAGGCGGCTGGAGGCAGAGATCGAGCGTGCTGTGGACCTCTGTCCCCAGGTTCCCCTGCTGCCCAGTGGTCCCATTTGCTGTCCCTGCTGCCACTGTGAAACTTTCCTAAACTAAGGCAGACGGTAACCCTTCCTTCCCGGCCGGAGGGCTGTCGACGTGGAGCCTGCGGCGGTGCTGGGGCGGCTGCAGCCCCCGTGGGGAGCCAGGAGAGGGGCCTCCTGCGGGTGCCGCTGAGTCCTGCGTGGGCCCAGGCGGGGACCCAGCTGGGCAGCTGGACGGGACGGCGTGGCGGGGGCACGGGAAATGACTTGGGGAAATGTCAGGCTGAAAGAGGTGGCGGTCATTGCCGATCCCAGGGGTGTTTTCCCACGTGGACCTCCCTAGCACCCTAGTACAGTGAGTCCTCGACTTTGCTGCCCATGGGAGGCATGTGGGGAGCCCCGGAGGAGGACCCATGCTTCCCCCGTGCCCGTGTGTCTTCACTGTGTGGATGCCGGGCATAACCGGGCGTCGAGAGTTAACGAATCTCCCCAGGTGCTTTGAGTGCGCAGTGGAGTTGGGAAACCGCTATCTTCCACCAAATTCCTGCAGTGAACTTGAACTTGGCCTCTCCTTCGGGAGGGTTGGGGCGCCGCCGGGCCGCTGGGGGCTGGCAGGGGTCCCGGGGTGACCGGGGCTGTGTGCAGTGGTCTGCTCTCGTGGTCCGAGGGGGCCAGTTTCCTGCAGCGGTGACCCAGACTTGGCCCAGCCCCTCAGGGGAAGCGGAGCTGCATGTGTGGCTGGTGTCGCTGGCCGCCGCCAGGGCTCCGAGCAGGGGGACGAGGGGCTGTCTGGGTGTCCTCCTCGTCCGCCTGCCCCAGGGCTCCTCCGCCGCGTGTGCGGGGTGCCTCGCCGACTGCCAGGCCAGCAGTGGCGGCCGCCGCAACGGCGTGTCAGGCCTGCTCGTCTTGGCCGAGCTGTGGTGCTTGGTTTTTCTCTTCCTCTTTCATACATGCTGGCTGTGGAACTGGGCCGCCCTGGAAGGGAAGCTGGGCCCCTTCTGCGCAGGTGACGTACCACCCGGCACCCCGAGCCGTCCTCCACGCCGGGAGCAGGCCTGAGCTTTCCTCTCGTCTTCTCATTTAGTGTTCACCGTATGCCCTTGACAGTCTGTGCTCCTTTATCCCCACTTTCCGGAGGAGGAAAACTGAGGCACAGAGAAGGTTAGCAACTTGCTCAAAGCTGCGACAGCAGTGGGTAGGTGGCCGTGCCGGCACAGCACCCGGGGACACTGGCTCCAGAATTTGCCCTCAAACCTGACATTCTCCAGCCTTGCACTGTATAGCTGATTACTTTTTTTCAAAAAATTTAATAAAAATAACAAAATGGGTAGGTACCTATGGAGCTTGAGATGCTACCATCAATAAAGAGAGCAAGTGGTTGCCACGGCAACCCCCAGGCGTAGCTGGGCTCACCACCCCCTGACCAACCCCAGGGTACTGCCCTCCCCGCTGTGACAGCTAAGTGTTGCCGGTCTGGGGTTCACAGCGCCCAATCTCGGGGACCTTGGGCCTGACGGTTTCAAGTGCTCCGGAAGTATCCGGGCCAGGTTTCCTTGGCGTCGCCCCTTTGCTGTGTCATTCCATCCAGGGTGGACGCCTGGTTACTGACACCGCCTCATCTGAATTAGTGGCGCCATCTCAACCAGGGGTGCGGGTGCAGTCCTGTCCCCCACCCCCAGCCACCCAGGTCCTCAGCATCTGTCGCCCCCGGCACGATCCTGGCCCTGACTGCTGGATTAGCACGTGCCTCTCCTCCTCGGAGCCCCCACTCTAAGAAGCCTCAGGACAGTTTCCCAAGGACAAGGGGTCTCCATATAGAAGAGGCAGGGGACAGGGACCAGGGCAGGGACAGATGGGCCCCCTCCCCCACCCGGCCGTGGGTTTTCCGGTTCACTGTGGGCGCAAAGGCAGGAGTGTCCCCGATAATGCCACGCCACACAGAGACCTACCACGTGCCACACACAGCCTGGGGCCAGGGCACACAGCAGTAAATGTATATCCACCAACTTGTATCCACCAACTTGTATCCACGAAGCGCCGTCGGGCAGGGCCACAAGCACCCCTCTGACGGGAAGCTGGGGGGGAGGTGGGGAGGGGCAGCTGCTTTGGACAGGTGGCCCAGGAAGTGATGCTCAGCAGAAACCTGTGCGTAACCGGGCGGACAGGCTTGCAGGGCTGAAGTGTGGCTCGGGCTGAAAGGGCAGTGCAGAGGGCCTGGGGCAGGAAGCAAGCAGAGCGTGCGGCTGGAGCCAGGCGGGCGAGGCGGGCGGAAAGTGGCCTTTTGTGTCTTGAGGGCCCTGTCTGTGTGGGCAGTGAGCCGGGCAAGGGCATCTGCAGATGAGGCAGGAGAGAACTCGCGGCAGTTCTGTCACAGCAGAGTGATGGCCAGCGTCCTTCCCCGCCCCTCCGTCCTGCCCGCAGAGCTGTGGGCATTAGGTGCGCACGCAGGGGCTGTGCCTCTCCCTGCTGACGTGAGCGGTGCCCGTCCCACTTCCCTGACCCATGGAGGCCAAGGGGCACTGGCACCTGGCGTGGCGTTCTCTGTGTTGCTTAGAACAGCCCCAGGGAGGGCGAGGGGGGGTGTGTAACAACGGAGGGGGCGGGCGCTGTCACCATCTCCGTGCAGCAGTGCGTTGCTCCTGGCTCCCGGCCCTGCTGTCACTTCCGCCCCGCTGGTTGGGAGCCCTGCTGGGTGGCATCTGGAGGACGGTGGAGGACGGTGGCGGTGAGCAGCGCCGTGGCCGTTCCTGACCATGCTGTGGCTGCTCAGGGCTGGGCCGTCACCCCAGGACGCCGGGGTCTTCTCATTTCTGTTTCTGGTCTGCGAGGGGGAAGCCGAGAACAAGAGAGGAGACCACAGGAGCTCGGGAGTGAGTGCCGGGGCTGGGGAAGGACAGACGGACAGGCAGACAGGTGGATGAAGAGATGGACAGACAGGCGGATGGAGGGAAAAGAACAGAGGGATGGACAGGTGCACAGACGGGTGCACAGATGGATGGACAAATTGACAGGTGGTAGGCGGGCAAATGAACAGACGAATGGACAGGTGGCTGTGTGGACAGACAAGCTGATGGATGGATAGATGGGCGGATGGATAGATGGATGGATATGGATGGGCAGAGTGGATGGATGGATGGATGGACAGAGTAGATGGATGGATGGATGGATGGTTGGACAGGTGGATGGACAGACAGTGGATGAATGGATGGATGGACAAACGGACAAATAGTGGATGGGCAGATGGGTGGATGGATAGATAGGTGGGGACACAGACAGACGGACGAACAGATGAAGAAGACGGGCTCGGCCACGCCCCGGCAGGTTCACGTGCAGGTGTTAGCGCTCGTGCGTGGTGCCCACACTGGGCGGCCAGGGCGGAGCAGCCGTTGCGGGGAGGGAGGCGGTGGGGAGAGCAGCTCGCTGTGCGCAGGGCCCCTGCGCCTCCCATGGTCTCTGCCCCAGCTGTGTGCGCGGCTCGCAGCTTCCTCCGTGGCTGGACGGTGAGGAGACAGAGGCCACGCCCTCCGGCTGCTCTGAAGTGAGGGAGCGAGCGGGAGCCACCCTCGGGAGGAAGGGGCCACCGGCTGGGCCAGAAGCCGCTCTGCCCTGGGGACCCTGACCCTAGGTGGTGGCTGTCCCGGGTGGTCGCTGTGTCGGGCCTCTACAAGGGCAGGGCCGGCTCTCTGGGGACAGAAAGCGGCCGCTGTCTCAGAGCTGCCCCGTCCGTGTGAGCTGGGCCTTCAGGAAGGAGCACAGGGAGAGGGGGAGCTGGTCCTCGTGTCCAGCAGGTCCCGCAGGCGCCTGTCCCTGCTTGCCAGGGCTGCGGCCAAGGGCTGCATCCGGGGTCATAGGTCGGCAGACGGCCATGCTCACAGTTCCAGAGGCCCGGGGTCGGGACGCAAGGGTGCACGGCTGTCTTGGGTCCCTTGGCTTGTAGAGGTGTCGGGTCAGCCCCCGTCCCAGCTTCACCTGGCCTTGTCCTCTGCCAGGTGAGGACACCTGGCCTCTCCCTCTCTGAAGAACACAGCTCGCTCGACTCTGGCTCCCCAGGCCCTGCCTTGGTGGCCCTTCCTCGCCTGGTCTGGAGGGTGTTCTGTGTGCCTGCGATGGTCCCTTCGCCGGGCTTTGTAGAGGAGCTGTCCCCTGCTAGAGGGCTCCCTGGCCGTCTTGTTCTGTCTAGGACCGATGGGGGGACTGCATGACACTGCTGCAACTTTGGCGCGAGTCCCTGCCAGGGCCAGAACTGCAGTCAGGCGGGGCCGGCAGCGCCTGGCACCGGGCTCGCGCTACCGTGCCTTATCTTCGGGCCTCGGGCTGTGGCCTCAGGCACCGTGTGTACCTTCGGGCTTCCTTCCAGCCAGGCCTTCACCTGCTCCAGGGAGGCGCATGAGTCACCGGTGGGGTCGGCCATGGCCTCTGCACCCTGCCCGCCCGGGGGTCCACCGCCCACGGGCCCAGGGTGTTTCCAGCTGCCCAGCCTCAAATAAGCTCTCCGGGGCTCAGGAGGGATCTGGGCACCCAGGCAGGCAGGAAGAGGGAGTCCGGGAGATCCCAGCTTGTTTGTTCCTGCAGCGCCCACACCAGACTACGTGGGAGCCCGAGCCCCAGGAAGCCCCAGCCGGTGTCCCAGGCCTCCCAGCAGGCCCCCACCAGGAATGAGCCCGAGGCAGCCTTGGGACGGTGTGGTGGGGCCGGGCCTGGCCCAGGCTGTGAATCGCACCTGACTGCTGGCTGCAGCCCAAGGGGCGCAAGATCCAGCTGGGGTGGGGCCGCCTTCATGTTGCCCCCTTTTGTAGGAGAGCCCTGGGGTGCTGCAGCTCAGGTGCCCTTTGGACAGAGAATCGTTTCCGTAAATACTGAGGGGTGGACCCGACAGTGAGCCACGCGAGGCACTGCAGGTCGCGGGGTTGCCTCTGGGCCTCGGAACGGCCACGGTTGACCCCTCTTTGTCTGAGAACGGGGTCCTGTCCTTGTGCGGCTGTTCCCTGCTCTGCCCCTGTCCCTTTCTCCAGCGAGGAGCCAGGAGCCACAGCCTGTCAGGGCTTCGGCCGCTGAGGAGGAGGAGTTTAAGCCGAGACCAAGAGCGGTCCTAGGCCCTGGCCCTCTCTGCCCTTCCTGTCCGGGGGTCCCCTGTCCTCTGCCGTAAGGACACGGTCATTGGAACGGGCCCCTCCCCCAGTCCAGGATGGCCACACCGCGAGACCCATTCGCAGGTTCTGGTGGACGTGACTTCGGGGTGCTGTTCAGCCCCGGACCCCGTCTCTACTCCCGGCTGTCTCCGTGGTGTCCTTGCCCTGCCCGCTGTGGTTCTCATGGTCATCTGTGGGGCTGTCCGGTCTTGGCTACCAGGTCCCCACACACACCTGCGCCCCATTTCATCACTCCCCCCTCCGTCCTCAGAGGATAACTAGTAATAAAGCAGAACACCACACTGAAATAAAACTACTTAAAATTTACATTGTTTTCAGGCCAAAGTTGACCATGGGTAACTGCAAGTGCTTGAAGTGGGACCTCAGACAAGGGGGATGACTGTGAGGGCCCTGCAGGCCTCAGTGACAGACGGACAGGGATTTCCCTGGGGTGGGGGAGGGGTAAGGAAGCCCCAAAGTGGAGTCGGGGGTACAGAGTCCTTCAGGAGGGAAGGATAGCAGAGGGGACAGCAGAAGTGTCCCCACATTGGCTTCAGGCTGGGCCATGGGCACAAGGGCGTCTGTGTTTTCAGAATCGGTCTGAGGCAAAATTGACGGCTTCAGGCATGGCTTGACGTAGGCCATCAACAACGTGGGCAAGACTGACCCTGTCGCCACCTCTGACCCTGCACTCCTTGGTGTTGCTGTGGGCAGCACCCTGTGGGCTGGACATGCTGTCCAGGACGCTGGCTCCCAGGGCTTGGTGTGGCCAGCGCTGTCGCCAAGACCATTCCCAGGTCTCCTCCCAGAGACGTGTGGGGACCAGGGCGCAGGCTAGGGATGGGAGCGGGGGCCAGATGGGCTTGGGGAAGCCGAGGTTCCTGGACCCCAGGCCCACCTCACTGGCTATCTGCACCTCTCCCCGCAGGCCCCTCTCCCCTGGCACAACGCCGCGGTAGCCGAGATGAGGCCCCGGATGCTGCCGGTGGTGTTCGGGGAGACCATCGAGGTGGACCCGGAACCCACGCACGAGATCCGGTGAGTGGGCTGTGGGGGCGGGGGCAGTGTGCCAGGCGTGGACCGGGCAGCCCTGGGATGTGGCCCCGTGACAGGCGCTGATTGATTTCCTGGGGGCTCAGGGACACCACCAGTCGCCGCGGGCCACTCTTTCGGGGCCGCTGATGTCTCACAGCTGCAGGAAGAGCAGGAGGAGCCCAAGCACCCCAGTCACCCCGTGCTGCGGGGCCTGGCCCGGGCTTCCCGCACTGGCTCTACATAGATCGGTTCTTTTGGGGGACCCATTAGAGAAAAGATTGGTGACATTCTGCCCTTTCGCCCCAAAGACACCGCTATCCAATCCTCTTCCGGTCCACATCTCACCCCCTGCCCCAATACTGTCCCGTCTGGCCTGCTTTAAAGCCAGTCTGGGCCCAAAGGAGGTCCCCTTTTTAAAATTTTTTTGAAATAGTGTCCTGCTGAATCGCCAAGCTGTCCGGGCTGGGCTTGCGCTTGGCGGCCCTCCCTCGGCAGCTTCCCACCGCAGGGACGATCGCAGGCCTGCGCCGCCGCACTGGTTTCTGCCTCTTTAGTCTGCCCCGAGCTGGGTCGACGCCGCAGGCTTTCTGTGCCCTTCCCGACCTTGACATTTCAAGGTCGGGGGAGCCCAGGGGCCTCGGAGTGCGGCGTGGGTGGGCGCCAGGGTCCTGTCCCGGGCTCACGGAAGCCGCTCCTCCGTCCCAGCTGCAACTCCGAGGTCAAGTACGCGTCCGAGAGGCACTTCCGGGACAAGGTGTTCTATGCGCCGGTGCCCACGGTCACGGGCTACAGCGAGACCATCGTGGCAGCACCCAACTGCACGTGGCGCAGCTTCCGCAGCCAGCTGACCCTGGAGCCGCGGCCGCGCGCGCTGCTCTTCCGCAGCACGACCATCATCTTCCCCAAGCGCGCGCGCGGCTCCTTCCGCACCACCCTGCACTGCAGCCTGGGCCGGCCGCGGCGCTCCTTCACCGCCAGCGTGCAGCTGCGCCTGTGCGGGGCGCCCGCCGCGCTCTGACCCTGCCGGCCGCTGTCCTGGGCGCAGCTACCGTGTCCGGGGTGGGGGACCCAGCGAACGCCCCGCGGCACTGAGGCGGAGGGGGCGCACGGGCCGTGGCAGTGCCCGCAGGCGACCCGAGGTGCCCCTGCAGCCGGGGACAGCCCCGAGCGCCCCCAGCACAGCAGCGCCCCACTCCCGCGGGGGTCTGGCTCTGCGTCTGTGTGGGAGGGGAGGGGGACCCTCGGCCCGCCCCAGGGTGTGGAGGGCCGGCAGCTCAGCGTGGCCGGGAGGACCTTGAGCCTGGGCCTGGCAAAGGCCGCGGCAGTGGGAGGGGCTGGGGCACTGGCCTCTGGGTGTCCTGTGGCCCCCAGGGCAGAAGGTTTGGGGCCATGCAGCTGAAGGGAGGTCGCGGGGCAGAGGGTCGAGCCTCACTCAGACGCGCCTGGCTGGCTCTTCTGGCCGCCTTTAGGACTGAGCCACTTCAGCCTCGAGGGCGCTCTGCCAGGGGCCGACGGGAGACACGGAAGCTGCTAGAAATGCTGCCGACCCCTCGCTGAGGCCCAGTCTATGCAGCACCCCCGCCCCGCTCAGCCATGACCTCAAGAGAAATTGCGGGGCCCACCGTCCTCCAGCCGCCAGCTCCCGCCGTGACGGAGTCGGCGCCCACCCCGTGACAGGCCGGGCAAGCTCCAGGGAGGAGCAGGGGCCGCACAGACTCAACTCCAGTGGGTGGCATGGGTCAGGCTGCCCACAGCCTGGGGCTGCCCGATGGGGCACTGAATCCCTGCTGTGCCCACGGCGGCCTGCCTGCCTCCCTCCTCCCCAGCCCGAAGGCACCAGTAGCCCCAGGGCTGCCCCTCTCCCCTGGCAGCACCAGGAGGGGCAAGCTGGGCCTGGGCTTGGGCCCCCTCGGTGGGGCGGCAGGGTCCCTTGGGTGGTGACCTCCAGATTTCTCTGTCTGCACAGAGAGTACATCCAGCGGTGCCTTGTGACCAACAGGTACCTTCAGAAGCCAGTGACTGTCTTAATAAAATGTGCAACCCAGAGGGGAGCTGCTCCATGTGACGTCCTTCTCCCAACCCCCACGCGCCAGTCGAGCAGACATGGAGGGGTGGGCAGGTGTGACCCGGCCAAGGATGGGCCAGGCGGAGGGGCCCGGGGCTGCCAGCTCTGAGGCACAGGGATAGGGTGGTGGAGGTGACCTGCGCTGAGACCTGTGGTCCACCTCCTTGTAGCTCCTGTCTGAGCCCCTATCAGGGCAGAAGGACCAGATCTGAGGCCAGCTCTGAGGCACAGGGATAGGGTGGTGGAGGTGACCTGCGCTGAGACCTGTGGTCCACCTCCTTGTAGCTCCTGTCTGAGCCCCTATCAGGGCAGAAGGACCAGATCTGAGGCCAGCTCTGAGGCACAGGGATAGGGTGGTGGAGGTGACCTGCGCTGAGACCTGTGGTCCACCTCCTTGTAGCTCCTGTCTGAGCCCCTATCAGGGCAGAAGGACCAGATCTGCGGCCAGCTCCACACTGCCACCTGGCTGCCGGCCTCAGAACTGCAGCCAGGCTCAGGGCCCCGTGGGGTGGCTTGGGACCCAGGGCAGACAGGAATACACGGCTGAGTTCACACGGGACACACCCTGCGTGGCTCTGAGGCCCTCAACCCCTCTGCCCTAGAGCAGAGGCTTGTAGGGTGAGTTTGGGGCATCCCGGGGTCGCCTGGGATGCAGACACCTCCCACATGCACCCTCAGAATACAAATCCCCAGCCAAGATGCCACCGGGGCTTGGACACTGGGTGCTGGAAGCTTGGGGCTATAGCCGGGGCAGGGGTTGGACTTGCACCTCCAGGGGCCCAGGCCCCTACCCAGTGAGCCTCCAAGGCCCAGTGGCTTGGTTACTCTGCTGGGCAGGGCGGAGACCCAGGCCACGCCGTCCGAGCCTGGAAGCACGGCACGAACCCTGTCCTGGGGCAGGTGAGGTGGCCCCGCGGCACCTGGGTCCCTGGGCTGTGTGGCTCGGGGACAGCTTGCAGGAAGAGCACGAAGGAGCAGGGCTTTGCAGCCCCGCCTGTGGTGCCCTCTCGGCTGAGAAGCCACCTGGGCCTGTTGCCCACAGCCCTTCGTGGGTGGCTCTGGCAGCCTGCATGCCCAGCTCCCCTTGAGGCTGAGTGGGACACAGCCTGGGCAGTCCTTGCCCCACAATGGCCCCAGGAAGGGGTGACCCGAAGGCGCTCTGGTCTCCACCCTGGGACAGGGTTGGCGCTTACAGCCCACGTAGCGGAAGTGGCTCAAGCCAAGGGTGGTCTCTCTCCTCCCTGGGAGCCTGTGAGGGCGGCTGGACCGGGACAGGATGGGCACAGCAGGCGGGCACATTTTCTCCAGCAGCCTCGGCTCAGCCCCCAGCTTGGCTCTGGCCACTTCACCCCGACCAGGGACAGGTGGGCACAGAGTGGGAGGGCCGCGCGGGTCAGGCAGCAGGGCCTGCAGGGAAGGAGCGGGGCTGGGGGGCCAGGCCCGGGGCGAGGACATCCACGGCAGAGCCCCAGCTCTGAGGAGAGGGCGAGGCTCTTCCGGGACTTTGCACCCGGGCCGTGATGGCAGGGGTGACACTCAGCCCGACCTGGCAGGGCCATGTGCCTGCCCCGGGGTTTAAAGCAAGAGGGACAGACCGGGGCGACACTTCTCACCTCGGGACACAGTGGAAGGCAGACACGGAGCACGCTTCCCAGGTAGGACTTGACAGCCGACACTCACCGTGGCGTAAATTCCTCACACACTCCCCGTGGGCCTGACAGACGTCCTCAGCGTGGTGTGAGTAACACACGCTCTGCGCGGCCAGTCTCACCCCAGGGGTGCACACCACACCCCTCCCATGCGAATGCAGCACACCCTCACCACAGTGTGGCCACCACACCAGGGCTGCAACCACGAGCACCCTCGCATGGGGGAACGCTCACACACTCACCACCGGCGTGCCGGCCTGAGACGTCACTGTCGGGCACGAATACCTCATGCAGCCACCATGGACGTGACAGCTGGACACCCTCACTGAGGGTGAGTATCTGACACTCTCATCACAGGTCTGAATACTCAACACCCTCCCCACGGGCGTCCTCACCGAGAGTGAATATCCAACCTCCAGCGGGGTGCTCGTACCCCACGGCTCGGGTGACACCCTTCCCAAAGCAGCGGCGGCCCTCCAGGGCCACACGCCCGCCCCACCCTTCAGTTCCCACCTGCCTACCCTCCTGCCAGTGCAAAACAGAAGAAACCCTGGCGACTCGAGTATAATTTGCTTTTAATTAGAACAACGTGTGTAAATGACAGAACGCCACCGCCGTGCGCAGGTGGCGGCCACAGAATACGCATCAAACTCATTCTGCCCAAGGAAGGGGGCGGGAGGAGGCGGAGGGCTCGCGAACAGGTGGCCCCGGCCCCTCGGTGGGGTCACCGCCCGACGGCCGCACACGGCCCCTGAACGGTAAGCGGATGGGAAGCAGAGCAGCAATAATACTGGGTGAGTCCTTCCTTGCGTAAAACATCTGAATTAATTCATTGAAGGTATCAAAAATATACCCTGTAAACCAATACACCATGTACACCCGCCTCTCCTTCCCGCAGCCACGGCACCGCCTGCGTGCGGAGAAACGTCCCGGTCCGCGGCGTCTGCCCGCTGCGGCTGCCCGGCCAGCCTGACCTGGCTTCCAGCAGTCCCATGGGCTGGGGCGGCCTGCAGGCCGCGACGGGAGCCCCAGAGGCCGGACGGGGCCTGTGTCCGTCTGTCCAGAGCACTAAGCAGGATGGGAGGCAGAGCAGAGGGAGGGCGCGGGGGCCGCTAGCTTGGATTAGACTTTGGTTCCAAATGTGTTAGGGGAGGCAGTGGCGTGGAGGTGCGTGGTCGTCCTGCTGTGGGTCCCTGGCCGCCCTGGCCGCACGCGGCCGCTGCACGTCCGCCGTGCCCTCCTCTCCCCTCCCCTCCCGAGCACCAGGTGATCGTCCCCTGAGAAAGGTCACTGCACAGGGCCAGCCCGGGTGGGAGTCGTAGTTAAGGCTTTAGACAGGCAAGGATGCCGGCTCCGGACGGACGGACGGACGGACGGACGAACGCACGCACGCACGGGTGGGCGGGCTCGGGGCTCCTTCCTCGCTGGGCGCTCCTGCGCGCTGGGACCCGGCACCGGCCGCGCCGGCGGTCACTCACTGTCGGACAGTGTCTCGTACTGCGAGCACAGCAGCGGCTTGGGCTCCTCCTCCCAGGCGTGGTGGACCCCAGCGAGGGGCCCGCTGCCCGCGGGGAGGCCGGGCGGGGGCGGCGAGGCCATGACTCCCGCCTGCAGCCGCATGATCAGGGGGTTGTAGGGGAATGGCGTGGAGCCTGCAGGAAGACAGGGAGATGGCTCAGGAAGCCCCCGATGGCCGGGTGGACCCCCAGGTACGTGCTGGCCACACCGCCTGACAACTGCCCCTGGCCCTTCTGTCCAGCAGCTGCCCAGGGACCTTCGGATTCACTTCCCTCCCAGACTGCTGCAGGGCTGCGGGTGAACCCCACTTCATGAAAGGAAACCCAGGTCCCCACACGGCCGCTGCCACCCCTGAATCCTGGTCCCTGCCCCGCTCCAGCCCCCTTCTCTCCCTGGGCCGCACGGCCCAGAGTGCAACCGTGTCCTCCAAGGCAGCGTGTCACCCACTCCCCGACAGCTCCCACGCCCGCCGCGCCCACCTGCGGACGAGGGCCGGTCCTCCCACACGCGGCTGGTGAGCGGCGTCCGGCGGCTGCAGTCCCCCTCTGAGTGCACCGAGGAGACCGAGGGTGGCCGGTCCCCGGACGCCGGGCCCGGGGCTGGCGACTTGGCTTTCCTGCTGCTGGGCCTGCCAGAGACCTTGGCCTTCCCACCGCCACCTGCAGGGAGGACGGGACGAGGGAGTGTTGGACAGTGACGGCGGCACCGGTACTACAGGGACAGTGGGGACGGGAGGGCCAAGTCCTGCCTGCCACGGGGAAGCCACCTGCTGCTTGAGCCCTCTGGGGAGGGGGCTATGATGACCCCTGGCCCCAGCAAGGTTGACCAGATGGCTGGACCCAGCCCGGAGCTGGAGGAAGGGATCACAACACCCCTGGTTGCCCTGCAGCCCTGAGGTCACGGCCCTCAGCGTGACACCAGGGCCGACAGGCTATGACCCTTGTGCAATAACCAGGACCCCGAGGCCAAGTCAGACCCCGCTTAGTCCAGAACTTCTCGTAGCCCCGGTGTCCAGATCGGACAACGGAGCCTAAAGCCCTTGCTCAGCTCCTCAGCAGCGGCAAGGAATGCCGGGCACCGGGCGCTGACCGGCTGCCGTCCCTACGCCCTGTCCTTGCAGCACAGGTGGGTCCTCTCCCGCCCAGCGTCCCCCAGGAGCCAGCCGGTGGCCTGGCGGGGGGCGGGGCAGGGCGTGGGCAGCGGTGTCAGCGTCTGCAGAAGCAGCAGCAGCGCCAGGGAGGGGTGGACACCGGGTGTCGCCCAGCTCGGGATTAGCGAACTACAGAACAACGTCCAGTGCGCACGGAGAGTCTAAGCTGGAAGCTCGAAGGATCAGAGGGCACAGGAGCGAAGATTAATAACACCGGCGGGCGGGCGGGACAGACGGGGCAGGCGGGGCGGCCGCAGACCTGGCGAGGTGAGCGCGGGGTCGCTCCGTCCGTCAGCAGCGGTTACGGGCATAGCGGCCGTGGGCAGGCTGGCACTGGCATTCAGAGGGTTAAAAGCATTGGCGCCGAGCGGCGGGGGCTCTTCCCACTGATCATATTTACCCATGAGCGCCTTTCTAATTATGGCCTCCAGCCCCATGTTGGTGCTGGCATGCTCCGGCACCGCCTGGCTTCTACAGGTCATAAGGCCTGGGATGGAGAGAGACAGACAGACAGACGGACAACACACACGGGCCGGGCCGGGAGCCAGAGGGGCGCAGGGGGGGAAGAGGAGGAGGAGGAAGAGGAGAGAGAATACACAGTGAGCACATTTCGCAAAGCAACACGTCTCGTCATTTCCCTCCCCCTCGGCCTGCGGGGTGGTGGTGGCGGTGGGGGCTCCTAAGGGCTCCCCAGAAGCGCTGGGTGTTCCTCGGCAGCGGAGCCAGGGAGGGGGCAGGCCCTCGGCCTCGATCCTTCTCTGCCGTGGGGAGTCGGGAGCCCCTGCTGGACTCCAGGCCCAACCCGGCTGCTGCTGCTGTCAACTCCAGCGGCGTCCAAGCGGAGCCGAGGGGCAGCTGGCCTGGCCGGGGAGGGGTGGCTGGGGCCTGGCATGGAGCCGGAGCTGGGTACTGACGGGGGCGGAACGGGGTCTGTGGGTGGAGACACAGCCTGGCTCCTCTGGGGGCTGGGAAGGGACCCAGAGGAGGACGGTGGCTCGATGTCCCGGCCAGACCCCCACACTGGGCCTGCCTCCCCGCCCCCCACCCAGGAGCCAGAGGAGAAAGAGGTGCAGAGACAACGGGGTGGGTTCGCAGCCATGCAGTTAGTGCATGCGGGGGACAGAGCCAGAGACAGCTGACGACCACTCCGCCCAGCCCCAGCTGGCCTGGCCCGTGACAAGGACAAAGTAGTGGACTCTACCACCCCGTGCCCGGACACTCCCTCGGGACCCCCTGCTCGTCCCGCTCAGCTCTTCTTTCTGTGTCCCAGGTTCCCTTTCTCTTTGCCTCGTGAACCGCCCTGGGGGACCTCTGCAGACCCGGCGGGGCAGGGGCCTCTTCTTGACACTCTGGTCACCCGGCCGGACTTGGCCTTGCAGGGGAGCCCCAGCCCGTCCTGCCCGCCCGAGGGAACTGGACACCTTCCAGGCAGACAGTGGGAACATCGAGGGGCCCCACGGTGAGGGCTCGAGTGTTCCCTTCAAAGCTCTGCTTCTGGGTGGCGGCCGCGGCAGCTAGAGCAGTCGGCTGCGCTCTGTCCATGCCGCCTCTCCCCAGCATTAGAACAAGCCGCATTCATCAAGAACAACCAGGATTTCCAACAAGGGTGAAGAAAAAGGTCAAAAGCCTGCGCATTTAGCTGACACGGGAAGGCAGAAACGCCGCAGTGTGACCACTGGCCCGATGGCTGCTGGGGCGGGGCCACGAGAGCCCCAAGGCCATGAGCTCAGGGCCCGGCAGAACTGGGCTCGGGCTGGCGTTTCTCTGCGGAAGGCCAAGTCTGAGCACCAGAGGAGACACCTGGGAGACGTTTTAAAATTTTTTTATTAAACTGCTTTAAGGAAAAAAAATCAGCTGGGCGTGGAGGCACACGCCTATAATCCAGCATTCTAAGAGGCTGAGGCAGAAGGACTCCAAGTCTGAGCCCAGTTGGGGAACTTAGTGAGACCACTTCTCAAAATAAATCAGGAAGCAAAGGCTAGGAATGCAGCTCAGTGCAAAGGTCCTGGGTTCTACCCGCAGTTCCACCGGAAAAATAAAAAATCGAAAGTAATTTACATCCAAGGTTTGGCCCGCATCTCGGCTGTAGGGCTCATGCACTCTGACCCGCACGTACGCTGGGGTGGCTACGGCTACGCCAAGATCCAGGACACTCGACAAACTGCTTTTTAAGCGCCTGTTCCCACCAAACGTTTCCACCCCGGGGCTTCGCGAAGCTCCCGTGTACATCTCGTCTGGGGAGACGACGGACCCAGTTGGGACCCCCACTGGAGCCCTGATGACTCTCGGGAACGTCCGAAAGGCCGTCCTTTGCTCGTCGCGCGCCTGGGGCTTAAGGTCCCTGATGTCCACCTGCCCCTCTGGCCTTGGCTTCCACAGAAGGACCAGCGTCCTTCAGCACTCTAGGCACAGACCCCACCCGCACCCCAGCCCCGCGGCCCCCCACAGTGTCTTCTGCCTTGGCTTCAGGCGCCACTGCAAACGCACCCCTGGGGGGCAGCGGAAATCCAAGCACTACACAAGTCTGACATTTTGGCTTCCTGCTATGCGTGGATTTTACGCCCACCTCCCAAGTGCGTCTGCATTTGATGTGGCAAAACCTAAAATACAGTTCCCCGGCTCCCTGGCTGGGCTGCTTAAGAGAAACGGTGCCCCTGGCTGCGAAGTTCTGCGCCTCAACCCCAGGCCAGATGTGCGGATCCCATCAGAGACGCCAAGCCCGGCCCGGCCCAAGGCTCAGTGCGTGCAGGCAGCCTTGACCGCGACCCTGACCTGCTCGCGCAGCAGGGAGCACACAGCTGGCCCTGCTGCGTGACTGGCTCCTACCGCACGCTGCCTGACCCTGGGGGAGGGACTGTCCTTGAACTAGGGCAGCAGCTGGGTGGGGTGCAGGACGTTACCTGCTCCGGTGATGGCTGGCATGTTGAAGATCTCTGTCCCAGGCTGGCCAATATCTGCAGTGGGGACGACAAGACGGGTAAGACCCAGGGCCCACAAGTCCCTGAGCTCACCCGCCGCCACCTGTCTGTGTGCGACACCCGAGCGGCCTCGATCTGTCCCGACCCTGCAGTGTCACAGGTCTGGGGCTGCAACTCGGTGGTGCTCCTAACTAACCCGCTCCCTGGGGGCACTGAGGCTGCCGGTCCCGGGCCGCCCAGAAAGGGTGGAGCCATGGCATCTACCCAGGCTGCCCCGCGACGGGGCCACTCTGTCCAGCAGAGACTAGACGCCAGGCACTGCGCTAGGGATGAGTCCACGCCTAGCAACCACGGCAAGGGAAGAGGGAAGCCACGCGGTGAGGCCGCACCCCTGGCGCCTGGTCCCAGGACACTGTGGCCGAACGTTCACTGGGCACCTCCTGTGCTCGGCACGGCACCAGGTGCCAATTGTACATCATGGAGAAAGACTAAAAAAAAAAGTTTGAGCCAGGCAGGGTGGTGCACGCCTGTAATCCCAGCACCTGGGAGGCTGAGGCGGGAGGGTCGGCTTGAATTTGAGGCCAGCCCAGGCTACCGGGTGGTCTTGCCCATGCTGGAACCCCGCTGCCCCTTACTGTATTCCGGCTCGTTTCGGTTGTGGGTGTTGAGCTTCTTGTTGATCTCCTGCTTCTTAGACTTGACCATGGCAGAGTTGCTCTCGGTCAGCTTGCTGAAGAAGGCAGGCGGCTGGCTGGTGTTGCCTGGAGACTTGGAGCCCATCCTGCCGTGAGGATCGTACACCCGGGTCAGCTACCTCGGTGCTGGCTTTGCACGCCTTGGGTGACGAGGTGCTCACTCCCTGTGCTGCCAGGAAGTCGAGGACCAGCCCTCTCCCTCCCATGGCTATGTGCCCCCGTCAGGAGGCCAGATCCCCTGGACGCCCGGCCTTGGGAAGGGCTGTGCCCCGGGGGAGTACCTGGGCTCTGCCTGCTCGCCGTCCCGGTACAGCAGCGGGTACATGGCACTCCGGGGGTGCCCTGGCTCCGCCACGCTCTCTGGCGGAGACACGGGCTCAATGCCATCCTCACCGCCCAGGACCAACGCCTTGCTTGGTTCTGGAGACCTGGGCCGAGAGGTGTGTGGTCAGAGCTCTGTCCTGCAGGGGCTGCCCCTCCACCCCGCCAACTTGGCACTCAGCCAGGGCAGGGCACGGGTCTCTCAACAGACAATGCAGACTGTGCGTGGCCTGGGCCCTGTCCTTCCCCAGCACCCTTTACACCCCAGAGCAGGCAGGAAGATCGCAAGTGCAAACCCAGCCTAGGCAACTTGGTGACTTCATAATCCCGATTCAAAATAGACAGTGCTAGGGGCACCGCTCCACGCAAGGCCCCAGGTTCCAGCCCCAGCACTGCGCTCCCCACAGTAACGCTCCCCGGCCTGGGCAGGGTGAGTGTGTGCCTGGATGCATGGCACGTGCGTGGGTGGACACAGGTGTGTGCACTGCATACACGCTGGAGGCTGCGCCCCCGGGCGGGTGAGTTCCTGCTAAGGCCCCAGTTCTTCACCTGCGGCATGATGGACCCGCGTCTCTGGATGATCCCCCACCGCTCTGAGCCCGGGCCTCAGTTTCCACCTGTGCAGTGCACCAGGCCGGCGCCCCTCTCAGCTCACCTCTTGCCCCCCTCGCTGTGTGGGGAGCCGCGGGCCGGGGTGCCGTGCTCAGGGGGTGGGAGGTAGAGGTCGCTGGGTGGGCGGCGGAGGTCCAGCACCGGGCAGCTGGCTCCGGGGAAGGAGTAGAGCGGGGCGGGCAGGGGCGCGCCGAGTTGCTGCGGGTGGTGGCGTGTGTAGTCCTGCGTGATGACCTCCTGTGGACAGGGGCAAGGTCAGCAGCGGCTCTGGAGACGGGCCGGGTCCCCGGCTGACTGCAGACCTGCCCACCGCCCTGCCCACTGCCTTCTGTGCCTCCAGGTCCTGTGGGCACCGGGAAGGCCAGGCCTCAGGCTGGACCTGAGTGGCCCGCACCAAGGCCTGTGAAGATTGGGGTGCTCTCTGGGGAGTGGGTCCCACCCAGCCACCTGCCAGGACAGGGGTCCATGTGCACCCCTCCCTCCCTGGTAGGGGATGGGTAGTTACACTGATGTGCTGTGCCAGGGTGACCACCCGCTGGTGACCTTTGACCCCTGGGGCAGTCTGAAGCAGCGGGCTGGATGCTGGCTGGCTCTCGGGCAGCTGCCGCAGGTGCGGGAGGTGGGTGGCTTCCCCTCCAAGCTTCCCAGAGCCTGCAGGGAGAGTGGGGTCGATGAGGGGGTGCCTCAGATCCCCCCATCTTCGTGACAGGGTCATGGCTGTCTCTGCCTCATGGAGAGGGGTACCTGGCTGTTTGTGCCGCAGCTCTCCCTCCAGGTGGCCCTTGTCCAGCTCCTCCAGGTGCTTGGGGAGCCCCTTGTCATGGGTCAGGCTGGGGGAGCTCACTGGGCTGACAGCCTCCACCCCTTCGGGGCTGTAGCCATGGTAACCTGCAAAAGGCGGGGCCAAGATGAGAGGCGGGGCTGCACCGAGGGGTGGGGCTTCCCTCCCTGGCTGTAGCCATGGTAACCTGCAAGGGGCGGGGCCGGCTCAGAGATGGGGTTGTGTCCAGGGGCAGGGCTGCCCTCCCTGGCTGGCTGGGGCCCTGGGATGGAGGGGGTTCAGACAAGGCTGGGTGTGAACCCCAGTGAGCCAGAGGGGCTGGAAGCAGACAGGGCAGAGGAAGGAGTCTGCAGAGACAGGCAGACAGGGTGGGACAGAGAGAAGAGGGGGGACAGCGCAAGATCTAGGGGGAAAGGAAGAGGGGGACAGAGCAGGGGACGAGGAAGACAGCGGCCCCGAGGGTCCCAGCTGGCCCCCAGCCCCACATGAGAGGCTGTGCTCCAAGCAGTCCCCTTCTCTCTGGGTGCATAGGGCTGGGAGCAGGTAACCCCAGGCTCCCTCAGGTGAGAGCGGGGTGCGGAGTTGGGGCTCCCAGCCCTTCCTGGACAGTGTGGGTGCCCCCTCCAATCCCCACCGTCTCCTTGCCTCAGTTTCCTCCAAATCCACACACAGCCACAGGCAAAAACCATCAACCCCGAAGCCCCTCTGCATCCCCGCCCCCTGCTCCCCGAACAAAGGTGCAAAGGGGCAGATGGGAGGGGCAGTTGGAATCCAAATCACAGATCCATTCATCAAAAGAAAAAACCAAAAATCAAAAAACCAAAACAAAACAAAACCAAAAAAAAAAAAAAAAGGAAAAAAAATCACGATCAAATGATGTGCAAATAATGAGCAGCCCCGGACCCGGAGGGCGGCGGCCGGAGTCGTCAGAGCGTGCAGATCGGCAGGGGCGGGCTCGACACTGAAACACCGAAACCAACGGAAAACGGGGGTAAAAATAAGAAGCAAAGGTCTGGAAGTATCTGCAGGCCACGAGAGGGGCGGGCGGCGGGCCGGGACTCTTACCATGGCGAGGGGAGTCGTCGGCCCGCGAACCTCCTTCTCGCGGCCCCTTATCGTGGGCAATTTGACGCATGATTATCGCGTCTATGAAGGTGGCCGCTGTCAGGGTGGTCTTACCCAGAGAACGGAGTTCCAGTTCCTGGATGGAAAAGGGTTTACTTTGAGTCTTTCCCCGGTGCGGGTCGGAGGCCGAGGTGGGCGGTGCCGGCGGGTCCGGGCTGGCGTGGTGGGGTGCGAGGCTCTTTGCCGGGGTGTGGGCGATGGCCGCGTGGCTGGAGCTGGGGGGCACGAGGGGCCGGGGCTCGGAGCTCTTGCTGGGGGAGGAGGCGGGCTCCCGGGCCGGGGGCTTGGCGAGGAAGGCGTGGCCGGTGTCCGCGCGCGGCCGCTCTGTCCGGGCGACCCGGGGGCCCTCCTTGGGCAGCAGGACGGGTTCCATGAGGGTGGGGTAGACCCCGTCCAGGGTGCTACCCAGCGGGCAGTGGGTGGTGGGTGGGAATGTGGCGGCCAGGCGGATGGGAGAGGAGGTGGAGGTGGACCTGGGGGGAAGAGAACAGGGTCAGGCAGCTGCTGTGCTGGGCTCCTCACTCCAACGCCCCGGCGAGCCGACTCCCTGCTGCTCCCCAGATACATCTGCCCCCTTGGCTCTGACCTGCAAGGCCCACCCCAGTCGTCCCCCGTGCCCTGTCGTGCTCTTGCCGACCTCATTCACCCACCATTCAGAACATCACCTCGCTAGGCGCCAGCCCTGTCCCAACCCCCGGGATCCAGCAGTGAACGAGACAGACAAGTACGGTCCTTTGCTGAGGAGCGGCTACACGCAGTCACAGACACGCGAGGACCTGGCCAAAGCACGCTGACCGCTCCGCGGCCGCGCGTTAGGGTAAGGAGAGGCGGGAAGGCCCAGCGGGGTAGGCAGGAAGCCGCTCAGGACGCTCCAGGAGTCGGTGAGCTGCATGTGCAGCAGACAGAGGCCGCCAGCGCTCCCTTCCGGCCCTACAGCCCCACCTCCCCAGCTCAGTGCGGGGGGCCCCTCAGCGGCTGCCACCCACCTGCTCCACCGTCCAAACACACTCCCTCGACCGCCGCCCAGGGCCTTACCTAGTCTCACCCAGCGCCCAGCATCCCCCTGCCTTTCTAACACAACCCAAACAGCCTCCCAGCCACCCGCCTCTCCATCCATGCATCCGGGCCTCCTCCTGCTTCTCCAACCCAACTACTCCTCCACCCATCGATCCGTCCATCTATCCAGCCAGCCAGCCGGCCATCCCGCTGTTTCTCTACCACACCTGTCCGTCCGCCCATCCATCCGTCTGTCCAGCTACACTATTTCTCTACCACATCCATCTGTCCACCCATTATCCGTCCCCTAGTCATCACTCTGCTTCTCTAATGTAAACTACTCACCCACCGCCCCAGGCTGTCACCTGCCCATCTGAGCTACACCCTTTCATCCACCCAATCTCCTCTCAAACCCAACCATCCACTCACCTACCCGTGCCACCCACCCAACCAACCGAGCCTCACCGCACTCACCCATGCGACCAGCCACCCCCGCCAGCCTCGCTCACCCGATCATCCTTCCAGCCACCTGGCCATGCACCTAACCCACCCAGGCCCACCCACCTGCTATCACCCACGCACTCCCTCACCATCTACCGTGCATGTGCACCCACCCACCCCGCCGTCTGCTCATCTCCCCACTGCAGCACCCGCTCCCCACCCCGTGCCCCCCCCACCTCCCCATGCCCGGCGGGCCCACCTCAGGACCGTGGGCGTGCTGGGCTCCACGGAAGTGATGATGCCCTTCACGCCGGTGTTGTGCAGCACGCTGGGCCTCTGCTGCAGGGCGTCCTGGGTCCGGGGCGAGATGGGCGAGTGCTGGTGGGTGTGGGCGTGCGTGGCGGGGCGGCTGCTGCTGCTCCCCGTCCCGCCGCTGCCACTGCCACTGCTCTGCTCCGTACCTGGGGACAGGCAGCCGGGTCAGGAGGGCGGGGCTCCTATGGCCACCGACCCTGGCCCGGGGCCGGGGTACCCACCGGGTCTCCAAATGGGCGCATGCTCCACGGTGGTGGTGGTGGACGTGAGCATGGACTTGTCCCGCTCCCGCTCCCGCTCCGATGAGGACATGGTGGTGGGTTTCGTCAAGTGCGTGGGGCCTCCTAGGGGACCACAGCAGAGACTCAGCGGGGTGCGCAGCTGCAGGTGTGAGGACCCCAGGGACGAGCAGCTACCTGGGGATAGCGGGGAGCTGCTGTGGCGGCTGCCGAAGGGCTGGGGCGCGGCGGGGAGGTAGGCGAGGCGGTCCACGGCAGCGGCAGGGGCACTGGGTGTCGGGGGCACCAGCACAGGCAGGTGTGGCACTTGGGACAGGTCAATGATGCCTGCAGAGGACAGGAAACTGAAGCCGGGCAGGAGGAGGCCCGGCTCCTGCCGCTGGGCACACCTCCCCAGAGCGGCATCACCAGTCACCAGGGGCGCCCGGCCAGGCCCAGCACAGGGCCCCTTCCCAAGCCTGGCCCTCTGGGTCCAACTGCCCGCGCACAACAGCCTTGGAGCAGCTGCTCTGTGTCACAGGGCATGGCCCTCTACGGTCACCTCCCTGCATCCAGTCCTGCAGAGTGCCTGCGGTACCCTGGCCGGCCCCTACTGGTGCTGGGTCTGCCCACAGCTGCCCGGGGGACGCCCTGAGCACTCTGCCCAAAGCGGCCCCAGCTGTGGTGCTCGGAAGTCACACACTCTGCTCTGGACACCCAAGGGCGCCACAAGCCAGGAGCCAGTGAGACATTCCACGGGGTCGCACCACGCACACGCCTGCCACGGCACACAGGGCCACACGCCCGGCCTGCGCACACCCAACCCCCAGCCAGAGTGTGTGCACCGAGAGGCACTCACCGGGCACCCACACGTGACGGAGCCCAGCTTCCTTGCCACACACAGGGCGCATGCGGGCACACACGCGACCTGGGACTGCTCCGGTATAGCAGGGCGGCCCGCAGGGCCAGAGGAGCACGCTGGCTGAGAGCGCAGACGCCCCGCTCCCACCCCATCCCGTGGTGCCCCCCCGCCCACCTCGAGGGCCGGTGGCGTAGCTGAGTGCCAGGGAGGACTCGCGGGGCGACAGGCCGCGGAGCACGTCGGCGCGCTGGGCCATGGCGGTGGTGGCGTTGTGGTGCATCTGCTGTGAGGTGATGTAGTCGTTGATGATGGTCTGCCGGTTCTCCAGCGCCGCCGTGTCGGGGTAGCCGCGGATGAGGTACGGCGGGTACAGGTGTGGGTACGTGGGGTTGGGGGCCAGGTGCCGGGGCAGGTAGTAGGCGGCGGCTGCGGGAGGGCAGGGAGCGAGATGAGGTGACCCCGCCTCAGCCATGATATCCCCGCCTCGATGCCACCCCGCCCTGAACCTCCTGTTTTATACCCAAAGGTTTCTCCCCTGCAGAGAGGAGACCAGAAATACAGTCAATGCTTCAACTAAAAACACTTTTTACAGTGGGGGGCACGGGGCTACTGTACACCCCTCAGAGCCCGTGGGCCTCGCCGCTGCTGGCAGGCTCTGGAGCCTGAGAGAGTGAGCGCCTTTAGCTGCACGCCACGGCTGCCTCGATGGCCTGGGTCCACTCAAATCGCTCCCCACGGTCACGTGGACTTTGGGAGGAACTCATAAAGACACTTAGCAAAGAGGCCTCCAGAGCTGCTGCAGAAAGTGGCAAGGACGGGACCAGTGTATCCGAAGTGAGGGGGAGGACTGCGGGGTTCTACGGGCAAAGTGTCCTGTACCAGGACAAAAGCAGTCTTTAAAAATAGCCCCCCCCCAGTTTCTGATCACGTCACACACACACAGGTCCCCAACGCAGCCTCCACAAAACAGGACAGAAAGCCGAGCGGTAGGCAGACACCTGCTCCCGACGCACAGGAGCGTGTCCTGTGTGTGACTGCACTGAGATTCTCCCAAACACAGGGCATCGAAATACAGCTCACGCATAAGCCTAAGCGGCACACCGTTTTACACAGACCCTGCCTGGTCCGCACACACTTGCACCCTCCGTTAGTGTGTCTGTAATCCCTAAAGACGCTCTGGGTCCTGCGGGGAGAAAATCACCAGAACTGTCCACCCCTCAGTGCCCTCACATCCTGCTCTAAGCCGAACTGTTCGCAGCTGCACGGTTGGGTCTTCCTCTCCCCAGGCCTCAGGAGGCCCCTGCCCCATGGGAACCAGGTTGTAGGTGCCCAAGGAGACCAGGGCCGGCACTCACTGGGGTGCCGACGCCGCGCACCACGCCCAGGCCAGTCACCTGCATCCAGAGGGATCCCACGGGAGATGGTGGCGGGGTCGAAGGCCAGCGGGATGTGGCTGCGGTAGAGGTCCACGCCACTCACGCCACGCAGCAGGTGCTCGTAGGGGGAGATGGGGTGCGGGTGGTGCTCGGGCACCGTGCTGTGTGGGGACTTGGCGACCTCACGAGGCGTTGACGTCAGCTTCCGATCCTGCGACGTCTTACTGGACAGGAGGCTGGCTGTGGGGACGGTCACAGGCAGGCTCAGCAGGCTGCACAGCCCTGCACGGGGCCGCTGAGTGATGTCAGCGGGCTCCGGGCTCCCTCCCCCACACACCGTCTTGCCTGCTTTCAGTTCGTTTTCCTTTCCATTCACTCATCCGCCTTGCTTAGTTCCTTCTTAAGACACACATTCATTCATTCATTCAATGACAAGTCCACACCATCTCTATCTGTGACATTAGCAGTGTCCAGGGCTCAGCTGAGCTGCGGTCACCCCAGGGGACAGAACAGACCAAACCCTCAGCCCCAGGGAGGTGACATTTGAGGTAGGAGACGGTGACGAGGTAGCAAACACACAGGATCTCAGGGATAAATGTTCCGAGGAAAAATTCAAAATGTCAGAGTATGCGCCCAGAGCTGGGGGGGGGGTCCTGCGTCACCAAGGCAGTGACAGAGATGAGCTGAAAGGCGCCACTGATTTCCAGACATGGAAGGCAGGGTCAGCACATGCAAAGGCCCGGCGCGCTGACAGCGGGCACCCGGGGCAGGAGGCTGGGCGTCCGTAGCCCATGGGTGCAGGCATCTGACGGGGAACGGCTTGTGGGGTGGGGAGGGCCCCCTGGCAGGAGCCAGGGGGCCACGCATGGTGAGGTAGCTTTATTATTTTCTTTCCAAGTATAAAGTTGCTGGAAGGGCATGAATGGGGGACTGGCATCATTTAGTTTCTTTTTCAGTTCTGGGGATTGAACACGGGGCCCCTGCACGGAGCCGCACCCCCAACCCTTTTCATTTTATTTTTTATTTTGAGACAGTATCATGCTAAGTTGCCCAGGCTGGGCTTGAACTTGTAATCCTCCTGCCTCAGCCTCCCAGAGTGCTGAGATAACTGGTGTGCACTATCACCCCTGGCTGATTTAAATTTCTGAAAGCGTCAGGAGCGGCAGGACGCAGGAGGGGCCGGGACCCAGCTGCAGAGGGACGCCACTCCCACCCTTCCACACCCGGCACCCACTCACCCTCCTGCAGGCGTGGTGTGGGCTCCCGTGTGGTCACAGGGGAGCCCCGTGGCAGGTGGCTGGCGAAGGGTGCAGCATGGTCCTCATAGGTCAGAGGGCTCTGCCTCGGTTTACCCAGCTCGGGCACCACAACGGGCGCCCCGCGGGTGATGGAGCCCCCGGAGCCCCCTGCAGCACCCGGCCGGCCCTTGAGGCTCTCCTCGTAGCAGGCGCGCTCCAGCGCCCGGGCGTCCGCAACCACGTCGAGTGGGAGCACAGGCGGGAAGGTGCGGCCGGGGCTGCCGATGATGGAGCGAACGTCGTGCTTCTTGGAGCCGGCGGAGGATGCGCCAGTGTCGTACTTCAGCGGGGTGCCCTGGGGGTCAGGTCATGGTGAGGCGGGAACATCCCACACCGATGGCGGGGGCGGAGTCCCCAGCCAGGAAGCAGGCTATGCCCTGGCTGGTGCGTGCTGCCTGTAGCCCCTGGCCCTTCGTGTGCTGCCTGCCCTCCGCCTCCCAGTGACCCGAGCTGGGCAGCCCAGGCCTGCCTCGCCCTTCCCGCTGTGGAGCCGTGCCAGGGACTGAACCCACTGAAACTCTGGGCCACGTCACCTGCCCGCCTCCAAGCCACAGGCGTCGGGGCTTCTCCCCAGCGAAGCTGAGGAGACACACCCACCCTCCCGTCTGTAACGGGAGTGACATGCTGTACTGCGAAGGGCGGGGGGACGGAGGACCCTGCTGCGAGCAGAGGGACACGCTGCCCCTGAGGGACACAGCTGCCTGGGTGCTGCAGGAAGGGGCAGAGAGCTCAGCAGTCACCCTTCGGGGCAGCAGCGGCCCGGTGTGCCAAGCCCTCTCCGAGCGGTGGCAGCCCTGCTCGCCCAGCGCCTCCCTAGGGAGCTCAGCCGTGGAGCCTGGCTGCCCGGCCTGGGCCGTGGCCTTGGGCACCGAGCTTGGGACTGGGCTTCGCGTTTGCTGGCTACGGAGACGGGGTCCCAGACAACATGGCAACCTGAGCGGCCTGGTGGCCCGGGAGGACATCCTGCCACTGCCCGACTCTGCCGGGTGGGGGACATGGCGCCCCGGGGACAACAGTCCCGTCACCTTCAGGAGAGGGCCTAACCTTTCCAGGGAACCCTCGAGGGTCAGCCCGCCCTGCCCAGGGGAAAGGGTGGACGCTGCCCGGGCTGCACCATAGCTTGGGCCGAGAGCCCGCCTGTCCCCAGGACTCCGCCTGTCCTGGACAGCTGTGTCCTGTCTGTCCTGCCCACACCCACGTGCTCCCTCGTCCTCCCTCCCACCAGGCCTCCTCTGCCACATGAGAGGCGGTGGCCCTTGGGGTTTCGGCTGACCGGCTCCTCTCCCCGTGGGAACACGTCCCCTACTGCGATGGGCCTGGGGGCCCAGGGTGCCGCCTGTGGCTGGGAGAAGTGCACCCAGAGGACAGATGTGCACACTTTGAGACATCTGCATTCGCGTTTCACAGTCCACCAAGAGTTGCCGTGTGACCCTAGGCTAATTCCTTAGGGTCTCCGAGCCTCAGTCTACTGGCTGGTAAAATGGAGACAGGGAAAGAATCCCCGCCACACAGCACGTGGGCCGCACCTGAGGGACGGAGCCCTACCTGGGTGATAGAGCCCTCCTTGAGCGGCCGTGGCGCCAGGGGCAGCTCGGGGGTGCGCCGCAGCTCCTCGCGTGGAATCTCGTGGATGGAGCGGCCGGCCTCCTTCACCGTGGCCACCAGGCCCTCGTGCGCCGGCTTCAGCTTCAGGGGGCCCAGGGCGTCCAGGGACCGGCCCTTGTAGGCCTCGGCCAGGTCTCGCGGCGGTGGCGGGGGCGGTGGAGAGCCCTCCCGCTTCAGCAGCTTGGCCTCTCGCCGCAGGTAATCCTCCTGGGCCTCCACGTAGGAGCGCGGGATCCCTGTGGGCAGCGGGCAGGTGCCACTGACCCCGACCTCCACACCCAGCTGGCTGCCTGGGCCAGACCCTCCCCTGGCCACACCTCCCGGAGCGCCGGGCTCCTCATCCATCACAAGCCATGGCTGCTGCACACGGCTTGAGGAACACAGGAAACATAGGGCCTGCTCACGGCATCCGCCCACCAGGCCCAGGCCGGGGCGAGGAGCCGTCCTCTCGGCCCCCACTGGCGCCGAGCACACAGCACCCACACGTGACGCTGCCAGGCTGGGGTGACGTCCTGCCTTCTCTCCGCCCCTACACCCTCCCTTGGCTCCATCCGCACGTGTGCCGATCACGGACACTGTGCCTCGCACCCCTGGGTCCCGGGTCGGGCTGCGGGCACAGGCGGCACCTTGCGTGATGGAGCCGCGCAGGTGGTGCTGCTCCTTAAGGTGGTGCGGGCTGTGGTGCTCAGGCGGGATGGCGCGGCCCATGAGACCTGGCGGGAGAGGGCGCGGGCGTCACGGCACAGCATGGGGATGGGTCCCAATGCCCACGCTGAACGCAGCACAGAACCTGGCGAGTGCCCATCTCCCGGGCCTGCGGGGCCCCCAGATGGAGCCTCAGAAAGCCCAGGCTCACTTTCCCCATCCTGACCACCTCCCCTCCCCGCTCCAGGGGGCACTGAGAGATGACTTCTTTCCTGGCCCCCTGCCCGGTGAGCTGCGAGGAACCGGATGGGAGGCACTGACCCCCGGCGGGGAGGCAAGGGGTGAGGAGTAGCGGGGAGGGGGTGCCCACCCTCAATGCCGGCAGAGGTGACAGCCCGGCCAACGCGGCCCTCCATCATGTCGTAGGTGCGCTTGGGCGCCGTGGGCTCGTGGGCAGGCCCGGAGCTGCTCCTGCCGTCCTCCTTGGCGCACTGGGACACAGACATGGCACCTGGAAGCACACAGCATGGTGAGGGACCAGCCCGTGTGTGCACCCCACGGGCATCTGCGTGGCCAGGGTCTGAGCAGAGGGCGACGCCAGACCCCAGTGCTGGCTTGGTGGCCGTCAGGCTGGGGATGCCTCTCCTCCCAGCTGCCTGCGTCTGGGTATTGGAAAGAAGCTGCAGGAGCCGCAGCCTCGCCCAAGGCCAAGCCCTCGCTTCCACTCCCGGACCTCTGAGTCCTGCGTCTGCACCCCACAGGGCGTCAGCGGCTCAGGACGGGCAGCAGGTGCGGCTGGGCCAATGCTGCCCACGAACCACTGGATTTTCCCACCAAATCGGACACAAACAGAGACACCCCCACCATCCCAGCCCCAACACCCTAAGGCAGCCCCTGGATGCAGGCCCACTGCCCACCCTGCCAAGTGCTGCAGGGTCCAGCCCCACTTCCAGAACAGGAGAGGGGTCCACGGGTGCAGGAGATGGACAGAAGGCCACTGAAGTCACAGCTGCCAGCACCAAGGAATGCCCTGAGCCAGTGTCCCCTGCACCCTGCCCCAGGGCTGCCTGGACCTGGAACCAACCTGACACCAGGCAGCTGGCTTGCATGCTGCAGAGACAGCGCGGTCAGCGCCTCTTGTGCCATGTCCCACACCACCCCAGCCACCCTCTCCTGCGGCCAGGGGGCCACTCCGAAGGCCGCTGCCTGTGCCTCCATCTCCTCTGCCTGCTCTTGGGCTCGCATCCCTGACCTGGCTCCAGAGGTGGCTGCCACCCCGGCCAGGGCCCCTAGCCTCTCCGTCCTGACAGCCGAGGCACACTGGCGCTGTGGTCTGGGGACAGCCCTTGCTGGGCGGGGGAGCCATGACCTGCCTCTCTCGTGGGCAGCCCCAGAGCTATTTTAGGTAGGGACAGGGTGTCTCAAGTCCCCGTGCCTGGCACAAGGCTGGCTTCCGGAAACACCGTGTGACCGGAAGAGCCATGCTCCCTGGCCCTCCTGTCTCGCTCGATCACGAGAATCCCAGCTTGAGACAGGGTGAGGACCCGGTGGCACCCTGGCACCGTCCCCACACCCGCACTCACCCTCGTAGGACAGCACATGGCCCTTCTTGCCCTCGTAGATGACGTGGCCCTTGGGTAGCCCGTCCTCGCGGGTGCGGTCCAGGCGGCTGGGGCTGTCCTCACCCACGATCCTGGTGATGGTGCCCTTGTACAGCACGTCCGCCGGGGTGCCCTGCAGGGTGAGGACCGAGTGACCCTCGATAGGTACATGTGCACGAGCGCCAAGCCCACCACACAGCCCCACGGTGGGGGGGGCAGCTCCGGTTACGTCCCTGAAAGAACCTCGAGGCAGATGCCATTCAGATGCCCACTTCAGATGGGGAAGCTGGGGTGCGGGGAGTTGGGGGGAACTTTACACAGGGTCTCCTGGCCCTCGAGGGCCACCGCGGCGATCCTGTCTCCCTGTGTGGGTCTCGCTGTCGACAGTGTGTCTGCTAGGGGCTGGGACCTCGCATCACCCTCTGGTTCCCCAAACCGGGCCCAGGGCCCGTTGGGACAGACACTGGGACCAACTTAACTGTGTCAGCCTCGGCACTGAGGACCTCTGCGCTGGGGTGCCCCCGGCCTGCATCCTCCAACGCCCTCGAGCTGTGCCACTCGACGTGCCCAGTGTCCCTCAGACCCAGGCCTCCCCACACTGCGGAGGAAGCGAGCGCCCCACCAGACGTATTCACGCCGAGCGCAGAGCCCGCGGTGTCTGCCACGAGGGCGAGGTCTGAAAGCAGCTCTAGACCCAGAAGGCAGCTTCCCCCCGAGTCACGGGCGGCCTGCCTCAGGTCACCCCCTCAATCCGCGCCTCGGCTTGCACGCTTATGAAGACTACATTATGTGTCCCCAGATTCTGAGGTCCCTTTGCCATCTCTCTGACCTCAGGAGCCAATGGGTGACACGGGCCCCTGCTCGGCGCCCAGCCCTGGTCTCGCATCGTGGTCTTCAAGGACCAAGGGCCTGCCCACACTCTCAGTCTCTACCAGCCGTGGCTGGCGGGCCTCCCTCCCCGCTGGCCTCTGAGGTCACAGCCTTTGACCGATGCCGCTGCGTTACTCCTTCCGAAATCACCCTGCTCAGCCGCTACCTGGGCGGCAGGGTCTGAGCCACGCCTGGCACCACACGGGACAAGCGCCAGCCTCTGTGCCCACTGCTTGCTGCGCGCGGTACCTACGTGGGTGATGGAGCCACGGTAGGTGCCCGGGCTCTCGGGGGGCGCCCGTGTGCTGGGGATGCCCCGGGTGATGCTCCCGCCGGGCACGGGGCCCAGAGCCGTCCCTGGAAGACACGAGACGCAGGTGTCGAGGTCTGTGCCCCTCCCTGGGCCTTGGGCCCAAGAGCCACCTATGGGTCCTGCTCACGTCTCTCAGGGACAACGGCTAGGAGGGGCGCCTGCGGCGTCTGGGGGACACTGCCCACAGGGCTTGGAAGGGACCCACTGCTGCCGCCCCTCCCAGCTGCAGGGACAGGCGTGGGGCCGGGCGCAGAGCTGGCACAGGGCCTCACCTCGCAGCACGGACGTCTCCTGGGCTGTGGGCATGCCCAGGCTCTCAGGGGCCCCAGCCTGGGCCCGGGGGGACAGCTGCTCCTGCTTCACTCCACTGAAGGGTGCTGGGGGCAGTGGTGAGAGAGGTGAGTCCAGGCCCCAGGGCAGGGAGCCTGCCCCATCCCACCGCAACGGCTGAGGGTCCCAGCTGTGCCCCAGGTCCATCCCCAACCCCAGCAGGGGCAGCCGGAGCCAAGCAGGCTCCTGAGCCTGGGCCCAGGCCTTACCCAGCTTCTTGGGGTCCATGGTGAGGGGCAGCCCCATGGTGACGGGGCCCACTGGAGCCTTGGCATGCTCAGAGTAGGGGACGTGCAGCTGGACCGACACTCCCTGTGGGCAGAGGTGGGTCACGGTGGCTACAAGGGCCCAGGCCATAATCCCAGCCAGGGCAGCCAGCAGCCCCCTGCTGAAGGATGCACGGCCGGAGCAGGCGCCGTGGGCCGGGCTCTGCACCTCTGCCTCCCTCCTTCCTCAGAGACCCGGACAGGTGAAGCCGCCATGCTTGGGCCGCCTCCCCTGGGCACTTCCGGGGAGCAGGCCCATGCTGGGCTCCCGCCACACAGAGCCAGCACCCAGCCAGACAGAGCGGCGCCTGGCCCCAGAGCCCAGCCCACCCCACTCACCTGGGCCATGGCACCTGCCTGCCGCTCGAGGCCCCCAGGGTGCCTGGTGGAGATGAGGGGCGGTGGGTTGGAGATGGTGGGTGGGCGAGGCGGGCCGGGCCGGGCGCCATCGTGCAGGCCCAGGGGTAGCGGGTGACCTGCAGGGCGAGGGGCTGCTTGTAGGGTGCACCTCCCAGGGCAACCAGGTCCATGTTTGGACTTGGGGGCTCCTGGCACCTCCTCTGCCCACTCCTCTGCTCAGGCCCGGTGCAGCCCCCAGCCCATGTCCCTGGTCCCGTTTCACCCCCAGGAGTTGATTCCCTCATGGTGACCAAGTCTACAGCTCGCACCCTCCTGCTGCTGTGAACTATCAATGGCTCTCTACTGCCTTCCAGTAGAGTCACCGACATGGCCCTCCTACAATAGTTCCCTGTGCTTTCCCACCAAGCCACTGCCAGGGCAGCCAGGCTGCGCTGTCAGGCTTCACCCACTCTTTCCCGCCTCTGGGCCTTTGCACATGCCCGGAAGGGGTGCCTTTCCTGTCTTCCTCCGGGCTCCCCTGCCCCCTCCTCCTCCGTCTGGATCCGCCCGGGTGAAAGCGGGCACCCTGGGGATACCAGGACGCCTTCAGATCCGGCCTCACGGCACATGCGCTGGGCACCAACTGCCTGTCTCGGCTCAGAACGGCATGGGGCGGGGTGAGCTATCAGGGAGGGGAAGGACAGCCCTAAGGCTGTGGGAAATCTGCAGGGCTACTGGGCGGGACAGCAGCAGGGAGCCAGAGGCGCCCGAGCCGGCACAGGGCAGACCCAGCGAGCGGGCATCTGCTTCTAGGTGCTGTGAGGCAGGGCGTGGTCACTGAGGGGCCTCAGCCACTCACCAGGGGGCGCGTAGGAGAAGGCCGAGGCGTCTGGGGCGTGCGGGGAGGCCTTGATCACCTCGCGAGGGGCCATGGGGAAGGGCAGGCCCGACGTCCAGCACGGTGGCTCTGCGGGCAGCTTCTGGCCCTCAGCCGCAAAGGCCGGGAGGAATGTGGGCTTCTCTGCTGAGGACATGAGGCGGGCAGGAGGTCAGGCGGCACTCGGCTGCCCCCGGGGGCCCCGCAGCCCCGCAGCCCTGGGATGGGGGTCCCAGGCAGCAGCTCCACAGGCCTGCGATGACCTGGGCACTGCCCTGTGTCCCTGCAGTGCTCTGATGACACGGGACTGTGTCTCGGGCAGTGCTGGGGCTCTTGGCTGCCCCCGAGGTTGAGGGACGCAGGTGCAGACACGTCCAAGGACGTCCCTGCCGTCACAGCCCACGTGCACCAGTGGGACTCGACCGCAATGTGGCTGCTGGCCGTGAGAAGCCTGGCTCTCCGGGCCACCACACTCATCGCCTTGCTCTCCCTGCACCACCTCTGGGGACGATGTGTGGCGCCGAGCAGGTCCCCCAGTACCAGGCCTGGCCACCTGCTGCGGGAAGGGCGGGCATGCGGGACCCTGGGCCTGGGCCTGGGGCTGCCCAAGGACCCAGCGGGGGCCCTTGGTTAAAACTGTGGCCACGCTGAAGCCTCCCCAGGAGGCCCGGTGTTGGGGACGGAATGGCTGAGGGGCGGATGCAGACGTCGCCGGGGAGACGGTTCCAGCCCAACAGCGCATCCTAAGCCTCCTCCGGGGAACGGCAAGACACCGCGGAGATGCACCAGCAGGGCCTGACGGGCAGCAGGTGGCACAGCCTTACCCAGGAGCCCCACAGCTGCCTGAGCCTGTGCGGGGTGGCAGGGGCAGGGGTGCCTGGGCGCGGGAATCCGCGCTGCCTGCCAGCCCCCAGGGAAGTGACTCACTGCAAAGCCTGGCTGCTCCCTCGCCCACCCTGTGTGCTCGGGGCTGGATGGGCAGCGCGGACAGCGCCAGGCTGGGCAGCCAGCCGGGAGCCTGAGGGACAGCCTGTTCCTCCGGCAGGGCCCAGGGGCGCCCGGGGACCAGCCTGGCAGAGCCACGGCACATGGGAGCCAGGCGGGCACTTCCGGAGTGCAGAGCAGCAGAGCTGGGTGTCAAGTTCTCGGTGTCCCCAGAGCCGCAGCACAGCAGGCCACGTGACCAAGGCTTGGAGCCCGAGGCCAGGAAACAGCGAGGCCCCACCAGCGCAGAGCCCCAGGGCTGGCGGCTTGCAGGCCGCCGCGCGGGGCCCAGGTGGGCGGCTCCGGCCCAGTTCAGAGTGGACGCCCACTCGCCTCCCACTGTCCTGGGAGGTCCTCTGAGCCCCGTGCCGAGGGCACTGGGCCTAGGTGCCCTGGCCCCACCGGCTGCACCTCAGAAACGCACGCCGAGTCCGCCCCCTCCGCTTCCTGCGGGCCCCGGCTGCCCCGTCGCTGCCCGAGAACAGCACTGGGGCCTTGCGCTCCCACACTCCGCTCCCTCGGCCCGCTCACCTTGCCGGGAACCAGACAGGTTTCTGAGACACAGATCGGACGGCGCATCCCCTTCCTAACACGTGCACGTAAAAGCCTTCCAGCTGCACCCACTTCTGACCCGAAACTCTCTCTCCTACAGCCTTCCAGGCCCTGCACAGCCTGGCCCCAATCCCCTCTCTCCACTCCTCTACCATCCTCTCTCTGCCCCCCTGCCCCCCGGCACCTCCCCATAACCCATGCCATCTCTACCCGAGGGTGTTTTGCACGGAGCACCGGCTGTCTTCTCCCTACGCTCTCCCCCAGCCCCCCGAGAAGAAGCCTGTGTGGGAGGCCTCAAGCCTCCTGCAGCAGGTAAGGGGCCAAGGTGGGCACAGCCCTGCTCTGTCCTGACACAGGTGTGCCGCTAGAGATGGAGGGACAAAGTGACCGGCTGGTAGATGGGGTAGCTGCCCAGGCCCCAACAGCTAGAACCCAGGAGCCCGGCCCAGGGTCCTGCCGTCCTCGGATGCCTGCAGCAGCGGACAAGAATCTGAAGCCTTCTATGGACGGCCTCGCCAAGACACACTTCCTGGCCCAAGGTGTATCTGCAGAGCCAGGGGGCTGCTAGAGGCTGCGCGGACCCACTGCAGGCCGCACACCACTCTGCAACGAGCCACAGGCCTGCCCCACCCAACCCGGCCCACCTGGCCCAGGCCACCGGACGGGCCGCTGCGGCCCCACGCACACTCACCCTCCTTCTCGGCAGGGGGCACGGGGCTCCTGCTTTTGCCCCTGGGGCTGCTGCTCGGCTGCTGGGGGGCGTCGCCCTCAGGCTGCAGGTGTTGGGCGGGAGCCTGCGGGGCGGGAGCCAGCTGAGGGGGTGCCGCGTCCTCCCGGCAGGGCTCGTGGGCCTTGGTGACCTGTGGGAGGGGGCAGGTGCCTATGGCATCCAAGTGTCACAGATGTCGGCGTGTGCTCATGTGGCCGCCCGGAAACGGGTCCAGGGCAGCCAGAGACTCTGGGACTGGCGGGGTCTTGGCACGGGTCAGGGGGGTCGCCCACCTCAGAAAGACCGGCCCGTCCTAGCTGCCAAGTTCTGGCCCTGTGCCTGCAAACCCCTTAGAGGAGTCGGGAGCTCCGCTCCAGAAAGGCACGTCACAGGGTCCGGACTGAGGGGCTCTCACGCCTCTGGCCGAGCGGGCTTCCTACCTCCTCCCCTCCCGCTGGTCTCGGGGCTCAGGAGGCCACCGGGGATGCAGGAGGGAGAAGACCTGCCGCCCAGCTTCCCGTCCCCACGGAGACATCTCCAGGAACCGAGGCCCCCAGTCTCCCCTGCTGCGCCCGGACACTCACGATCGGGGGGATGGCGGCCGCCCGCTGCTTCAGCTGCTTCAGGTCCAGCGGTTTCTGCGGTGAAGCGCTGGCCCTGGGGTCGCTGGTCGGGGTAAGGAGGCTGGGCCTCGGGGACAGCAGCCTGTGGGGACAGGCGTGTCAGGCCGCAGTCCCTGCCCCTGGCAGCTCCAGGCTCAGAGCAGGGTGCCCCAGGGCAGGGGCCCAACCTGTCACCTGGCCCTGGCCTCTGGGGCCAGCAAGGGAGGACCAAAGAAAGGGGAGGAGCGGCAGGAACTGACTGCAAAGAGCAGCGCCCTCCTTCAGGCCACGCAGGCCCCGCCAGGGCCAAGAGGGCCTCCAACCCAGCCAGAGGCCCGGAAGCCAGGCTTGGCCAGGGGCCCAGGCCAGGATCCAAGGTCCCCAGACAGCGCGGGTGAGGAAAATCCCGGAGAAGCCAGAGCCGGCGCCTACACCCACAGGCCTCCAGGAGCAGCTGGTGGCTGAGGGAGACTCCAGGAAGGTATCTCCTCACCCAAACCCGCAGCTTGGGGCCAGGGCAGGGCTGCGCGCACACAGCAGAGGACGACTCTTACAGGGC
This sequence comes from Chinchilla lanigera, assembly GCF_000276665.1. NCBI lineage: Eukaryota > Metazoa > Chordata > Mammalia > Rodentia > Chinchillidae > Chinchilla > Chinchilla lanigera. The sequence continues at coordinate 5,007,528 of NW_004955482.1, read as the reverse complement.
AGAGGTGGCAGCCGCACCCCAAGCTGGAATCCTGTGTCCTTGCGCCTAACAGGAGACGGACGGAAGCAGAGGGCCACAGACTTCCCGAGCCCGGCGGGTGCAGAACGCATGCCAGCCACCAGGCGCAGAGACCCTCCAGGGCCACCTTCAGAAAGCCTGAGCTTTCCAGGAAGCCGGCACACGGAGCACAGCACCTCCACCAGGGGGACACGGAACCAGCCTCTGCCCCAGGGACCGGAGCAGTCAGTTCAAAGACTAACACCAGGCAGGACAGGCGGCCAGGGGCCTGGAATTCAGCCAAGGGCACAGCAGAGGCAGGTGCTGACGCACACGCGGCGCTCTCTCTCTCTCTCTCTCCCCCCCCGTCACACACACACACACGCACACGCACACACACGGCAGGCCACAGACACCGCCTCTGAGGCAAGCACAGTGACAACCAGCTCGCAGATGGAGCAGGGCTGACACGGGGTCTGAGGAGCGCTGTGGTGCCCGCCCGCCCCTCTGCCTGTCAGGCCCGCGGCGTGTGACAGCCCGTCACTGCGGGTGCCGGCCCCCCACCCACACCTGCCACATGCTCAGCAGAGCGGGAACAGCAGGCAGCGCGGGGGAAGCCTGCTGAGGCGCCCGAGCCTGCAGGTGGGGCCGGACAGAGGAAGGTCACCCTGACCCGCGCGCCGCCAGCCTCCGCACCGCCCGCCTCCCGCCTCCTTCCGCTCCACGGTCCGGATCCGGCCCTGACGGACCCCCGAGCCCGCACCTGGCTTCACACAGAGCCTCCTGGCTTTCCCACCCCGGCCCTACGTTCACTGCCCTCAGGCCAAGGTGCCCGGAGCTGGGGCCACAGGAGGTGTTGTCACCACTCCGTGTCCCTGTCCTGGGCCCCGAGGCTGCCTTCTCCTTTGCCTGCTCACCGCGCTCCACGCGCTCCCGCAGGCACCAAAGCCCGAGTCTAAGGGGGACTGTCCAGCCATGCTGGAAGACAGCCCTGTGGATTCCCAGAAGCTTAAACCTGCGCCGCCCCTCCAGCCGGCACCCCACGCCGAGGTCGGTCCTCAAGAGTGGAAAAGATACTCCCAAGCCATTCTTGGAAGCTTCCACTCACTCAGTTCCACAGCCAGTGAGGATCAACCACAGGCCCATCTCTCTAACACATACGGGTGTGAAAATCCACCACAAGACACTGGTAAACACAGTGAAGCAAATCATAGAAAAGATCATAAACCATGACCAAGCAGGCTTCATCCCAGGGATGGTTCGGCGCACACAGATGAATAAATGTAATTCATCACATAAACAGAAGCAAGGACAAAAAAAAATCACACAATCACCTCAATACACACAGAAAAAGCCTTCGATAAAATCCAACATCCACTCGTGATACAAAAAAAAAAAAAAGAAAGAAACGAGGTATAAAAGAACCTTATCGCAATCTGGTAAAAGCCACTTTGACCAACCCACTGCCAACACCATATTAAATCAGGAAAAACTCAAAGCCTTCCCTCTAAGAGCAGAACCAAGTCAAACGTGTCCACTGTCACCATTCCTGGTCAACACAGTCTGAGACACTAGCCAGAGCAATTAGGCAAGAAAAAGAAAAGGAATAGGTATAGAGCAAAGAAAAAGACAAAGTATCGTTATCTGTAGATGACATCATCCTCTATACAGAAGACCCAAAAAATCCACCAAATGACTCACAGAATTGATAACCAAATTCGGCAAAGTAGCAAGATACAAAATTCAACACAAAAATTAAATCATTTCGTACACCAATAATGCATCTACTGAGAAAAAAGTTAGGCAAAAATGCCATGCACAATAGCACCAAGAAAAATGAAATACTTAGGAATTAACCTAACTAAGGAACTGAAAGACCCCTACAATGAAAACCACAGTACTCTAAAAAAAAAATCAAAAAGGGCATCAGAAAGTGTAAAGCTATTGGGCGGGTGTGGTGGTGCACGCCCGTAATCCCACACTCAGGAGGCTGAGGCAGGAGGACCACTGTGAGTTCGACACCAGTAGGGGCTGCACAGTGAATTCAAGGCCAGCCTGAACTGCATAGTGAGACCCTGTCTCAAAAAGATTAAAATGGAAAGCTATCCTGTGTTCCCGGATAGGCAGAACCAAAAACTGACATGTAGACTTAATGCAATCCCAGTCAAAATTCCAACAGCATTCTCCACAAAACTGGAAAAAACTATCTTGAAATTCATACGGAACCAGAATAGCAAAAGCAATCCTGGGTAACAAGAGCAAAGCAGGAGACATCACAATCCTGGACTTAAAATTCTACTACAAAACTACAGTGATTAAAACAACATGGTAGGGGGCCAAGGATACAGCTCAGTAGCACAGCACCTGCCTGGCAAGTGCAAGGTCCTGAGTTTGATTTCAAGTATCAAAAAAATACCACATGGTATTGGCACAAAAACAGAACCTGAGGATCAAAGCAACAGAATAGAGGGAGCAAAAACAAGTCCACGCACATGTGACTATTTGATCTTCGACGAAGGGGCCAAAAACATGCTGGAAGGAAGATAGCCTCTTTAATACATGATGCTAGGAAAACTGGCTTTCCACAGGCAGAAGATTGAATCTAGACTCGTAACACTCACCATGCACAAAATGAAAATCAAAATGGATCAAAGATCTAAATTTTTTTTTTTTTTTTTTGGTTTTTCTCCGGTACCGGGAACCGAACTCACGACCTTGCGTGTGCCAGGCAGGCGCTTTTGCCGCTGAGCTAAACCCCCAGCCCCAAAGATCTAAATGTTAAAACAAACATTTCACCTATAGAAAATAAAATAGGTAAAACCTTTGAAGTCATAGGCATAGGCAAGGACTTTCTGAACAGAATCCAGGTTGTACAGGAAACAGTACCAAGGATCAACAAATGAGATCATAACAAATCTTCTGTATAGAAAATAAACAGCCAATAGAGCAAAGAAACAACCCAGAGAATGGGAAAAAAATTTGCCAGCTACTCCTCACATCAAAAATATAAAAAAAGCCAAGCATGGTGGTGCATGCCTGTAATCCCCGCACTCAGGAGGCTGAGGCAGGAGGATCACCATGAGTTCAAAGTGAGGCCAGACTGGCATACAAAATGAGACCCTGTCTCAAAAACAAAACAAAACAATTCAAAAAAATGACACCCCCTCCAAAATAAAGATCCAATCAAAAAATGGGCAACTGAAATGAATACATACTTCCAGAAGAAGTATAAATAGCAAATAAATACCTGAAGAAATGCTCAGCATCTCTGGCCATTACAGAAATGCAAATTAAAACAACACTGAGATTCCCCCTCAGCCCAGAAAGAATGGCCATCACCCAGCAATGAAATAGTGACAAATGCTGGCAAGGCTGTGGGGGGAAAGGACACTTCTACATTGTTGGTGGGACCGTAAGCCAGGACATACACTACGGAAGTCAGTATGGAGATTCCTCAAAAGACTAAAACTAAACCTTCCATTTGACACAACTATTCCCTGTCTGGGTATCTTCCTGAAAGAGCTAAAGACATCATATTACAGTGCAAGGACACATCCACACCCATTCCTACAGCAGCACAACTCATAAGAGCTAAATCTTGGAAGCGGTCTATGTGTCCATCAACAAGTGAACAAACAGAAAATGTGGTGCTTATACACCATGAAGAAGAATAAATTTGAGTCATTTGTAGGAAAACGGGTACACCTTGAGACCATAACATTAAGTGAAATAAATCAGACACACGAACTTAAGTATCACCTTGTTTCTCTTACATGAGAAACCCAAAGTAGAAATACAGAGCAAGAGCCAGGCATGGTGGTACGCAACTGTAACCCCAGCACCGGAGAGGCTGAGGCAGGAGGATTGCCACGAGTTCGAGGCCAGCCTGGACTACACAGTGAGATCCGGTCTTTAAAAAAAAAAGAAAGAAAAAAAGAAAAGAAAAAAGACTTTTAGAAAAGAGAAGGAGGCCCTGGGTTCCATTTGCCACACTGGATAAACCGAGAAAAGGAAGTTGTCCTTGACACAGGCGCTCTCCCAAATGAGACACGCCAGACAGGCAAGGGGGACGCACACGGCTCACGGTCCGCGGTGAGTGCGCGGTGCCAGCCCCAAACCCGCCGCGCCATGCAGGGAGAGGCACGGCCAGCAAACCAAGGGCTCCGCGGAGCAGCTGTATTTTCTATGAACGGTAAAAATAGCAATGCGCTCTGTTTTCTATGTGTGTAAAAGCGCAAAAACACTAAAACACAAATTTCCAAGTTGAGATTCAAGCTAGTGTCTGTGTGTAAATACACTTCCACAGAGACACGAAGTCTATTTTTATAATACGTTTAAAACACGGCAGCGTCACCCCACACCTACCGGGAGCTGGGGCTGTTGACACAGGGTCTGGGTGCTCTCTCCTGCCTCTGTTTCCCCGGGGCTCCTCCCCGAGGCAGGGGGACAGTCAACTTGGCAGGGGGTGGGGAGGGTCAAGGACTGCCTCTCTAATGCGGTCTCACTCTATGCCACGCTGCCTTGGCGTAGGAATCTTCCTGCCTCAGCCTCCTGAGTGCTGGGATTGCAGGTGTGTGCCATAGTGCCTAGCTAGGCCTCTCTTTTGTGACTGCCCCCACCATGGATGGGAGCACGAGAGGCCTGGGGCAACACATGACAGGGAACAAGAGGCCTCTGGTCCCAGCCAGGCCCCTCGAGGGTCACTACAAGGGTCTGGGTGCAAAGCCCAGGCCCACAAGGCGGAAGTCCCGCGCGGCACAGCGGCTGAGGAAGCTGAGGGCAGAGGAGGTGGCACTCAGAGCCCAGCTGGGCCCCGGCCTCTGCGGAGCCCCGGCCGGCCCGCCCTCTCTCCCTCCCTCGCCTTTGTTCCCGGGAAGACAGCAGCTTTTATTTTCCTCTCCGGAGGCCGAGGGGAGGGGCTGGCGGGGCCTGGCACGGCGCCGGTGACCGAGAGGCCTGGGCTGCCGCCCACCCCCACGCGGCAGGGTCACTTTCCCCGGTTAAGTGCTCCTCCGTTTCCTCGCTGGGGAAAGGGACACGGAGGCCCCACGGTGGGGGGCATGGCCAAGAGGGGACCGCAGATCTCCCGTTGGCACCCATGTGCCTGGCCCAGCTGGCACTCCCTGCTTATACCTCACTTACGCTGAGAACCAGCCAGGCACCGGCAGAGGGCGGGGGCGGGGGTCCTCGCCCACCTCGCTGATGGGACAACTGAGGCTGGGAAGGGACTTTCCCAAGGCCGCCTGCTGGGAAGGTGGAGGCCGCTTCTCTGGGAAGTGGGGCAGGGCAGGTGGCCAGGGGACCCACAATCAAGCCTCTATCTCTGGGCGCCTGCCAAGACAGCCTGGGCAGCGCTGCCTGGGGGGCAGGAGCGGGCCACCCTCTCCCCTGGAGCCGTCCGGGTGGCGGCCTGGCTAGCCCCGTCTTGCGTCGTCCCAGGCGCAGAGTTCACGGGGCGGGGGCCGTGGGCTGGAAAGGGGGCCGCGGGCGGGCGGCCAGGCCCTGGGGTTGCAGGGGCCCACCCGTCCTGGGGCGCTCTCTGACGCATCTCGCCTGCGTCCCCTGACGCCCGCCTGGCCCTGCGCAGTCGCAGCCGGTGCAGGGAGGGGGTGGCGGGCTGTCCGCCAGGAGGAGGTCAGCCCGAGTCCAGCCCTGTTCCCCGAGAGGACGAGGCGGGTCCCCAGGGCGGGGACTGGCCCGGTCAGGCAGGGCGCGGCGGCCAGGTGTCCTGACTCCCAGCCCAGGGCTGTGCTCCCTGGGGGCCTCATGCTGGACATCAGGACAGGGTGGACACACGTCAGACCCAGCTGGGAGGAAGGACGGGCCCTGGCCGGGGATTCTGGGGAGAGGGCGGATGCTGCAGGCACCAGGCCCGGCCCGAGCGGCCCCGATTCCAGGCAGTACCCCTCACCCTCGCCATAGACCCTGGGAGGCAGCACAGCTGCCCATGGGCTCAGCCCGCTTGCTACCAGGGCAGGACGCTTCTCCCCAAGACCCCTGGCCCGCGGGACGGGGTGGGCCAGCTCCTCAGCCACACGCGCCTCGCTGGCCACGCTCTGACCCTGTTTCTGAGCTGTGCTCGCCGGGCTTTGAGAAGCTGAGAAAGTCGGGACCCTGAAAAACCTGCGGGCCCGGCCTCTGTGCACCCAAGGGCCACACGCCGGGCGAGTCCCACAGATGGTGGTCCCCAGGGATCCCAGCCACAGAGGTCATCTCCCTCGAGGGAACACGGGCCCCAGGAAGATCCGGACTAATCTGGACCCAGGACCTCCCACTTCGGCGTGGCCCGAGGCAGATTCGCAAACAGCAAGGGCTCCGCCCGCAGAGCAAACACAGCACGCTGTTAAGAGTCAAAACAAGGTGACTCCTGCCCCATTGGAAAACAGCCCGCCGGCAGTCCAGATGTGAGGCCCTTCCAGATGTGAGCTCTGCCCCCAAGCACCCACACCGGTGCCGAGTCAGGCCAGCACGGGTTGGCGTTTCTGAGCATCCCGGCAAAAACAGTTAAAACCCAGCGCTGCCAGGCCAGGGCAGGGGCCCACACCAAGCAAGACAGGAAGAAAGGAAGACGCCCGAACAGGCTGGCGTGGGGTCACCTGGCCGGCATCTCACAGGAGGACCCATGGCCCGCTGTCCCCGACAGCTGTGGCTGGAGGAGCTGGCCTGGCCACCAGGTGACCAAGCACCCCGAGTCTCCAGTCTGCAGCTTTCCCGTCCCCAGGGCCACACCCACAGCAGCTCCACCGTCATCCTGGCACAAGTGAACCATCTCCTGACCGTGCCACTCTGGCCAACGCTCAGCCGGCCGGTGTCGGAGGGCAAATTCCAGTCGGCATCTCAGGAACCGAAGGCTCCACAAACACGACCCACCGGCCACCGGGCCTGCAGCCACCAGAGCCGCCCCGCCCCGACCACGCTCGGCCCCCTGGCCCCCACCACTCCCATCCAGCAGAAGGCAGGTTGCGGCTCTCCATCCAAGCCCTGACTCGGACCCCAACCTGGTCTACTTAGGAAACTGGGCATCTGACCAGGGTGACGAGGCCAGGCTGGACCAAGTGGCCCCACGATGCGACGGGTGCCCTTACCAGAAGGAAGTCCAGCCAGATGGGGGGGCAGCATGGCGTGTCCCCGAGTCAAGGACGGCAGGCAGCCACCGAGGCGGGAAGTGCGGGGCTGGGCCCCCGGGGCTCCCGCTGGGATACAGGGATGTGCGGATCGAGATGGGGCTGCTCGGCGACAACACCAGGGCCGCTGCCTGGCCACACTCACCTGCTCTTGTCACCTCCCTCGGCTTCGTCCACCTCGTCGGCGCTGCAAGTGGCACTGGAATCGCTGTCCTGGGGGGCGCCTGAGCCCTTGGCGGCCGGGGCTTTGCCACCAGCGCCCTCCTTCTTCTCGGCCTTGAGCGGGCCCTCGGGCACAACCTCGGCGTCATCCTCCCTGCCCTTGTCCAAGGCCCCCTCGGCTGCCTCCTGCGAGCACTCGCTCTTGACCGACTCACCGGGGGCGGCCCCGGGCTCCTCCATCTTCACCGAGGCCCCCGCCAGCTCCTCAGCCGCAGGCGGCTTCTGCTCCTCCCTGTCCTCGGCCAGCGGCACCCCAGCGGCCGCCTCCTCCTCCTTAGGGACCACAGCAGGGGCTACGGCGGGCGACGCGGGGGCTGCTGGGGACGTGGGGTGGCCACTGGCCTCAGGGCCTGCAGCAGACTCCGCAGGAGCAGGGGCATCGTCCGGTGGCGGCGTGGGCGGCGGGGCGGGCGGCCCGTCCGGGCCTGCGGTGGGCAGGGGCTTGGGTCCGTTGGGCCCCGGCTCCTTGGCGACATCGGCGGCACGCGGGGAGGGGACGCTCTCCGTGTCGGAGCCGTTGTTCACGGCGGCTGTGCAGGAGGAGAAGCGGACAGTGAGAAATGCAGATGTGCCCCGAAGAGCCTGGGGCCCAGGTGCCTGCGCCTTGCCCGAGCTCTAGGGGCCTGGCCCATGTCACTGCCCCCAGGGTGCCCTGCAGGGCAACAGCTAGTGGGTTCCCAAGGCCATGCCCCTGGGGCCAGTCCGGGGTGGCTGGGCAGGGTCCGGTCTGGGGTCCCCACTCTCCTGGGCCTCGCCCCGGTGCTGCCCTAAACAGCTGCAGAGGGAGAGACGTGCAGGCCATCGCTGGCTTGATTCCCTGTCTACAAGGCAGAGAGGACCCTGGCCCTGCCTCGCAGGGCAGAGGACACGGAGCGGGCAGCGAGGGCCTCGCGCCACCGTCGTCCCCACCAAGGGGACCCACCCACCGCACCCCCTTGGCTTGCACACCCGCTGCCGGCTGCTGGGGGCTGCTTGGCTTTGGGGAAGTGGGCCCTGGCCAGGGCAAGGGCACCACTCGGTCCTCGCCCTGGGACTCAGTTTCCCTCAGCCTGCGACATGCGGACAGCTGGAAACGAGGCGGTACGGGCAAGGGGCACAGGCTGGGGGCCGCGACAGCCCAGGGAGCGGTGCAGAGGCAGCTCCCGCAGGCAGAGGGCGCTCCCAGAAGGGGCTACCTGCAGGTGCCAGCCCCAGCTGCCCGCCCCCACAACCCGATCATACCTGGGCCACTGCATTCCCCGCGGGGGACCTCGCTCCCAGGGGCCGGCAAGGCTGGAAAAAGTCAGAGAGGAGTTAGCGGCCCCGAGCAGCAGGAGGCGGGAGGCCGGGGAGCCCCTGACCAGGGGGCGCAGCGGGGACAATCCTCACCCCATTTACAGATGGGGAATGAGGCGTGGGGTGCCGAGGGCTCCCAGCAGGGGTGCAGAAACATCAGGCCTGGAAGTCCCCGTCCCTGGACACCAGTCATCCTGCCCTGCTGGTGACAGTCACGTGGGTCCTGGGAGGATCCAGTCCCCGTCCCGTGGGTGCAGGCTGCTGACACCCAGCTCTCAGGAGACGCATGGGGGCGGCCAGTGGCTGTGACAACTTGGGGACACCGGCCTCACCCCCAAACAGAGGCGAGCCGAGGGCAGAGCACAGGGACCCCGCCAGACACGAGAAAGGTAGAGGCCTTGTGGGCAGCGTCCTCACCGTTCCCTCACGGCCACAGGGCCTCGGCCACCTGGTCTGATCCCGGGTGCCCCGGGCAGACAGGATGCGGACAGTTACGTGGGACAGCTCGGCTGCAGTGGCCACCCAGAGGGACTGACACGTGGCAGCCCACGGCTGCGACTCTCCATCCCTGCCACATGCAGTGACCACCCTCGCCCCTGCCTGTGACAGTGATTGTCCTGCCCCAGCCTCAGTTTCCTCAACCACGAGATGGGCACAGCAGCCTCAGCTGTGAGACCAGCCTAGCCTGCTCCTTCTTCCCAGGTGTGTGACCCTTATGAGACCGGTGTGACCCTATCACCTGGCCCGGCCACACGGCCAGGGGGACCCACGGCAGGTGAGGAGGCCGTAATGGGCCCAGGTACCCACCCCGACTCGGGTGACGGCAGCTGAGGGCCCAACCATCCGTCTGCCCCGGAAGTGAGGACCAGGCTGCGGACACCCCATGGCCGGCATGGCCCGTCCATCTGGTGTCCACCCTCACCATGCACAGGGGCCTGGAGGGCGAACACGGACAGAGGCAGGGACACTGGCTACGGGGTTGGGACAGGGGCACCGTCAGCCTCCTCCGGGACAAGGTGGGGACAGAGGTGGCTGGAGTGGTCGCCGGGGCAGAGAGCCTGGTTCAGGCCGCCTGCAACCCATTGCCAGCGTGGGGAAGAGGTGCCCGGTGCGCCCTCCATCCCGGGCCCGGCTCCAGCGGGACGGGGTGACAAGCTCCCGCACGTGGTTCAATACTCCCTACACGCGGGGAGCGGGGGTCGCCAGGCGGCGGCACTATCTCCGCACTCTCTTCAGCAAGTCTACGCGGCTCAGCCGCCTGAGGAGGACTCTCGGGGACAGGCAGAATGTGGGTCTGACCTGGGCCCTGAGCCGAGACAGAGCCGCCCCGGCCTCGCTCCCCGTGTGGTTGGGGAGGACCGTGCTGTTCAGCTCCCGGCCCAGGGCACGGGGGTCCTCACACGTGTGCAGTGCATGCCGATGGGGGGCCAGTTCTGATCAAGCCGGTGAACTGGTAAGTTAGTCCTGGTCAAAAACTATTTTCAGAAGTAAACTCCTGGCAGGCTGCAGGGGTGCACACCCGGCATCCCAGCCAAGGCTGAGACAGGAAGGGGGGAGGTCACAAGTTCAAGCCCAGCCTGGGCACCCTGGTGACCTAGTGAGATCCTGTCTCCAAATAAAAAAGGTCTGGGGAGATCACTCAGTCTGAAGGCCCGAGGCTCAGGCCTGAGGTTCAATCTTCAGTGCTGCAAGAGACTAGGGGTCAGCAAGGCTGTCCTAGTCCGATGGTCACTGGTGCAGGGAGTGGACTCGGGGTCCGGGACGGTGAGAGGCCCAGCTCCTGGAGAAGCTGCCACTGTCCTCCTGCCCATCCACATGGGGGATGCTCTCCCTTGGCGAGGGGAGGCCAGGTGTGTCGGGGAACAGAGCCAGGAGGTCCCCTCCCGCAACCCAGTCGCTGCCCCTGCGACCTGCCCTCACCTTCCACCTCCTCAGCCATCTCCTCCTCGTTCCCACTGGCACCCGAGGCCTCCATCTCCTCGTCCTCCACCACGGGTGGGAAGGAGGCCTCCTCGCTGGCCGTGGCTGGCGCTTTCTTCTTCTTCCTCCGAGCGTTCCTCTCCTTCTCCTGGGCACAGGACGGCAGGGGTGAGTGCCAGGTCTGGGCCGCCTGTCCGGGGACTCCCCGTGGCCGGGCCTGGCCTCAGGGACCAGCACACAGGTGGCTATGTTTAGCCGGGGCTAAGATAAGTCCTGGAGGCCCCGACTGCCACTGCCCATCAGCGGGGAAGCGTGCGGCCCAGGGGTCGCCCTGACACCCCCACACCTCGCAGAGTGCCCCCATGTGTAACGCAGACTCTCAAAGGGGTCTCTGGGGTGCTCAGACCCATGAAGGGGCAGGACAGTGCAGGGGGTCCTGGACAGACAGAGAGCTTGGGGGGTGACAGCTGCATGTACAAAGGCCTGGAGGTGCCAGCAAGCCGGGGTGTGGAGAAGAGTCCCGCAGCGCAAAGCCTTGCCCTCCCGCCTGGCACCCGGCGCCCTCGCTCCTCTGGCACGAGGAGGCCTTCAGACCGCAACACGGCATCCTGGGCCCAACAGAGGCTGACAGGGTTTGCAGAGTGGCTTACTGAGCACCCCGTGGACCCGCGTGCCCATCCTTAGGACACCAGCGAAGCCCCTCCTGTGCCCACCGCAGCCAGGCTTTACCGCCGGGTGCTGGGCTCGGGGCCTCGCCTCCCGCACTGGACCCGGGCCAGCGCCTGCCTGCTCTTGGCTGTGCTCCCAGCACGCCTGGACGTGACCAGGCTCAGACCAGGTGCTTTCAGGCAGCCTGCACCTCACAGGTAAGGACAGAGAGACGAGACACCTGCCTCCAACCACACAGCCCAGGGGCGAGGGGCGCCTCTGCTGCCCCAGGTGGCTGGGGCCCAGGGAGAACCGACGGGGCGGGGGGCAGGGCTGAGCGGGACGGAGTCTGGTGGCCGGAAGCGGAGCCCCAGGGCCTGGACCGCAGATGCGAGGGGAACCTTCGTCCACAGGAGGGGGGGCGGCCTCGGAGGACCTGGTGCCAAATGTTACATAAGCCCGGGCGTGCCCTGCCCGGCTGCACGGCCCTGCTTCCTGCTGACGCCACAGGGGACACACTGGGGCCAGGCCCGTGCGAGGTGGGAGGGCATGCTGCTGACCCTCTGTCCCCTCCTTCCCGCACCGGGGGAGGAGGGCTGCCACGCCTTTGGGGACCTGCCCTTCCCCTCAGGGGTCCCTGAGCTCAGGGGTTTCCCTGCCGCCCACCTGCAAGCCAGGCGAGCCCGTGTTCAGCCCAGCACCAAACAGCCTGGTGACAGCCAACCTCCCGGGGGCCCAGCCTCTGCTCCCCGTTTCTCTGTGGCCCTCGGCGTCCACCTGCCCCTAGAGTTCCGTGCAGTGAGACCCAGCCGCACAGCCCTGGACGGCACCCCAGCCCCCACGTCTCCCAGCCACGCCACCGCTGGGCTTCCAGCCACGCAACCACCACCCGAGAGCCCCCGCGGGCACAGGGCCACCTTCCCGGCCAGCCCGGCGTGTCCCACACTGAGCCACTGCTCAGGGACACCACGTGGGCTGGGCCCCGGCGGGAGACCCCTGCTCTCTAAAGCCTCCAGTGGCTCCCGAAGTCCAGGGCAGCAGTGCCCAGGGGGACCCCTACATCCCTGCCCTCTGGACACCGGCCTCGCCCCTACAGACACAGCAGGAGCCCAACAGGGACGGCAGGAGGACGCAAGGGGGGCACTTGTGCCTGAATAAATGCGTGAATGAGTGAATGAACCGACGCACCCACCCACCCACCCTAACACCCTTGCCACACTGCCAGGCATCAGGCTGCCTTGGGCACCGTTGTGGCTCTCACTGCATGGCACTGGCAATCAGCTGCCCATTCTAAGGACCTTGTACACATCGGCCCTTCAAGGCAGGTGCTAATGTTACCCCCATTTCACAGGCAGAGAAACTGAGGCACAGGGCGGCCAAGCCCAGATCCTCACCCAGGTCTCCTGAGTGCCTCTGTCGGTCAACTCATCACCCACGTAGCTGTTGCCACACATGATAGTGGTGGGGGCCCACCACACCCCAAGAAAAAGAGGGGGCTGTGAACCTCAAAGTGGCAGAGACTGGGTGGCAGGCAGTGCCCCATGCAGGTCTGAGTTTCTCCCCTGTGTGGCCTCGTGTGGCTGAGGACACTGCTCTTTGCTCAGATGGAGAAACTGAGGCACACAGGCAGAAGCCACTGCCAGAGGTCACACAGGGCAAAGGGGCAGGCTGAGGCTCACCCCCACCCTGCTCATCACCCTGGTGGAGCCCTGGTCCTCCGCCCTCAACTGCCATTGCTGGGATGCAGGGACATAGTCAGCTGCCCCTGGGCCAGGGCCACCAGCAGCCAGTCATACACACGGCCAGAAGGTGCCTTGACCTCTGCATGGAGCTGGGTGAGTGCTCACAGGGCCAGCCTGTCCCGGGCTGCCGCTGCATGCTGTGTGACACGCACGCCTTCCCCGGGCCTCCGCGGGCTGCGCAAGGCCGGGCCAGCACTGCCTTTGAGAATGCGCCGCACAGCTTTAAACGCAGGCTGATGCGGGCGGTGGCCAGGCGGTCGCTGGGCACAGTCGGGCTCGCGCCTCTACTCAGCCACTCAGGGGCCTGGTTAAGCCTCAGTTTCCCAGCTGTGCAAGGGTGCACTCAAGTGCGTCACAGGAAATGAGATCCGGAAGGAGGGAAGAGGGGAGACAGGACACGCACAGGCCGCAGCGTGGCCTACCCAAGGCGGTCCCCAGCCCCCAGCAGCCGCTGTGCAGAAGCCGGCTTCCAGGCAGACCGCTCCACTCCGGCTCAGCCCGGCAGGGCGAGGCCCCGCTCCCCAGCCATGCTTCTCCCGTGGCCCTGACCCGCGAGGCGGGGCGGGAGCTGCGTGCTCGTCTGCCGAGAGTCTTCATTCCAAGCCGCTGACGGCCAGGATTCCTGGCTGAGTCAGAGCCGGGCCCACCACGACCTGAGCTGCTGGTGCGGGCGGGCAGGCGTGGGGGGCCCGGGGGGGCCGTCATCCCGTCAGAGGCAGCCCTGGGCACTGGGACCTGAGGGCGGGCGCGTGGGGCCGGGGGACTCACCATCTTCAGCTTGTGCTGCTGCAGGATGTCATCGAGGTTCTGCCGCTTCTTGTAGTTGAAGTAGAAGTTCTTACACTGCGACACGGTCTTGGAACCCACCATGCGGGCGATGGCCGACCAGTTCCGGCCGTGCTCCAGGAGGCCTGCGGGCGGGGACAGCGTGAGGACGCCGGCAAGGCCAGGCCCTGGGGGACGCACGCAGACTAGAGCTCACGGGGGCTGGGTCCTGAGCCCCGTGGCCAGGGAGGCAGGGACGGCGGGGGGTTCGGCCCTGGGGTCCAGCTCCCGGTCACCCGGCTCCGTGCTGGGGTGGAAGGGAAAAGCCTGCCCCAGGAACAAGCAGGATGACAGGCAGAGGGACCCTCACCAGGGCCACTATCTGGGCCCTGGACACACTGGGCCGCCTGGCCAGCTGCCCCCTCCACCCGGCAGGATAGCTGCTGACCCCAGCCCTGACACTGGCCAACTGCACAGGGCTTAGAGATGAGGCTGCGTTCCGGCCACACGATGGCCCAGGGAGCGGGGCTGGACCACAGAGGGCGGAGGGCGGGACGGGCGCTGGTGTGGGACCTGGGCTCCTGGGGCACCACCAGGACCAAAGCTCCCTTCGGACAACTGGAGGCCCACACCGGACTCGGGGACCCCCATCCTGGTTGGGTGGCTGTGAGGCCTCAGACCCCAGAGGTGGTGGACGGCACCCCACACCCATCTGGGCCGCGGACTCCCCTCAGCTCAGCCCAGGGGCACCCCGCCCCCCTCCTGTCTAAGGCAGAGAATCAGGCAGCACCGGGGTGGGGGCTCGAGGCCTGGGCAGTGGGACCCGGCGGCCAGGTGGCCCGCAGGTGGGGCCAGCTCCCTTTGCTAAGGCCTTGGGCGGCCTGCTGGTGGGGATGGAGCCCGAAGGCTGAATCACGTTGCTGGGAAGGCGGGGCCTGGAGCCCCGGAGAGTGCACGGCTAATGGCTTTAATGAAAGATTTCCCGTAACCACGTCGCAGGCCATTTTCCTCGAACCAAGCGGAGCCGAGCGGGCTGGGGCTGCCCCGGGCAGGGCGTGGGTGAGGCGCTCGCTCTGTCTCACCGTCCATTCATTCAAGCAAGGTCAGCGGCCGCCCCAGATGCCCCAACAGCAGAGCGGCAGACACGCAAACTGCCCACAGTGGCCAGGAGACCACCGTCTGCACAGCCACCACGGACTAGTCGGGGTGTCCAGGCAGAGTTCCTTTCCTGTCCCCAGCATGGGGCACACCAGGGCTTGGAGTCACACCGCCTCACCCGGAGCCCAGGACTGGGAGGTTGCTCAGGACACCCCTCTGAGCTCCACAGCAGGGGTGACACTGAGCACACAGGCCAATGCCAGCCTGCAGCAGCCACGGAGGCCACGTGGCTCTCCAGAGCTCCCTGGGTTCCTCAAGGACAGGCCGGGGGTGGGGGTGGGGGGGCCTGGGATCAAGTGTAACTCAGCCCCTGACCTTTCCCTGCGCCCGCAGCAGCAGCAGCTGCTGCTTCCAGAACCTGGCGATGGAGCCTGCGTTTATTTATATTTCCCCAGCCTGGGCCAAGAGAACCCAGGCAAACGCGTCAGTTAGGCCAGGGGGAAGGCAGGGAGCGGGAGGAGGTGCGGAGTGGGAGGGGCCCGGGCCCAGGGCTGGCCCGACCCTGGGAGGTTGACACCTCAAACCCAATAAATAGCGCGGCAGGCGCTGGGCGGCGCTGGGTGCCCCAGGTCCGCTCCCAGGGACAGCGGGGGTAGGTGCCCAGCCCTTCCTGAAAGCATGGGGCTCAGACCAGGTCAGGGAGCTTCTGAAAGGTGCCTGGCAGCCCTCTGGCCTCAATTTCCCTCACCGTTGCTAAAGGGGCAGCAGGGCCCCTGGCGTAGGGACAGGCCGGCACAGGCCTCCTGGGGTCCTGTTGTGGGACCCCTGGCGCGCAGCCCCGCCAGGTCAGTCCCCACAGTCTACCTCTGAGCCGCGCCCCCCGCCCCCCGGAGACCCCGGACTCCCTCCGGAGTGCCCGCGAGAGGCCGGGGCGAGGGTCGTGCGGGATCCGCACCCCGGTCGGGTCCAGAAGCCCGGCTCCCGCCGCCCCGCAGCTGCCAAGCCTCGATTTCCTGCCACCCGGCCACGTCGAGTTCCCAGCGGCGTCACCGCACCCGGCAAACCCCGCCGCCCGCCCGCGGCCCGGCGTCACTCACATCCTCTCATCCGCGGCTCCCCCTCGGCCAAGTTCTCTGGAAACATCCGGCCAGGAGGCGCTGGGGAACAGGAGAAGCGGCGGCGCTGCGGGCGGCTGTGGCTGCGTCTGCTCCTCACATCCTCGTCCGCGGGGAGGAGGCGGAGCGGGCGGGCGCGGGCGGGCGGGGGCCGGGCTTCTTTTG
>NW_004955482.1:4922092-4991027 GCF_000276665.1 Chinchilla lanigera | reverse complement strand
GGGGCGGGCCAGCTTGGCACCGGCTTCCCTCCCTCTCTCCCCATCCGCGGCGGCGGCGGCGTCAGCAGTGGTAACAGATGAGGGTTCCAGAAAAACAGCGCCTCTCCACCCCCGGCAGACAGGGCGCAAACAGCCTCTTCCGCTGCCGCCAGCCCTCCCCGCCCGTTCCACCTGCAGTCCTCCCTCTGTCCCCACGCCGGGCCGCGCAGGCACTCCGCGGGACGCTGGGGTCCCGCCCGCCAGTGGGACCCCGACCAGCGTGGAGGGGGAGCTCCGGGGCCCCCAAGGGCTCTCTGCTGCCGAGGTTCCCGGGCACCCCCCCAGCCACAGGCTGCCCGCCCCGCCCCGCCCCGCCCCCAGCTCCTTCCCGCCGGCCCCAGGTGGCTCCTAGGAGGCTGCGCCACCGCCAGCTGAACTTTGGAGCAGGATCCGGGCCAGGGCCAGTTTCCCCACGCTGGGGTCATCGACCCCCTCTTCCCTCAACCTTCAGCCTTCCCAGGGCAACGGCCCCCCACCGCTGGCCCCAGCCCAGCCCTTTCCCAGGCCAGGAGGCAGGACCCGGTCCTGCTGGGAACCCAGGTCTCTGGAGCTGAGTCCACCGCCCACACCCCCTGGGGAGCACTAAGCTAGCCCTGAAGGATGCCATTCCTGTGGTGTCATCCCTGGCCTCCCATGACTTCCCAGGGACCTGCAGTCCCCGAAGGAAATCCTGCAGCCTCCCAGAGCCAGGATGCCTACAGAACCAGCCCTGCCCCCTGGCTCGTGCAACCTCAGCCACTGACTCTGCCCAAGGGTACCACAGGCCATTTGCACCTGCTGGAGCCTGGCTTTCTCACAGCCCTACTTCTGTCCTAAGGGCTGGGCTTAAGTGCCACCTCATCAGAGAAGGACAGGGCCACCAAAGACATCACACAGAGACGTACTGTGTCTGAGGCCCACTGTCATCTGAAGTGGGGGGTGTGTACCTGCACCCCAAGCATACCCAATGGCACAGGCTGCCAGTGTGCACTGTGGCCTGGGTTCCCCAACCCACTCTGACTTCTAAGGAAGCCGTGTGGCTCTCGGGAGCCGGGACAGAGGAACTGGGAAGTGAAACGCCGTGGCCGGAGGGAGGGTGGCAGTGGAGGTGACAGTGGCTCCCACAGGGTGGCAGGGTGGGGGCAGGGCCTGGGCCTGGGGGTCCCTGCTCCCCTCCTCCCTCAGGCTCAGGTCCCCACCTGGGCAGCTCTCCCCCCAAGGCTGTGTCCTGCGGGTGCCCCCACTGGCCCCTCAGGGGTCACCCTTGACCCCAGAGCCCTGGACAAAGTGGGGCCTGCGAGACAGCGCCCCCACGCTCCCCTGAGAAATGCACTGCAGAACGAAAACTCTCGCGCCCTGGGCTACGGGCGCAGAGGCCCCAGCACCCGCCCGCAGGCACTTCCACACGGA
This sequence comes from Chinchilla lanigera, assembly GCF_000276665.1. Classification (NCBI taxonomy): domain Eukaryota; kingdom Metazoa; phylum Chordata; class Mammalia; order Rodentia; family Chinchillidae; genus Chinchilla; species Chinchilla lanigera. The sequence goes on along the minus strand of NW_004955482.1, from coordinate 4,989,599 downwards.
AACCCATGGTGACCCCAGCAGGTCAACCCAGCACCCGCCTTGACGCCCACCTGCCGCGTGCTTCACCCCGCTCCTGTGCCCACCCTGCTCCTCCTCTCCTGCCACCCCTGGGCTGCCCCACACCTCCGCCCACGCCGGCCCAACCTCAGGACTCTCCCATGGGCCACGGCGGCATATGGATCCCCCCAGCGTCCCCTCTCCAGCCCTGGGCAGTCCCAGCCCGACAGGGACGCTGGCCCCAGGCACGGCACCAGCCCAGACCACAGGCCCCACCCCGCCCATCCCCGGAACCCCTTGCCCAGGGCATCCGCCACAGCCCCACACACTGACCCCTGGGCCGCACTGCCCCGGCTGACTGGGCAGGCGGGCAGGAGCAAAGAACGGTGGCCAGGGCTCACCACCCCTCCCAAGTCTCAGCCCCCCGCTGGCCCGTGCCTGGCTGCCCAAGGTTCCAGGGCCTAGCTCACCCCACCCTTGCCCTGGGCCCAGGAGGCCCATCCGGCTCCGAGAGCTGCTGGGCGCCCTGCCGGCCGCTGGCTCCCGGCCACCCAAGGAGGTGGGGCTGGAGGCTCCTGCTCAGCGGGTCAGGACTCTGAGCCAGGCCAGGCCGACCTTTCCCAGGGGACCTGGAGGCCCTTGCCCGGCAGCACCTGCCGCCCCTCCCTCCCTCGTGGCGCACAGCCCAGGCAGCCAGCCAGTTCCCTGGGGCTGCCCGGTTACCAGGGAGGCAGCTTCCTGCACAGGCTCTGTCCCCACCCAGGGTGAGCCCGGGGCAGCAGCCTGGCCCCCGCACAAGCGGGGACCCTATGGCCCTCCTGCTCCCTCTCTGTCCCTTAGCACAACAGCAAAGCCCACTCTGCACCTCTGTCTCTCATCCTCAATCTTGGGGTCAGCAGCTGCTTGTGCCACACACCACTCTGCCGCAGGCCCTTTGCACGTGCTGTTCCCTTCCCTCCTTCTGCCCTGGGGCACAGCATCCCAGCCCAGCCCAGGGAACCACTTGTTCAATCCTCATATCTCCTCCATTTCCACTCTGCACCTGCAGCTGTGTGACCTCAGGCAGCTCACTAAACCTTTCTGGGCCTGTTTTCCTCTTCTGAACAAAGACAATAATAACAAAGGTCAGTGGGGATGAAGTGTCTTTGCGCACGTGGTGAAGTAGCTGACACTCAGGATGTGGGAGAGGCTCGGCCGAACTACCTAGTGCTATTTGGTACACTCCAGGCTTTAGGCTGACATGCACTAATGCGGACGAGGCCCCCAGCACCCCACCGGCACCACAGGGGCTCCCCGAGACAGGGCCGGCTCCTGGCGGAGCACCCCCACCCTGCCAGGCTGAAGGACCACGAAGCCACCTGGCCAGGCACAGCTGCTGCCGCATCCTCGCCGCGCTGCGGGCGCCAAGGGCGGGGGGGCGGCGGGGAAGGGGTCTCGGGGCGCTGCACCTGCTCCCACCCCCGCCCCCGCCGCGGGAACACGCGCCGCCCTCGGCAGCCGCCTGCACCGCGCGGTAATTGTCCAGATTGCTGTCATTCCGGGCACAGCACACTGGCGCTGAGCTCAGGCGTCCTCACAAATGTCACCAGGCAGGCTTGAGCGGCTCCGGTTCGCAGCTCGTGGGCAGCCCGTGAGCTCAGCACGGCTCCACAGGCCCAACCTTGAGGCCACACGCACCACCCAAGCGGCGACTCAGCCTGCAGCCTCCCCCTCTCGCTCCCAGAGGAAACGGGGACGGGCCCCGAGGACTACGGCAAGGAGCCGCAGGCCCGGGGCGTCCGGGCAGAGACCCAGGACCTCATACCGGTTGAAAATTATCATAAGCTGGCAGCACCCAACACTGGGAGGCTGAGGCAGGATGACTGACTTCAAGGCCAGACTGGGCAATTGAGTGAGTTTCTGGCTGGCCAAGACTATACAGGAGACCCTGACTCAGAAACCCACAAATCACACACAACGACCAATCGCCACATAATTACACTTTTTACTTTAGGCCTCCTGCATTTTTCAATTATTTTAAACAAGTAAAACACGTTTCAAAATTCATGCTAGCTGCACATGGTGCCGCAGGCCCATAATCCCAGCACCCTGGGAGGCTGAGGCAGGAGGAACGTAAATTCAAGCCTGGCCCGGGAAACTTAGTGACTTAGCAACTGACACCCCCTGTCTTGGAACTTTAAAAGAGCTGGGGACACAGCTCAGAGCCAAAGTCCTGGGTTCGCTGTAAAATAATAATCACCAGGCAGTCACAGACGCACGTTCACGGCGGCGGCATACACAGCACACAACATACACATACTGGCCATCGGCCACGAGGCTCAGGACGGCTCTGGGCACGCAATACCACTGCAGAAGCAGACACAAAACGCCACCCGTAAATGCAACCTCATTCTCACACGCCAGGGAAGGTGGCCCCTGGGGTGGCAGGGCGCAGGGATAGGGCACAGCGAACGGGGGAGGGCGTCTGTCCCTGCATAGCATGAGGGTGGCCAAGGGAAGGGTGCATCAGGAGACGCGCTGGGGACTGTGGTCTCCTTGGATCTGTGCCGCCCGGGCACATCTGACTCCAGGCCCCTCCGCAGCCCTGCCCAGGCGGCGGCGGGGAAGGTGACCGCAGCTCCCAGCTGCTGCAGGACGACTGCCTCGCGTGCCTGGCCCGCCCGGACAGGACCCCTGTCCCTACGGGGGGCCACCCTGACCCCGCTCTGGTTCTGAGCCCTGGGTGGTGCTCAGCCACGGCCCGTGGGCCTCTGCCCGTGACATGGGGACAAGGACAAGACCTTGCGCAGGGAAGGGGAAGCCAGCACCGCCCGGTTCCAGCGTTGCTGGAAGTGCTGCTCCGTGCTGGGGACAGTACTGTGTGGGACAAGTGCCTCCGGGGGGCACGAGAGGAGGAGGGCGCCTACTCACCACTCACTGGGAGCTGGCCGGGCCCGGCAGGCTAACTGCCACCCTGGACACCAGTCACCTCTACAGACGGCTGACCGAGGCCAGGAAGCCAGCAGCAATCGGGCAGCGGTTCCCCCAGGCCCCGCTCCTCGCTGCCTGTCACAAGGTCACCAGGAGACCGAGCACGGCCTCTGCTCTCACACCTACACCCTGGTCCCCATGACACCAAACTCAGTCTCAGACCCTGGAGGGGACTGGAACAACCACTCCCGCCGCAGACGCCACGCTGCTCCACACCGGCAGCGCAAAGGTCGGGGCCGTCCGTGCAGTCGAGTCTCCCGCACACACCCTCGACCTCCGCGTGAGGCGGGGACACCCCTGCGGGGAGCGCTCTCAGCCCGCCCCCCGCCGAGCTCCCAGGAGCAGCATCGCCGTCGCGTGCTCAGGGACGGAGGCGCTGGCACAGCGGGTACCAGCGGCCACTCCCGGTGTGGGGACGGCCACGGCGGAGCCGCCCCAGCCCCGCGCCGCCCAGGCCTCACCTTTCTTGGCCGTCTCCATCTCCTCCTCCGTCCAGCGCGAGCTTTCGTTCATCTCCAGAGAAGCTGCAAAGGGACACGGCTGTTGGCGGGAGCCCGAGGGGCCATACTCCGCCTCCTGTGGTGCCCGATCCTCCAGCCGCCTCGGCCCTGCCACCACCGTCCGCAGGTGGGGAGACTGAGGCAGGCAAGGCCCGTGGCCATGGCAGCTGGCTCAGCCTGCACTTTGCGGGATGGAGTGGCCCACAGGGTGACACAGTGACCATGTGGGGGGCATGAGGGCAGGAGCGTCCCTGTGTCCCCGGGGTCGAGTCTGGGGGTCCTAGCTCCCTCTGTTCTGGGGTCCGCCCTGGGCACGGCAGGGTGACGGGCACCTGCGGACCCCTATGCTAAATGCCAGCTGACCACTCAGTGTGTCCCCAGACGTCTCCACCTGTCCAGGAGCGACACCGGCTCTCCTGGCCAGAGAAGGGCTGGTCACGTCTCTGTGTGGCACCATGCCCGAGCCTCCCCTGCAAGTGCCCCGGATGTGGGCCCAGCCCGTCCCGTCCATCCCTTCCGGTGGCTCAGGGCCATGAGGAGGTGCCACACGGGGACAGCTCCAGGGATCAGCGCCAGGCACAGCGTAAATACTCGGGCAGGAGGAAATAACAGGTCAGCAGCTAGAGCCAGGACAGGGGATAGTCCCCATGCCCACACAGCCTCCCCGACCCTGCGGCCAGGAGCTGCAGCCGTGAACAGATCCCCCGACCTTCGGGATGGTCCTGCGGGACCCCGGGGAGGCTGGGGCAGGCTCTGCAGGGGCAGAAGGTGCTAGGACAGGGCATGGGATGGGGGACCCGCGTGCGTTCCACCTGCAGCCCAGGCCCGTGTGGACCTGGAGCCCGAACGCACCAGTGCAGATGGCAGGTGAGCCAGGGTGTCAGCAAGCGAACACCCACAGGCCAAGCGCATCTGTGACTCCCCAGGCACAAGGCCCCTTCTCTGAACCCCACGGGGGCCCGGGCTGCGACTCTACAGCAAGCTGCAGACGCATGCCGCTGCCCCCTGTGGCTGGGCTGGGGAACTACAGCTGAGGGGGTTTTCCTCCCTAGCTTGGGAGCGGAGCAGATGAGCACCCTCTGGGTAGGAGAAAAAGCGGCCCACGCCTGACACCTAGCAGGGTGGAAGGGAGGGTCCCACGGTGCCCACCAGCTGCAGCCCATGGAAATCAGGGTGGCTGATGGGCTGAGGTGGGCCCACTCCCAGGCCCACTTCTAGGCTCTCCCCACACCCGCGCCCCATGGCCAGGGCAGCCTCTGCGATCTGCCCGTGGGGAGGCTGAGGCGGCCGGTGTCCCCACGCCCCTCTGCCCCTGCCCCTCACCCAGCTCGGCGCTCTGCTGCGGGGTGGCGGCCTCATCACTGTTGGCTTCGCTGGCCATGGAGCGTGTGATGCGGCCCTTGCGCCGGCCTTGGCTGTTCGCGGTTTTGCGGCCCTTGGAGGCCACCGCCTCCCTCTCATCATTGTCCTCCCCGGAGGTGTCGTCCGTCTTCTCCCTGAAGGCCGGAAGGGCGATGGAGATGCACTCGCCGGGCCAGGACGCCGCGCGAGGTGGGAGGGCAGCCCGTCTCCAGCTCTGGGGGCTCCCTGCTCCCCACTCAACAGAGAGGAACAAGGCGAGGCTGGGGGGCCCGCTGAGAGCTCAGGTAGGGCCGTTGCTCAAGACCCGTGATCCCGGCTTACGCCTCAGGGGAGGTGGGAGCCACTGACTGCTTCATGTGCCAGCCAAGGCCGGGCTTGCTTCCCCCCTGGGAGGAGCTGAGAGCGTTCTGCAAGGTACACTGCTCCCCTGGGGGACACGGGCTGGCGTCTCTGTGCAAGACACTCCCGTCTGCAACAGCACTTGACGAGCGGAAGGGGGTGTGGCTGGTAGCAACCCCAAGGCCGCTCTGCTGCCCAAGGGGATGCCTTCCAGAGAGCTCTGCAAGCAGCCATGCCCCGCTCTGGGTACCCCCGTGACCCTCGGGGACACTCTGCCGGCTGCTGCGCCAGGCCCAGGTGCGCAGGCCCGGACCTCTGTCCCCAGACTTTCTGGGGAGTCGGCGCAGGTGGCGCAGCTTGGGCGGCTCCCGCCTCCCCATCTCCCCCACAAGGCCTGGTGGGAGGACGGGCAAAGGCTCCCAGGGCGCATTCCTGGGCCGCGGCAGGTACCTGGTGCGCAGAGGGCCACCCCCACCTCTGCTGGCTGCAATCCTGCCTCAGCCTCCCAAGCCACCTCTTGCCAGACTGCAGAGACTTGGGCAGAAGGAGGGGGAGGCGGGTTGGGGGAGCGGCACTCCACAGAGCCGTCGGCCTCACAGGCCCCCGAGGAGACAGAGTGGGAGGCAGCAGGGGCTGCGGAGGGCGGCAGCAGCAGCACCTCCCCGACCCGTGGGTGCCCAGCGACACGTCCTCCCCCACCTCTGCCCAGGGCCCCCCCCAGGCGACCACGGCTCGGCAGCCTTACTTGACGAGCTCCTCCTTGCCGTTCTCCACGTCTGGCTTCTCCTCCTCCTTCTCGGCCTCCTTCTCCTTCTCCTCCTTTTCCTCCTGGCTGCTGCGCGGGGGCGGCGGGGGCTGCTGCTGCTGCGTGGGGAGAGGAGGGCGGTGAGCTGGGCACACCGCCATCTCCGCACCTGGGCACGGCAGGCGCTGGCGGCGTGGAGGCTGTGCTCCACCAGAAGGTAGAGGCTGGGTGCCGCGAACCTCGGCCTGGGGTCCTGCAGCCCCGGAGGTGGGGGAGGCAGGGCAGGTGGAGGCGCCAGGATTGGATCCCAGGTTCTGTTCATGCCTCCTAGAGGAGGATCTTAACCTCTGTGCTCGAATTTTTCACCTTTGCAACGGGTGTGTCAGCCAGGCGTAGTGGCGCACCTGTCATCCCAGTACTCTTGGGAAGCTGAGGCAGGAGGATCACAAGTGAAGAGGCCAGGCTGGGCAAGTGATCAGGACCAGACTCAAAAGGTGCCCAGATTCCCACTCAATGCTCTGGGCCAGGCTCGGCGCTGCATTTCCAACAGCTCCCAGGCAGCTGCTGAGCACAAACCAAGTACACCCGGGACCTCACCCCGTGGCCTTTTGCATCTCCACACTGAACCAGGACTCCAGGGCCCCAGCACCTCAGAGCTCCTCACAAGGAGCAGCTGGGCTCTCTGGACACTGTGCCCCATTAAGCCGACCCAGGCTTAGTGCCCAGGCTCAGTCGGGAGCCCCTAACCACACCGGGAATCTGCGGAAACCGGCAGGATCTGTGGTTACTGGGCCCCCAGCGCCACCCCAGGGACGCTGCTTTCAGAAAACGGCATCAGTGAGCACGAAGGCCAGCACAGCCAGCCTCCGACGGGCTGTCTCCTCGCTTTGCGTCTTCTTGCTGCCCCAGTGCCCCGGCAGCCCGGGTGTCACCTCGGCCTTACAGATAAGCACAGGAAGGACAGAGGCTCCAGAGCTCACCAGGTCACACAGCACCGCCTAGCAAGACGCGACAGCCCCGTGCCCGCCTCCCACCCCGGCCAGGAGCACAGTTATAAGAACAATCCAAGACAGGTGTGGGGGCACACACCTGTCACCCCACCGCTCGGGAGGCAGCGGCAGGAGGATCACCATGAGTTTGAAGCCTGCCTGGACTACACAGCAAGACCTTGTCTCAAAAAAGCGAAAAGCTAAAATTCACAATAGCCAGCCACCCAAGTCGGACGCAGTCCTGTCCACCTACTCAGCAAAAGCCCTTCTCAGGGTCTGCCACGTGCCCAGTGCCCCCGTGCAGGGGACCCCAGGAGACTGAGGGGAGCAGAGGGGTAACGGGCCAGGGCTCAGAGCCATGACGGCCCCTCCCTCACTCCTGGCCCCTCTGTTATTTTCTTCACTGCTGGGGCTGGGCCACAGGCCCTCACACACACTCTGCTGATGAGCTGCACCCTTGGCCCCAAAGCTCATTTTAGATCCCAGACAGGACCCTGTGCAAAGGCTGGGAACACAACCTGTGGTCCTCATGGCCCCAGGCCGGGGTAGCCGGGCTCCTTCATCCTCCTGGGCGGGGCTGCCCTGCCTCAGGACCTTTGCACAAGCTGCCCTTCCTCCAACACTGTTCTTTATCATCAGCAACTAGCTTGCAGCCCATCACCTTCCCAGAGCTGCCTGGCCCTGGCTAACCTGCCCATGTGCCTTGCTCACTGGGAGTCATCTTGATGATGTCACTACTGTGGTGCCACCAACATCCCCAGGGCAGCCGTGGTCCAGGGAGGCAGACTCAGTCACAGCCTGAGTGCCTGACCCGAAAACGCCCAGCTAAGCCATGCCTCCCTCCAACCTGAGGGCTCCCAGGCTGCCTGGGTGGTGTCACACGGCCACCTCCTCCTCGGCCACAGGAAAGCTGTATTCCCTGGCCCTCCCCCACTGGCAGCCCAGGGTCTTGTACCCCGGGGTACAGCGCTTCCTACCTGCCACCCGCCACCAGCCTCCTGACAACATCCCCGTGCTCAGCCCGGCGCCCAGGATCCACCGCGTCCCCCAGTGGCTTTCGGGCACCCCCCCCAGCCACTCCCGCAGCCCAGCCTCAGTCCAGGGCGCCCCACCGGCCTCTGGCCACACCGTCTCACGGTCTCCAGAGCTCCAGGTGCAGGGAGCTGCAGAGCCTCAGCCGCTAAGCAAGGTCACCTGCTCCTTGGCTCAGAGCTGGGACAGGAGAGAGGTGGGGAGAGGCGCCCCAAAGCCACAGGGCCCCCCTCCCGCGCCTGGCCTCCTCCACCCTGGCCTCTGCTCGGCAGTCAGGCGGACCACGCCGTCCTCCACGTGTGTGTCACCACCAAAGGCACAGCACGCAGCGCTCTGCTGGCCCCACGTATCTCGGGGACGGGTCCAGGCGGCCTCGAGCCCGAGCTCCCAAAGCCCGTGTCTGCGCCTGAGCCTCCCTCCATCCCAACAGAGGAGCTCCAGAGGGAGGACAGTGTCCTGGGCCGAACACCTCGGAGGACAAGCCACCCAAGTGACCTGGCCCGCGGACCCGCACCTACAGCCGCCGCAGGGCAGGCACCGGGCAGGGGCACCAGGGCAGGCCAAGCCCCTTGAGGGATGGAGCAAAGGCGGCTCTCAAACCCAGCCCGGCCAGCGCTACCCCTGAGGAGTCCCACAGCCACCTTCCAACTTCCCAGTTCCACACACTGTCACTGTCCCCACGGAGGAAGGGACCAAGCAGGCAGCCAGAGGGCACAGCAGGGTGGGAGGGCTGCTCAGAAGGCCCGGGCCTGCGCTGCCTCACAGGGATCGGCTGAAGGACCTGTGGGGACTTCTTGGGCGGGGAGGGCGCAAGTACAAAGCCTGGGCACAAAGCAGAGCTCTGCAAACACGCAAATGTGCCAGTCACCTGGGGGACAGGCCGGGCCACCCCAACACGCCCACACGGTCCCAACCTCAGCCGTCAGCCCGAAGCACCCACTCAGCCCGGGGCTGTGCGGGAAACCCCAGGCAAGGGCAGCGGGGGGAGCCTCAGGAAGGACACCCGCTCAGGGCAGGGGTCCCACGTGGACCCCAGTCAGCACTGACCCCAAGGAGACCAGAAGCCTAACCGCAGGAAAGTTCGTGGCCGGGGTGTCCCGAACGGTCGCCACACGGTCAGCGCTGCAGGAGACAGCCCCTCCCCAGCCGCCCCCCGCAGTCCCGCGGGGGCAGGGGGCCCTGTCTCTGGGCCCCAGGATGAGCCCAGCAGCTCAGGAAGCAGCGTGCGCGAGGCGGCACAGGGCCACCGGGCCTGGGAAGAGGGGCTCTGCCCACACTCAGCCCTGCAACGCCCCGGCCCCCGAGTGCCCAACCGCAGCGCAGGGCAGTGAAGAGGCGCAGTCGCCCGGCTTCGCTGCCCGCCCTGAAGGCCGCGGTCTGCCCCCTCTAAAGGCAGAGCAACTGCTGCAGCACAGAGCAGGCGCCCGATGCCGCACCCTGTGCAGGCCACAGACACCCGGCCACCCTTCGGGGCGGCGTAGGACAGCCTCTGCTGGGCACGGAAGCCACTCATGCCATCCTCGGGGCAGCACGGCCCAGAGCCACGGGAACTATGCCAGGCCGAGGCAGCACGGCCTCTCTGCGGCCACCCACAGCAGCCTCTGCGACCGCCGGCCACCCAGGAAGGGGAGGACCCGAAAGGGGACCGGGAGAGAGCGACAGAGGCCGAGAGGCAGACTCGGCCCTGGGGCCTCTCGCACCCACCTGAGACGCAGCCCATAGAGGGACCCGGGAGCCCAAGAGCTCTAGTCTGCCCCCGACCCCAGCCCTGCGGGGACAGAGAAGCCAAGTCAGCACCTCTGCTTCCCTGGGGTGGCGAGCCGTCCCTCCTGCCGATCCACAGGCAGGGGAAGAAAGAGGCTGCCGTTTCCTCCGCCCCGTCACTTCCCGCGGCCAGGCAGGAACGGCCCACCTCCTCCCGCACTGGGACAGCCCTAGCAGAGCGCCGGTCCTTCCTCCCTGTGCCCTTTGCCGCCCCGCCAGGGCTCCCCTGAGCCCACCCTCGAGGCCCACGAAGGTGCAGGAGGGGGCCGGAGGCTGAGGGAGAGCTGGCGCGCTCCACAAACCCCTGGCAGTGTTCTGCAGACCCCTGGCGGGACCGCAGCTCCTCCTCTCGCTGCTGCGGCCCCCAGGCTCCCGGCTGCCCACGCACCTCCACGTACTCCTCCCTGCCTGGCACTGACCTACCCTCCTGACTCTGGGCTAGAAAAGCCCCCAGTGCCCTTCACCTTCCCGGGTGCCATGCCAGGTCTCCGAATCACCTGCCCGTGCCCCCAAGCCTTGGACCGTGTCGGGAATTGGTCAGCAGGGAAGCCCCAGCCACAAACCAAAGCAGCTGCCCTCACTCATCCGCGGGGACAAGCAGCGGGCCTTGGTCCCGGGCAGTTTGCCAGGACGCTCAGCACACAGCCAGGGCTGCTTCAGCCCGTCAACAAATTGGCAAGCACCGCTGACCCCCAAACCTTTGCAGTCATTCACAGAATGTTTTTCAAACCAACTTCTCCCTCTGACGCAGAAGCCTGCCAATGTTTCCCATAAAGGGCCCGAGTATGTTAGGCTCCACGGGCCCCACGGCTCCTGTCACAACAGCCGTGAGACACAAGGCTGTCGTGGTTACGGTCCCCAGAATGACGGTGGCAGTGTTCCAATAAAACTTTATTCACACCAACAGGCAAGGGGCCGGCCTGAGTCTTCGAGCAGGAACCTGTCCTCCCAGAGTCACCCCCCCCCGCCCGACACCTCTGGCGTTCACCCCTGGAGAGTGGCAACTCCAACCTCTGCCTATTTTTTCCTCTCAAAGATCCATGAAAATAAACACACGAAGCTATTAAAGCTGAAAGCCCCCCACCACCACCACCACACTGACCCGGAAAGCCCTGGCTTTAGGAATGCGGCCTCCTCATACCCACCACAACCACAGCGCCCTTGGCCAGGGGTCCAGGAATTTTCCAGGCTGAGGAAGGAAGTGACGTCGGTCCCCAGCTATACTCTGCGGCTGGCTAGACAGGGAGGACGAGCGTCCCACAAGGGTCTCCGCAAGCAGCCACGGCGCGCCCCATCCTCACCTGGCTCTTGCCGCGGCGCCGGTAGCTCCGCCTCACCAGGCTCTTGTAGTTCTCGTTCTTCTTGGTCAGGTAGTAGTAGAGGACGCACTCGGCCACTGTCTGCGGGCACAGAGAGACACGGGCATTTGAAGCAGGAGGAAGAGGCCTGGGTTCAAATCCCAGCTCTTCCACGGACCAGGTGGATGACCTGGCACCAGTGACCTAACCTCTCCGTACCTCAGTCTTCCAATCTGTAAGATGGGGATGCTAACATGTGCACCTCCCAGAACTGTCACGAATATCGAAGAAGTCACCACAAGGAGGTATGAGAGACAGATTAGCACTCAAGGTGTGAGAAGGGTTAGCACTCAAGAACCCCATGCCGCTGCTGCCATCACTAGTGGTGACAATGGCTTTGCTGAAGCCATCACTGCTCAAGGGGAAATCGGGGCCTGTGGCACAAGTCATGCACGCTCAGAGCCTCCCTGGTCCAGCTCAGGGACTCTGTCGTCTGGCTTCGGCTTCCCTTCCCCGATACCCAGGGTCCTGAACAACCCTGTCCAGGATTCAAGCGCTGGGGACTCGGTCTCGGCATCAGGCCTCGAGCACTGCTTCTTCCTCTGCCTTGACCTCCCCACACGGACCTGGGTCTGAGCCCTGGTGGCCTCCTTGTGCCCGGTGCAGGGCACCCTCACAACCCAGGATCATTGCTGGGGCCACTCCTGAGACAGCAAGCACATGCTCCCAGAACAGGCCCAGCACTGAGCCCAGACCCCACTGCAGAGTGGACAGAGGTGGGCTGGACCCCAGCTGCCCGCAGCAGAAAACCACCTCCTGGAACGGGTCACCAACACAGGCTCTCCCCCAGGAGGCCCCAGTCCAACTGGGGAGACGTTTTCTTTACGGCACTGGGGAATGAACCCAGGGCTTCTACACTGAGTTACATCCCCAGTCCTTACTTTTCTGAGCTAGAATCTTCCTTAGAATCTCCCTGCCTCAGCCTCCTAGAGTGCTGGGATTATGAGCCCACACCCACACGCTCAACTGGAATATTTTCCAGTCAGAGGCCCACACCTAACCTGAGCGGACCCGCCTGGTGGGCGTCGGACCTCAGGGATGCAAATGAACTGCCCCCGGCAGAGGGTCCCCAGCAGCGTTGGCCTCGCGCTCTGTCCAGGTCTGCCTGTCCTCACCAGTCCCACAGCGGTCACCTCCGTCACCAGCCAGCCCTCCGGAAGCTCTGCCCGGCTCCACCACCCTGGCAGCTCTTAGCCAAGGACGCTGCAACGCCCACTCGCTACCCTCGGGACCGCCGTCCCCTCCCTCTCCCCATGGCGTTGCCCAATCCCCATCTCTGGGTCCTGGGAGTCCCAGTGTCTGCCGCCGTCCACACCCGCGGCCGTAGTCACCAATTCGGAGCTATTTATAGGGCGTCTCTGACACACTGGTTTTTCAGGCCGTGAGCTATCCCTCATTTGTCCCGCCCACCTCCTCGGAGGTCATCGGCCCATCAGGGGCAGACGTGGGGACGACGGTCACCCTCTGAACCAACCGCCTGCACGGCCCACACAGATGGCAGGCCTGACGGGCCCCGCAGATGGCCTCCCATCCTGCTGCACCCCACAACACTGGGGACTGCGGGCCAACGCCAACGCCACCCACCCAGTGCCTCGGGCACAGAGAGCTGGCCACTCTCTGGGGACACTCGTGTCTCGGACCACGAGAGCCAAAGGACAGTGGCTCAGGTTTGAAGGCCAGCACGAGCCTCGAAGCCGGCTCTACAGGGGTGTGTGCACAGCTACTGATCTGGCTTTGGGGTGTCGGCGACCATGACAGAGGCCTCCGGAGATCGCTGCCCTGTTTCCTGAAGCTTCACCACACCTGCCTATTCCGTCCCCCGTTTCCCAGGATGCTCAGGGCCACCTGGGGGGCTGGCGGGCAGCCAGGCACAGGGGGCTCCGGGGATCAGGCCGCACAGCACCCCCAGCTCCCAGCGCTATCTGCTGACTGACAGGGCGTGCACAGCCCCAGGGGGGAGGCCGGGCGGGGGGACAGGATGACAGGGCCTCAGACGTGAGGAGATCCTCACAGGGCCCAGACACCGGCCCAGAACAAGGACTGAGAGGAGACACAGAGTAGGACGGCAGGTAGCTGGGGACTCACCTTCCTCTCCAGGAACGAGGCGATCAGGCCAAAGTTCTTGGGGTGCTGCATGAATCTGTGGGAGGAGGAGGGCGGGTATGAGGCTGGGCCTGAAGGGTGGCCCTGCTGGGCGACCGTGAGCACGCGGGCGCCTGCCAAGTCGTGCCCGGCTTGGCGGGCACCGCCCCACCTGGGTGTGATGCAGCAGGGGTGGGGGATGAAGCTGGGGGTGGGGAAGGAACCGGCAGGGCTTCCTTGCGTGAGTCATGGCCTAGCGCCTTTGAAATGGATTTGTTTGGCCTGCCAGAGGCGGCTTCCAGGAAAACCAGGGCATTACACGCTGCCCTTTGGTGAGGCACCCCAGTGTAGTCTGCTGTTGCTCTCTCCGGCTGGCTCTGGGAAGCTGTGCTTCGCCCAGCCCACACACCCTGCTATGGATGAGGTCATGGCATAGTGCCAGGCCTCCTTGAGAGGTGGGCCGGGCCGGGGCATGGTGCCTCGGGCAGGAGGAGCCGGGCCAGCAGGAGGTTGTGTGTGTAGACGGAGCCTGGGGGCGGGACGGGAGCTGGCACTGGGCCCGTTTCCTGGGACCTGGGACAGTCACTGGGAATGCGCTGTGCCGGGCTGGGGGTCGAGGGAGCAGGGGTAGTGGGGAGGGGATGTGCCCAGCCCCGGGAGCAGGGGCACAGGGTGGAGCCGCTCGGTCTGACCCCGAGGTCCTTTTGCTCTGCCACCTATGGGCTTTCAGGGACAAAGCCCCTCCCAGCAGGGCAAGGCACAGCTCCCGCCAAAGAGCTGGCCAGGGCAGGCTCCAAATGCAGCCGCCAGGTAGCCAGGCAGGAGGCCAGTGGCCTGCCCACTCCCAGCCAGACACCAGGGAATCCAGCGTGGCCTCATCTCTTCCTGGAGAAAACAGCATGACAAGGTCGCTGCTTCCCTGGTCCAGGATCTTGCCTGCCTTAGGCCACTGCAGAGCTAGGGCAGCTCAGAACCTTCTTTCCAGGGGCTATCTCAGAACGTTTCCCCCAGGAGCTATCTCACAACCTTCTCCCCAGGGGCTATCTCAGAACCGTCTTAGGGGCTATCTCACAACCTTCTTCCCAGGAGCTATCTCACAACCTTCTTAGGGGCTATCTTACAACCTTCTTAGGGGCTATCTCACAACCTTCTTCCCAGGGGCTATCTCACAACCTTCTTCCCAGGGGATATCTCACAACCTTCTTCCCAGGGGCTATCTCACAACCTTCTCCCCAGGGGATATCTCACAACCTTCTTCCCAGGTGAAGAGGCAGCCCAGACACTGGGCTCCAGTCCTTCAATGGACACTGGATCTAGCTAGAGGAACATGGCTAGTAGGGAGGCCCCTAACTGTGCCTCGGTTTCCCCATCCTCGGGTTCCTGGGTGCCAGTGGGGAGGCAGCCCAGCCTTTAGGTGGCAGTGATAATAAACTTGACAGTGGGGCCCCCCAGGCCCACGTCACATCCTGCATCCCCAACGCGGAGTGTGGTCCACTTGGACCCAACTTCGACTTTTCTGAGGAACGAGGTCCTTCTTCATCCCCGAGGGCCACATGCTTCCCCCCAGAACTGTCATCCAGGACCCCCAAAGCCTCTCTCAGTAGTGAGCTCCTGCTTCTGCGTCCCAGCCCCCACCCTTCCTTCCAGAGAAGCGGTGCTGTGTGGCTTCTGCGAGGTGCGCAACCTCTCTGTGCCTGTGTCTCTGGGCCTGTGTGACGGGGGTGGCTCAGCTGGGCTGCTATGCGGGGCAAGAGGGACAAAGGCCCCACACAGGGGACGCAGCACAGCCCCAGCCAGGGCTGCTCGACCAACAGTGCTTCTGGAACAAAGGAGGAGCGCAGGGCTGGGATACGCTCAGCCGAGCACGCGCCCCGCCCGCCCGCAGAGATCAGCGCCCCCTGCCTGTGCCCTCTCCACAGTGCCCCTTCACACGGGGACTGGGCTGAACTGAATCCCCCAGAATTCACGTCCAGCCTGGGTGAGGCTGTGCTGGATCCGGGGGTCCTTGAACCCATACAGCTGGTGCCCTTGTAAAACGGGACACAGACACACAGGAAAGAGAAGGGGCCGGGGCCGGCCAGCTCCCCGGGAGCCGCCGGGAGCCAGCAGCGGCCGTGGACATGGACCCCCGGCCTCCAGAGCCCTGTGCTGTGCGCCTCGCCAGGACGGGGGGACGGTGAGGGCCCGGCGTGACTCACTTCTCCCGGAAGGTCTCCTTCTCCTGCTCGCTCCACATGTTCATGACCTGGCGGTCCTTGTACACCTTCATGGGGTCGTCCATGAGCCCGTTCATGTTGATGAACTTGATGCGCTGCTGGTCGGCGTCGTACAGCATGGGCGGGATCACGGCCAGCTGCCGCATCTGCTTCTCCAGGTTCTGCGGGCACAGCAAGGCAGGGCTGGGGAGGCCCGACGGGGAAGGGCCCAGGGCAGCCGCGCGGGTGTGGAGCGTCCGGAGAGACGCACAAGGGCTGCAGCCCAGGCCCGCGGCCGGGGGAGGGGGCACGCCAAGGCGGCGGACAGGTTTGTGGAGAGCTGGCTGTAAATTAAGCGCAGCCAGCCGCCCTTATCTGCAGCCAGAGGGAGCCGTGCATCTTCCCTTCGAAAGGCAGACACCATGAAACACGGCAGGGCGCGCTCAGCCCGCCGGGCAGGTGGGACTCGGGGTTCAGATGCCCGCGGACGCTGGGGACAGCAGCAGCCCAGGGTGGGAGGAGGATCGGCCAGAGCTGGGGGTACCACAGCACCACTTGTCTGGGGGGGCCCCGGGGCTGCCTGGCAGGAGGCGGGGGCTCTTCCCGCGTCAGGATGACCCCGGGGAGGTGCCGAGCCGCCCCGGTCTCCACGACCAGCCAATTAGTGGTGATTAATGACCCATCTCCGGAGGCAGTCAGGGCCTCGCCGGCCAAGGGCAGCCAGGTCAAATGATCCAGCCACCCACACCCCACCTCCTGGCTCGGTGCGGAGGCCTCCCAGCCACAGAGCAGAGTGGGGTCCCGCTCTGACCCACTGGGGCACAGGCCATCAGGACCTCAGCATGTGGCCACTGCCCTCCCAGCCTTCCAGGGCACGTGCTCTGGCTGCCGAGCCCCTGAAGGGCGGACAGTGACTGTCCCCTGCCCCAGGCACCTCCAGCGACATGCGTGAGGCACAGGAAAGCGGGGTTTGGCCAGCACCCCTGCCCTCACCAGGCCGAGGGCAGCGTGGAGAGCAAGCACGGGGTGGACGGCACTCTGCCGACGCAGGCCCCCTCGGGGACGCCGAGCGCCAGGGCTGTGGGCTCCGCTGTGCCCTGCCCCACGGAGGGACCGAGTCTCCTCGGATCTCATTTCAATGTCAGCAGCTGCGGGGGCTCAGCTGGACAGGGCCGTAGCCACGAGACCCCCGCACGGTCCCCGGGGAGGAAGCACATGCCCCTGCGTGCACGGCCTCCTGCGGCCACCAGGGTATCAGGCACAGGGGAACGCTGCTGAGTGCCTGCCCCACAAGACCTGGGAGGGGACAAGGGGAAGCCAGCTCCTTCTCCAAAAAAGCCCTACTTCTCTGCTTCCTGGCCATCTGACCCCGTGAGCACAGCCAGGGTCACCTTGGCTGCCCCAGGTGTCCCAGTGCCCCTGGGGAGCCCCAAGGCTGGGGCAGAGCCGGGGACTGAGGCTCCTGAGAGAAGGTCCTTGCCAGGGTTCCGGGAGGCCAGGGCAGTTACTGCCCCCCCAGCCCCTCCCACCCGCTGTGCCAGCTGGGCTCGGCCAATGGGAAGCACCAAAGGGCCGAAGGGGCGGAGCCAGAGGTGTTTGAGCCCCAGTGTTGGAACCAGGCCGTGGCGCCACCCCAGGACCTCAGACGGCAGCCCAAGGGGTGAGTACAGGTTCCTGCTGGGCCCCTCCTCCCTACAGCTGAGCCAGGACTGGAGGGACGCGGGCGGGACTCACCTCCTGCTCCGACAGGCCGTCAATGATCTCCGACACCTCGTGCTCACTGCGGGCGGCCGACATGGAGAGCCCACTGCCCCGCTGCCCTACCCTGCTGGGAACCAAAGGGACACACTCAGGACCGGCCCCTGCCAGCGGGGAAGCTGGGATGTCCGGCACCCGGCACAGAGCCAAGCTCACAGCCCAGTTCACCTCCTCCCTAGAGTGAGTTCTGGTGCCTCTGTTTCGTCCCCTGTAAGTGGGATAAAGATGTGACGCCCCCCGGGCACACGGCTGTGCTCTCAGACACCTGGGAGGCTGAGGCAGGAGGATCTCAGGCTCAAGCCTGGGGCTCACCTCTGCATGCGCTCCTGCAGCTCACGCTGCTTGCGGATCTCGGGGAACTGCTTCTCGTAGTACTCGCGCACCTTGCTCTCCTTGGCACGGCGCCGCGGGTTGTTCTCTATGCGCTCCACCTTCTTCTCCCAAGCCTCCATGAGCTGGTCATAGCGCTGGCAGAACTTCTGCTCCTGAGGGGACACGGGGCGGCACTGAGGGGGCGCGGGCACCTGAGCTAGCCTCCCCACCTGTCCCCCAGGGCGCATGGACACATGGCGGATGTGCAGCCACACACACACGGTCACATACGCAGACAGGACAGGCCCCCGGGTCCATGAAGAAACCCATGGGCTCCCTAGGGGACAAGGCCACCTCTCCCCGGGAACCGGCCACCCGGTCCTGGCCTCCCCAGGGCCCGCACCCAGGGCAGAAGCCAGCACCACACAGAATCAAGAACTCCGACCTCAGGCGCAGCCTGGCCACACTTCCGCCTGTGCTCAAGACAAGGCGCCCCTCCCCCGCACCCGCCTGCCGCGCAGCCTGGAAGCCAGGATGGCACCCAGGGACGGCATCAGTCGCACCTCTGCCAGCCAGGGGAGGGCAGGGGACGAGATCTCAGGGACGCCCTCCTGGTGCTGCCTGCCAAGAGTCAGAAAGGCCCCTGGTCCTCGGGCCTGCACGCCCCCGCCCTGTGCTTCACCTGCTTCTCTTGGCTTGGTAAGTCCAGGACAGAGCCAAAGCCTTGTGCGTGCCTGCAAGCACCATGCCACCAGGCCGCCCCGGCCAGGCACCTGAGCTCCTGACCAGGGGCACCTGTGGCCTCGGAACGTGGGCGTGAAGTCTGAGCTCGGGATACCCCTGCCTGCTGAGAGGCTCAGCCAGGCTGCAAAGCCACCTGGATTCCTGGGGGAGCCAGGGTCTGCAGCCGCCTCTCCGTCTCCCGTGCGCCAGTGTCCTGCCAGACCCGCAGGGGCCTTTCACATTAATTTATTTTTATTTGTTTTAAGTTTGCAGCACTAGGGATTGAAGCCAGGGTTTCTGCATCGAGCTCCTTCCCCAGCCCTTTTTTATTATTCTGAGACAGGGTCTCATTGAATTGTCCAGGTTGGGCTTGAACTTGTGATCATCCTGCCTCAACCTCCCAGGATGCAGTGATTTCAGGCGTGTGTCACCACACCCAGCGTCATTTTTAAAAACTCAAGCCCCCTCCACCTCCACCGGCCCCTAGCTCTGTCCAGCAGCCAGAGGGACCCTGGGACATGTGACCTGCATCCCCCTCCTCCCCACAGCGACCCTGGGGACTGGTAGTGGGGCCGAGGCTGGAAGATGGGCTGTGAGCACCAGGCGCTCTTCTGTCTTAACACGGAGACTGCGTTCTTCACCGAGAATCAATACGTCTCACTGTGCTGAGAATAAAGCCTCCGCGCGCCATCCCCGCGGAGGGAACGCGTCCCGAGGTGACCCGATCCATGACTCCGCGCCAGGCGCCATCAGCCCAGACACCACACCCGTCGCCACCCGCAGCCTGTCCTGGGCCTGACCTGTCCCCAGGTCTGAGCACAGCCCACCCTTTCCAGTCACTGTCCCCCCACTCGCCCCCCCGGGGGGCCCAGAGCACCACGGCTCGGCGCTCCACCCCAAGCCCCAGCGTGGAACCTGCCTCCCAGACTCGGGGCGGGCAGCCTGGGCTCCAATCCAGCCTCCACCCCGTCACTCTGCCACTCTCTGCCTCAGTTTCCCCTCTACAGCATGCAGCTGGGGAGCTACCCAGGGCACAGAGGCAGCCAAGGTGAGTGTGCCTGGACCCGGGCTCTGAGCGCACCTCAGGTGTTCAGTGACTGCACCTCTCGCTGATGCCCTGCTCCGCCCACCCTCAGTTCTGAGAGCCTCGCTTCACTGCAGGAAGCACCTAGTTGGCACTGACTGTATACCTCAGGTCTGCGCCGGGCAGGACTAGCTGACAGCGGGTGCCTGGCAGACCTGACCCTGGGAGAGAAGCAGGGACTTGGAGGTAGAAGGGCCGGGGCGCAGGGGCAGGGGACGCTCCCGGGGCTCCCTGAGCCTCACCCACCCCCACTGCGCCCCAGCAGCCTCTGGCCCCTCTGGACTCTGATGTGGCCATGTGTCCCATCCCACCCTGCAGAGTCTGAAGACCACACAGAAACAGGCCCGACAGGAGCACAGCTGAAGTCTGCGCGGCCCCTCCAGCGCCCCCACCAGACCTCTCCGCTCAAGGAAGTGGAATCGGCTCCCGCCCACCCGCAGCCCAGGGTCGCCCCCTCATCCTCCGCCCCACGCCTCTGCTGCTGTGCGTGGGTTTTCTACCACCTGCGTGGACAGGGCCCGGCCACAGACGAGAGAGGCCAAGGACCGAGAGCCGTCCCAAGCCCGCCTGCCACTTCAGACCCGCAGGTCGGACCACGCCTCTCCTGCCTCGGCCTGCCTGCAGCCCAGGGCGCCGCGGCCCGAGGCGGCCCTGAGACTCACCCACTGCTTCCGCGCGTGGTTCCTCCGCTTGAAGTACAGGATCAGCTTCTTGCGCATGGCCTGGTTTCTGGGGACAGAGGACAGGGGTCAGGCGGGACGAGGACCCTGCAGCTCAGGCCTCATCCCCAGGGTACGCTGTCCCGCTGGGCGGCGGTGGGGGGACACAGCGGAAGAGACAGCCGGGGCGATGGTAGGGCCCCCACGGACTGCTGCTCCAAGGGAGGGGCTGCCACTGAGGAAGTCAGAGCTCAGGGCGGGGAGGGACAGGAGGCAGAGGGGAGCAGGGGGAGGGCGGGAGGGGAGGGAGCAACAGAGAGCGGGGAGTGGAGCCAGCAGGGGAGACGCCAGGGAGACAGCGATGGAGTGGGAAGTGCGAAGGGACAGACAGGAGGGAGAGGGGAGCCTGGGGACAGGGACAGGGACGAGCGGACACACACTTGGATCCACACCACCTCCACCACACACAGGGTGCCCGGTGCACCAGGGCATGGGGGACGCAGCCAGCAGGCCGGCCCCAGGGCTGCCACACCCCAAGCTCGCCCCCACCCTCCACCTGGCTGTCGCCCACCCACGCCCCACAACATTTAAACCCACAGAATGCTCAGCCGCCAGCGGCAGGCACCAGGAGGCTTCCTGCCCAGAGTCCAGGACCTCCGTGTTAGGGGACAGAAAAGGGGGACCTAGGCACTGAGGGAGGGAGTCCCTGACTGCCAGAAACCCTCCCCCAATGATGCTGAATCTGAGCAAATCTCAGATGCACCCTGACTCAGTTTTCCCATCTGCAAAATGGATCCGAAGGCACCATGCACCCATCTCTGTCATCAGCAACGACTCCAACCTCCCACCACACAGGACGTGTGGGAAAGCGGGACAGGCCCTGGCCCCCAAGAGGCGACACAGGGCGACAGGCAGGACCATGCGGCCTGCTGCAGATTTAGGAAGCCAAGCAGGCGCACGACACTGGGGTGGGGCAAGATGGCTGATGAAGCGACGCTGGTACAAAAAGCCCTGCCCCCCACCCCCGAGACGGCTGGGGACTGAGGTGGGACATCGAAGCGGAGGGGATCCCGGTCAGTGACACTGAGGGCAAAGCCCTGGGGCAGGAGCAAACTCAGACAAAGACAGCAGCAGACAGGAGAAGGCCGCGGTGGCGGGAGGGTCCTGGAGGAACAGGAGGGACGCGGGACAAGCCGTGCGTGACCAGGGCCGGCCGTGTGGGCATCTGAGCGCACCCAGCGAAGGATCTGGGCTTAAAATGAAAAGGACAACCAAGCAGGCCTACAGGTAAGCACACCCAGGCCCCGCGGGGGAAACGGCAGAGACAAAGGTCGGGGACAGTCAGGACGTGGCAGAGACTGGCACTAGCCGGAAAAGCCCCAAGAGTGAACACCCCACAGCCCACAGGTGTCACTAAGTGACGGGGTGAAGGGACTGCAGGGAGGAGGGCGCCCCGAGAAAGCCCAGGCTTCACAGAGGCGGCGAGTACCGTCCCGGCAGAGTTCGAGGAGGAAACCCGGCAGCACAGCAGGAACGAGATGGCACAGGATCCCCTCCCCAGCCTCACAGCCCAGGGTGCGGTTTAATGTGTAGGTCTTACTCTTTCTGCACTCCTAGAACTGAACCCAGGGCCTTCGCACGGAGCTACATCCTCAGCCCGTTTATTTTTTATTTTGAGACAGGGTCTCACTAAGTTAACTGTCCAGGCTGGGCTTGGACTTGCGATCCTCCTGCCTCAGCCTCCCAGAATGCTGGGATGTCAGCTGTGTGCCACCACCCCTGGCATGGTGGGGGTTTTAACAAACGTCCTCACATTCTGCTCCTCCCCCTCCGTGAGTAGGAGCCCGACTGTCCCCTGCCCAGGCTGTACTCGGGGACTCGCTTCTGAAGAACAGAGTATATGGGGAAACAGCAAGGTGACCAGGTTGGGGGGCTTTCGGCAGACACCACAGTGGCCCAGCCACCCTGGTGACTATCGCCAGCTCCCCAGGTGCCTGCTCAGATGGGAGAGGGCGAGGGGCCTCACTTCTGTGGTCTTCTCCCCGAACCCGCCATGAGGGTCCCAGCACGAGAAAACACCCGCCCGACCCACACAGGGCACGGGTGACCTGAGTGAGCGGCCCATGAACAAGGCTGAGGAGCTGTCACAGGCAGAGATGCGGGGCACACAGGAGCCGGGCCTGACCTTAGACCAAGAAGGGACACAAAGTGGGAAATCTAGTGACGACTCAGACACAGCTGGGGGCCGGCTGAGCGACAAGTGCGCGCCCTCCTCCCCTTCCGAGGAGCGAGCGGCCCCTTCCAAGGCTGGGAGAGGCTGGGCCTGAGGTTTCGCGGTGACGTGCCCGCTCCTCTCCTGCAGACCCTCACCATCTCCCAGGCAATCAGGTCAGCTTCCTGGAGGAAGGGGTCTGAGCAGAAGACGGGGTGGGGGAGATGAACCACCAAGTGGTGATGCCAAGCGGTGCGACCCCCTGGCTCCCCGAGGGGGTGGACAGAGCAGGCTGCAGCCCAGGGCCGGCCACGTCACCCTGCACGGCTCCTCAAGTCGCAGCAGAGACCAGAGACCTGCTCAGCGAAGCCTGGACCCCGGTGACCACCGCCCGCCTGAAGCCCTCACAGGCACAGGGCGGGGACATCAGGAAAACGGGGACAAGAAGGGGCAGCAGGCCACGGGGACCAGAGGACCGAGTGCTGTGGCCTAAAATCA
Organism: Chinchilla lanigera; assembly: GCF_000276665.1. Taxonomy (NCBI): domain Eukaryota; kingdom Metazoa; phylum Chordata; class Mammalia; order Rodentia; family Chinchillidae; genus Chinchilla; species Chinchilla lanigera. The sequence continues at coordinate 4,967,020 of NW_004955482.1, read as the reverse complement.
GGCATCCTCCAGGGCTGCCCCCTACTGAGGCAGGTACCCCACGGAGACAGCAGGTGACCCCAGGAGACAGCAGGTGACTCCGTGGAGCCTGGCCCGACACCAAAAGCAGGGTGGGCAGCAGAGGGCGGGCAGCGGGGGAGCACAGGTGACCGCGCACGTCCATCCCGACTGCCCAGGCAGCAGGAAGCCAAGCGTGAAATTAGCTCCACCTCAGCGGCCTGGCACACGGACGTGGAGATGACAGTGACAGGGCTGGGCCCCGCGGGATGACCTCCGCCTGGCGGGTCGATCCACTGTCCCCGGCACGCTAGCTGTCACGTGCTGGCGTCTGTCTCTCCCTCTGCAATGTCAGGCTAAGGTCATGGCCGTGTCCCAGGCGGCGAGCGTTTGCTGAATGAATGAGGAATCCACCCCCGATCTTTGGAAGAACAGGCAGACACTTCCAGCCCAAGGCTCGATAACCAAGGTCCCTGCACCCTCAGAGATGCTGTCTGCCCTTGCAGCTGAGAAGACAGAGGCACTGGGAGTATGTGATCTGCTGCAGGGCAGCGGCTCAGGCCTGAGACCGCCCCCACTCGAGCCTGAGCACCCAAACCTCGACTGAAACCTGAGGCAGACTCAGGCTGCTCCCAGTCTGGGCAAAGCCCTCAGGCAAAGGGCTCCCTCCACACAGGGCTCCACAAGGGCTTGGCCAGGAGGCCAAGGCCCCGCCCTGCTCCCCTCCCCTCCCCCTCTCCACCCGTGTGGCCTCAGGGCCTTTGCACTGCTTCTGCCACTGTCTGCAATTCTCCTGCCCCAGACCACTCAGCCAGCGGCAACACAGACCACAGGGTTCTCTCAGGCTATCACATCGGCACTGACTGCTCAAGCTGCCACCCCACCCTCTCCTATCACCATCTTCCAACCTCCCTCTGACCAACAAAAGCTTTGTGGAATTTTTGGCCCAATAATGTTGCTATCAAAAGTCACATTCTACTTGGCCGTAGTGGCGCCTGTCTGTCATCTCAGCACTCTGGGAGGCTGAGGCAGGATGATGGCAAGTTCAAGCCCAGCCTGGGCAACTGAAGAGACTTAGTGAGACCCTGTCGCAACATGAAAAATCCAAAGGGCTGAAAAACCCAAAGATGTTGTAGCTCAGCTCAGGACTAAGGCCCTGGGTTCAATTCCCAATACCACAAATACATAAACGCACACGTCAAAGTGAAAAACACAACTAAGGTTGGTGAGTGACTCTCAGACTTTAGATAAGCTGAGATTTTCTGTTACTCAACATTTCTCCGCTGCAGAGCAAGACAGGCTGTGGATGCAGCCCTTTGCTCTGTCCCAAGGCCTAAGACACCATCAGGCACACTGTGGAACAGACGGATGGATGACGAGTGAATGGATGGACGGATGGATGAATGAATGGAGGAGTGGTGAAGCTCCGAGTGGCCCTGGCCTGTCAGCAAACACCCCCGCCCCAACCCAGCTACGAGGAGCCCGAGGCCGCCAGCCCAGCAGCTGCAGGGAACAGGGCACTGACGTGGGGACCCTGCACCCTCGGGCCCCTGGGGGGGCAAAGCCGCAGGGACTCAGCACCCCGTGCCACCCCGACATGCTGAGGCTCCACGCAACCCTGGCGGGGCTCCACAGATGCAAGATTTGCCTGGCTCCGGGGATGGGAGCGCAGCACTGCACCACCCCCCGACGCGGCCACCCCGGCCGAGCCTGGACCTGCGGAACCCCAAAGGGCGCCCTTCAAAGTCACAGGTGGGCGCCCGAGCCCCCTCCCAGTCACAAATCACGAGCACCGAGAGACCACGACCCTACAGACACTCGTCTCTGACCTCACTCCCTGCCACAAGCACGGCCACCAGGGCGAGGCCTGTGGCCCCTTTCACCTTTGGGTTCTGGATGACGACATGAGGAAACAGCCCCTCCATACCTAGGAAGCTATGCGTCCATGAATGCAACCCAGGGAAAAGCCAGGCCCATCCAGTAGCCCCACTTGAAGACGCTGTACCAACTGCCTCAGCCCAGCCCTGGTGCCCCCAAAGGTGTGTGGCACCTGACATTTGCCCCCCAGCATCTGCTGGGGTTGGGGTCCCATCGGTGGGTCGCACTGCACTGCCCACCTCCAGGCCCCCGGTTTAGTGCTTCCTAAGCGGCTGGGCAGACCCCAGGACTCGTGAGAGCCCATGCCCCGGGCAGCCGCCACCCCCTCCAGCCGGGCCCCTCTGCCCCATTCCCCCAGCGAGCCCAGCAGCCCCGCCCCGCCCCGCCCTCCACACCCCGGACTCCGGCCCTAGCCGAGAAGCCACACTCACATCTTGATGTTCTCGTGGTACTGCCGGGTGTCCGAGGGCTGGTTGTACAGGGGCTGTGGGGCAGAGAGAGGGCGTCAGTCAGCGTGGGCCACCTTGGCCTCACCCCCGCCGCGCCCCGCAGCAGCCGGCCCGGGCCCCAGAAGGGCACCACACGGGCACGGACCGGGACACAGGGACGGGCAGGGAACAGGCTGTGACGGCTGCCCTGGGCCCCCAGGCCCCCACAACCCCGCCAGGGCTCCGGGGCCACTGTGTGGGGTGTGGCAGTGCTGGTCAGGGAAGGCTCAGGGCTCACAAGGGCGCCAGCGTGAAAACCGCCGGGCGCCCCGGTCATCGTGGAAACCAAGCTCCCGGCGCCAGAGATGTCCCTTCACACGCCCCACGAGGGACCACAGCGCTGTCAGACAGTGCCGGAGGCTCAGGGGAAGGCGCGGCACAGCCAGGGACACGCAGGCACCGGGGACCAGGCCGTGCCCGGGAAGAGACACCGCGGCCGCTGCCCGTCCCGCAGCCGCCCAGAGCCCCAGGCGCTGGGTCCTCAGCGGGCTGCTCTGCTGGCCGTGGACTGGAAGCAGGCGGACGTCACCCCAAGAACGGACCCAGAGGACCCGACACCACAGGACAGCAGGGAGCCGCAGCGCCTGTGTCCGGCTGAGCTGTGGTCCCTGTGTGAAGACCCCCGGGTCTTCACACCCTGGCTCTGCCTGGTGAGTTACCGAATCCACATGGGCCTCAGTTTCTCCTTCTGTAAAATGGGGGGTGATGGGGGATGCTCCTGAGCTCTGAGCCCAGCTCCAGGCAGACTGCGATGCCCGTCCAAGAGGTGTCAGCATCGCTGCCGTCTCCGGGTACAGTGACTGCCGATGGTGTGGATTCCCATGCCTCCCGGACCCCCACCTCCTGGCCACATGCCAAGGGGACAGCTCCCAGCATAGCGAGAGTGGACGCTGTGTCCTCCATCCTCTCCCTGGCAGGTCCGGGCCACGAGCACATGGAGGCCTAGTCAACAAAAGTGCCGGGCAGGCTCCTCAGCCAGAGGGCCACAGTAAGCGGTGCGGGTACCTTGATGGGCACGGACACAAGGGCCCCAGGCTGCAGAGGGGACACCCCGTCCTCAGGCAGCGGAAGTCCCCTCACAGCTGGCGGGGGATGGGAATGGGGTGAAGCGGAACCTCACCCCAGCACCGAGGGACTCTCACTGTGCCTCCCGCCGCTGTGGACGCAGCGAGGGCCCCAGGGTCATCGCGCCAGGCGCTGGGTCCTCAGCACCACAGCGCCCTTCCCCGCCGCGGACAAGGAGCCCACCCAGGCCACTGTCTCTCCCAGCAGCAGGTCACAGGCCACCCACCCGCAATGCCCCCAGCCTGGTGTCTGAACAGGAAGGGAAGAACGGTAGTCGGGATATAGCGCAGTGGCACAAGTGCCTGTCTGGCTAGCACAAGGTCCTGAGTTGGATTACCAAATAAATAAATAAATAAATATTTAAAAAAAAAAAAAAAGAAGGGAAGAACGGGCAGGAAAAGCAGAGAGACAGAGTCAGACATCCCTCAGAAGGAGATGAGTCCCTGTGAGGGAGTGATGCCGCTGGCCTGAAGGCCCGGGTGATTCTGCTCTGCCTTTGCTGTCCCCTAAAGGCCAGGAGACTGCACGGCTCAGGCTGGCCCTGATTTACAGCCTGCCTCCTCCCTCACCGCCTCCCAGGTGAGAGCCTAGACACGTGCCTCGGGCATCTGGGCCTCAGTTTCCCTACCTGGAGAATGGGCACAGGGCAAAGAGGACCCACTCGCCGGGCTTGAGTGGCCCAGGACATTCCAGGCACAATGGCTGGTTGGCCCCAGTTTCTTAGGTAACAAGTGGCCTGAAGGGTGGGGAGGGGCCTGAAAGACCCCAGCGCACAGAACCCGGGCACGTGACAGGCAGGAGCACAGAGACGCGAGCTGCAGGTGGCAGCAGGGCCTCAGCCGGCCTCTGACTTGGCTGAGAGCAGGGCTCTAACAAGGCTGTGGAGCAGGGCTCCTCGGGTAAACTGAGGCAGGAGCAGAGGAGGCTCTGGGAGCAGCCTGGGAGCTCCCCTCAACAAGGTAACAGGCCCAGGTGGCCGTCTTGGGAGGGGCAAGAGGGGCAGGGCGGGGCACGTGCCAAGGGGACAAGGCCATGGGGATCCCCAGGACCCCCTCGTCCTCCACGGAGGCCAGAGCCAGGCTAGTGGCTCCGAGGTGACCTCCAGACCTCGGGGACCTGCACCCTCCCGGGTCCAGCAAGGACGGAGGCCCTGGCTCCACCCCAGCCAAGCCCCTAGGTCCCCGTGGCAAGGGGGACGCAGATCACACGGGGCAGAAGCCGTGTCATCGCAGCTGGGAAAGAATGGGGCGCTGGGGAGAAGGCAGGGTCCCCTGCGGGCCTGGCTCCTGGCCAGCTTGGGGCGGGGCTGAGAAGGACAAGGACAGCAGGCTGTCCCCAGGCTGCACAGCTACCAGCTGGAGTGTCACCCCAGCCCTCACCCTGCTGGTGACACCAAGTTCTTAAAATAACCCCTCGGAGCAGGAAGGAAGCCGTGACTCAGAGCAGCAGCGCAGCGAGGTCGCGGTGGCCTGCGCCTCCTGCCTCCTGCCCCGGCCAGCCTGGTCCAAGGGCTCGGGGACCCAGGAGGACGGAGAGGCGGCGCCTGCTGCCACCCCCAGTCCCCAGGGCCACCTGCAGCCGCTGTCCTCTTCCAGCCCAGCCCCGCCCCACCCAGCTCTGCAGCCCACGCCACGTCCTAGGCATCACAGGACGCCAGGGTCCCTGGTCACACCCAGGCTGCCATGGCAGAGACGCCAGGAACTGGTTCCCAACACTGCAACCCACCGACCACGGCCCTAGGAGGCAGCACCAGGACAGCCACTGGGAGACACGGCTGGACACCAGGCCTGGGAGAGACCCACCAGGCCCGGCCCCTACGGAATGGGCGGCCGCTCCCAGCCGGCTCCGCAGACCCTGCCCTTCTCCTGCAATGTGGCCTGGGCAGGGCACTGCCCTCTTGGAGCTTCGTCCTGCAAGGGGATGGTGACGCCTCCATGACACCCAGCGCAGGGCCCTGCTCTGTCCCCACCCCAGGCCACCAAGCCTAGGGCCTGCAGACATCAAGAGGACCTGAGCTGACGCCCCTCAGGCCAGACCAGAGACGGGAGACGAGCCCCTACCCCAAAGACAAGGGGACTCAGACACCCCAGGCCAACACCCCCAGGACCAGGGCACACCAACGGCCCTGGCCCGCCTTCCCCACCTGCAAGCTTGGGCCTGCATCCGCCCCAGGAACAGGGAGAAGGAGACCTGCATGCAACACCTCCAGTCCTGCCTTCCCTATTTGGCAAAAGGAGAAACTGAGGCAGGACATAGCTTACAAGCGGACCCTTAAAATGGTCCGAGCCAGCAGCTGTACCGCAGATACAGAACAGCCTGGGTCGGCGACAGGACTGTCACCCGACAGCACCCTGCACCACAGAAACTGCACGCAAGTAGCTCGGCCAGCACAGTCCTCACTGGATCCTTTCAAAGTGCCGTGCTAAGTGATCCTCTCTGGGACCCACTTCCCTGAGCCCCACGTGCACCGCAAGACCCCTGCCTGTTTCCGGGACACCAAGCAGAGGGCGTGGTAGGCAAGGCCCCACCCACGGCCTCACAACGGGCACAAAGCAGAACCTCCAGCACCGGGCCCGGGCGAGGCGAAGACATGACCCTCCCCCAGCACCGGGACCCTCTCCACCACTGTCATCCCTCACTGCACCCCTGGCTCCAGGGGACCCCCAGGGGACAACAGGGCTTCTGCTTCCCCATTCCCCGGCCGGCTCCACGAGGCTGGGTCTGCTGTGCATCGGGCTGCAGACCTGGCCCCTTCCTATCTGTGAGGCGCAACCAGCAACTGTAACCACGGCCGCAGCTGGATGCCACAGGCGGACAAAGTCCCCGCGCTGAAAACTCAGCAGTTAATCTGCACTGTCCCAAGGAGATCGGCGTGACAGGTCCCTCTTTACGGCCGAGGCAGCTGAAGCACAAGGAGGTCGACAGACCCGCTTGGGGTCACACAGCTGTTCAAGAGCAGACCTGGGAGCTGCGTCCCGACCATCTGCCAGGAGGAAAGGATCTCGTGTGGAGCTGGAGTGGAGGAACTGAACTCCGTGTATGAGCGGGTGGCCCAGGGCAGTCACTGCCAGGCACACTGCCCTGCGGCCTCCCCAGCTATCTCCCCAGCCTCTTATCAGGAGGCTGCGCTTCCTGCCCCCTTGCTGAGGCTGCCCCGGCGACGCTGGGCAGGGAACCACTCCCTCGTCCCCGCCACCTCGTGCCCCCATGCCCCACTTACCAGCTCCACCTGGGGCCCCAGGCCTTCCAGGATCCGATGGGCCGCCTCCGCCTTCTTCTGTGGTGATCAAGAAAACACGGAGATTAGAAACAGGGGCCTCCAGGAGCCGCTAGCTGGGCACGATCCACAGCCCCTCTCCCCACCTAGCCACACAAATATAGGGGCCAGGGCTGGGGAAGTAGCTCAGTGGCACAAGTGCCTGCCTGGCAAGCGCAAGGTTCTGAGTTCAGTTCCCGGTTCCAAACAAACAAACAAAAAATTACAGAGGCCGAGGCTCCCCACTGTGGCCCCGGCAAGCCCACCAAGGTCAGCGTTCCCCCGTCAGAGCCCGGCTCCCCGCCACCCCCAGGGCCCCCGGGCTGGGATGAGGGTGCAGCTCCCCGGGAGCGGCTGGGCATGTGTGGCAGCCTCAGAGCTGCAGGGGCGAGGGGAGGGAGGGGAGGAGGAGCGGGGTGACAGGAGACGGCCTTGCTAGGATCCTTATGTTTCACAATCATGTGATCCTCTCCACGGCCGCGGCCTCCCCAGGCGCGACCCGGGACTTACTAGGAAGACAGCCACGTGCAGCAGAAAGGGCTCCCTGCACACACTCAGCAGGCCGGGCCTCACGCCGCCGGGCCCGAGCCATGAAGGCAGCATTGTGCCTGCACCAGCGCCAGCACCAGCCGGGACGCCCTGTCTGCTCTGGGCCGGCCGGGCGGTGGAAGGGAGGGGTCTGCCGCCGAGAGGACAGAGGCGCAGGAAACACACAGGTCCCGGCCCGATGCTGGCTGCCCAGGGTCCTCACCCCGGTGCTGGGCACATGGACAGGCAAAGGACATCTGCCCTGTGGCACAGCCACCCCCGGGTCCCGATGACACGCATCAGTGACCCCTGTCCCACAGCGAGGAGAGCCACACCCCGGAAGGTTTCTCTCTCGGATGCACATCGAGGAGCGGGTCCTGGAGCACCCCACCTTGCAGGCAGTGAAACCAGGGCACACACAGATGGGGAGGGGGCGAAGAGGACCCCTTGCTGGCTGCAGGCTCCGGGGAGAAGACTTTGACAGCCACCCCCAGCCAGCTTGGGCTGATCCACACACGCGCGTGAGCACAAACACACACGAGCAAATGCGCACGTGTGCACACGGCCCACAGACACCAGAGCACCCGCAGCGCAGCCAGGACGGCCGGCCCTGCTCACTTCCGCCATCCCACCCGCAGGAGCCTCGGCCCTCACACCCTGCTATCCAGCTGAGGGCCTCACCACGGGAAACGGCCTCCGCCCAGTGCCCGCTCCTCCAGCCGGCCAGGTCCCGCCTCCTGCCCAGCCCTTCACCCGGAGGCCCCCGCGGCCTCCACCGCCTGCCACACCGCCCTGGAGATCAAAGACACCCGACCCCTCTCCCAGCCTCGGCGCACGCCCTGAACTCCCGGGGCTCCTGGCCACCCAGTTCCTTTCCCCGTGCCAGGCCTCCGGGTCAGGCTGGCAGCCCTGCCCGCACTGCCGTCTGTGTGCACCTGCGCCGTCTGCATGGCAGCCCCAAGGCAGGAGCGCCTGGCACAGCGGGACCGCGTGCTCCTTGGAATGGAGAATGAGCCAGGCGCGCAGAAGGGCAGGAGGCCCCGCCCGGCGGCAGGCCGCATCTCCTGCTCAGTGCTGCCCGCCGCCCTCCGCCTCCCTCCCGCAGGAAGCGGCGGGGAAGGAGCGGATTAAAATTTAATCCCACTGATCCCCCAAGGGGCTCTCAGCCCTGGCTGCTCCTGCTACAGGCAGCCAAGGGCCCCCTGCTGCCAGGCACCAGCTTCTGAGGCTCAGCCAGGCAGGGGATGCCGGAGCCCCACACCCCCAAACAGAGGGCTCTCAGGGGCAGGGCCAGCCATCCCCACCTCTCTCCCCCTCCACCACCCGTGCAGTTGCTCCAGGACCCTTCCCAAGTGCCCCTCTCAGCTGGCAGGGGACCAGGGACTGTGGATTCAGCCAGGAATAACAGAGCCAAAGACACCTCCCTCAGGGACCTTCCTGCCCCTCACCATCTGCAGAATAACCCGGCGATGGGGCCAAGAGAGACAGGGCAGCCAGAAGGGGGACCTGCAGGACAGCGGCTGGAGACAGCCATACCTGCTCCCCCGCCCAGGCTCAAGGCCTCTCCAAGCTCAATCCTGTGCCACCCCTGCCAGGGCCCTGCCCTCTCTGAGCCCCAACTGCCAGAGATTTATTTTATTTTTTTGGTACTGGGAATTGAACTCAGGATCTCACACTTGCCAGGCAGGCGCTGTGCCACTGAGCTACATCCCGAGCCCCCGACTGCCAGAGACGAAAAACAGAGTAACCGCAGCTGCGTCACTTGGGTCTGGACGGGGCTGACTGAAACCGCAAAGAGTGCGGTTCTCGCAAGAGCAGAACAAGGGTGTGACCGTGCCAGCGTGACCGTGCCAGCGAGCCCTTGCTCGGGGCCTGGCACTGTGCAAACGGCACTGGCCAGGAGCCCATTTGTCCTCGGCCTGGGCACGCAGACACGGGCTCTTGTCCCTTCCCACCAGCCAGGAAGGGAAGCACGGGGTGAAGTGACACACTCAGGTCACACTGCCAGGAAGAGCAAGCGACCGGACTCGACCCAGGCCATCGTGTCCCCTGCCCCCTCTGCTGTCCCTGAGACTGCAGTCAGTGGCGGGGTGGGGCAGGGTCCCTGGGCCCCAGAGCAGACAAGGCCCTCACACCCACCCCGGCTTGCTCTGAGCACCCACCCGGCCAGGAACTCCCAGAAAGGGCAGTGAGGAAAGACCACCTTCAACACACGCTGCCCCTCCATCCCGGGCCACCTCCGGGTCGGCAGAGACCACCGCTGGAGGACAGACCCTGCAGGTGACAGGCCACGGGCCAGTCCCGGGTCGAGGACATCCTAGCTGGGCGATCCTGGCGATCGTGCACAGAACAGAAACCTACTTTTCTGGTAGTGCTATAGACAGGCCGGACAGGAAGGGGTGGCCGATGGATGGCTGTGCTGTTGCTAGTGACGTCACTGCGATCACCTGCATCACGGGGTCACACAGTAACACAGCGCCCAGTGTGCCCACCTGTTCCTTTGGCCCGGTGCCTGCGTGCTCACGCCGCAGCCCCCAGGGGGGCCACAGGGGCAGGGCCACCCGGTCCCCAGCCAGGTCCCACAAGCTGCCGTCCCCCACGCACTGCCGGCTGGTCCTCAGACACAAGGAGGGCCGGGCTCCCGCCACGCAGTGGGAACACAGGCTTGCAGGTGGCCCGTGCGGCACCCGCCCCGGGGACGGGGAGGCTGCCTGGGGTGCGGAAGGGACGTACCCGGTTCTCATCGTAGATGATCTGTACCAGGCTGCGGTGCTTGGACTCGATGGGTGGCGGCGACACTGGCTTCTCAGGCTCAGGCGGCTTGGCGGCCTCCTCCTCCAGCTGTTGCTGTGGGACGGGACAGCGGCAGGGTGAGCCTCACGCTCCGGCAGAAGGACAAGCACAGCCCGCGGGCCGCGGCAACGCTGCCCACAGCCACTGCGGGAAGCCGGGCTGCTCCCTGCTTCCCGGGTCACCGTGGGGACTCCGCGCCTGCGGAGCGAGGGCCGGCCCCAGGCAGCCCTTCCACTCACAGGCCACCCTGGGCTGAGCGGCAAGGCAGCAGAGGCGCAGCTCGACGCCAGTGGGCCTCGACTTCCTCATCTGTAGGATGGGGCTGACCCGATCCTCCCTGATGGGGCCCTGGCAGGGGCTGAAACACCCACATGTGCAGGGCCCTGGGTCGGGCCAGGCAAGGCCAGCCACTGCCAGCCACTGCAGTCCCCACAAGTGCCATCGCGTGGGAGAGGCTGTGGACTCTGTGGCCAACGGGACCCTCACTTGCCCTCACTCGCTGTGCTGCCTTGGGAAGTGGCTCAACGTACTGAGCCCCCCTTTCTCAGCTGGAAATGAGGGTCATGAAAGCCTCTACCCTGGTGAGGACCAAAGGAGCGAATGTCCGAAGAGCACTCCCAGCAGCACACAGCACCCACTGACATTGCTGCCCCATCCTCACGATCACCGTCACCATCAGTGTCAGCATCAGCATCACCATCACCACCACCATCACCTTCACTACCACCACCACCACCGTCACCACCACCATCGTCACCATCACCACCACCACCATCATCACCGTCACCATCACCACCATCATGATCACCATCACCACAATCACCCCCACCATCTCCATCACCAACACCACCACCTTCACTACCACCATCACCATCACCATCACCAACACCATCATCACCTTTACTACCACCATCACCATCACCACCATCACCATCATCACCAACACCACCACCATCACCACCACCACCACCACCACTGTCACCATCACCATCACCAACACCATCACCATCATCACCACCACCACCACCACCATCCACCCTGCCACCTCCACACTGTTTAGGGATGCTGTTCCCTAAACACCTCAGACAGAGCATCCCGGTGTGCTGCCATCTGCTTTATACCAAAAAAGGAAGCCAAGACCAGAGAACAGAGAGGCTGGCCCCAGACCACACAGAAGGCCAAACAGAACCACACAGAACAGAGAGGCTGGCCCCAGACCACACTTCCCAGGCTGCCATCTGACAGGGTGTCCTGGTGACACCAGAACACAGCGCTCCTCCACTTGTGAGGCCCACACACCCTGGATGTGACAGAGGGGTAGAGCGTTATAAGCCCAAAATGGCAGCCAAGAAGAGTTCGTGCAGAGCAGGACTGCCTCAATCCCACAGTGACCCCTGGGGGGCCTCCGGTCTGCCTCCGCAGGCTCCCCCGAAGGGCAAAGGGAACGAAGCCTGGAAACTGAAGTACATGGACAGTGACACGCAGGGGAGACCAGAGCAAACATCGCAGAGGCGTCATATCCACGGAGACCCTGCCAAGAGGGCGGCTGTGCTCCACCCAGCAGGAATTCAGACCTCAGCTGCACCACTCGCTGCTCTGGGGCCTCCTCCCGTGAACCCCAGAAGGAAGGCGTCCTCTCCCCCAGCAGCCTGAGGCTCAGGGGAGAGGAGGCGCAAGAGGCAGCACTGCCCCGCAGGCGGGGCGGCACGGCTTCCACCAAGCCAGCCGCTGAGAGCCAAGCGGCCACCACAGCAGCTGGGACCAGAGCTTTGTTTAAAAAGAAAACAACAGGCATTGGGCAAGAATGTGGAAAAGCTGGAGCCGTCAGACATCGCTGGGAGGCTGTAAAAATGGGGCAACCGCAATGGAAGGGAGCCTGGAAATTCCTCGGCGAGGAGCTCCCTGCGGCCCAGCAATTCCTGCCGTCTACACCGGGAGAGCCCAGCACGTCATCCAAACAAACACTTGCAAACGCGTGATTCCAGCACGACAGCCGCAGGGCGGACACAGCGCCACGTCCACGCAGAGACAGGCGGATAAACACAGCGTGGCGTCCGCGACGGGATGTCCCTCGGCCACAAGGAGGTCAGCACTGGCCCAGCTGGTGCAGGCCCAACTCCCATCCCCAACCGCAGACAAGGACGGCACAGGGGGATGAAGTCCCGGCACTGCCACCAAGCAGACAGCCCCAGACTTCCGACAGGGAAGAGGCGCATGGGGGCCGCTGTGCGACCCCCCCAGAGCACAGGTACGGCAAGGCAGGTCCCAGGGGACCCAGAGCAGGTGGGCGGCCAGGAGGGACAGCAGAGACCGCAGACAGCCTGGGGCTTCCTGCAGAGGATGAAGACGCTGGGGACCAGCCGGCGTGATGCCCGCCCGGCACCGTCAACAGGCTGAACACCGCCAAGTCCCACGCTCTAAAGGACCCATCTTACACTTGGGAACGTTAGCCCCAAAAAACATCGCAGTGGAGCACAGCCAAAACCCTCACAGTGAAGCCTCCCTCAGCGTGCTGCCTGGACACCAGGCCCAAGCTGCACATGTGAGCAGGGCCCCGTGGCTGCCACACAGCCCCAAAGCCAGGTCTGGGGAAGCAGAGGCACTGTTCTCTGCCTGCCCCGCAAGGCCAGCCTGACCCCACCCGTGTCTGGCCTCTCTCAGGACACATGTGCCACTGTCCTGGAAACCCACCTGCCACTGAGGTCGGGGACAGCTGCTGGGCCACCCTAGCCCCGCGCACCCTCAGCACCGGCCAGCTCCGCTCCAGGACCCTGTGCGCCACACCACTCACTCCCTTGTGGGAGGGGATGGGCGCGAGCCCTCCCCTAGCCACACTACTGGGTCACAAAGCAGGACACACAGTGATTCACACAATGACACCACGGATGGGTGACGGATCTGGTATGTCAGCAGAGTTCCTGGAAAGGCCCCAAGAGTAAATATTTTTGGTTTTGTGGCCATGTGGTCTCTGCTGGAGAACCCAGAACTGTCACACGCGCCATGTACTCAGGGAGTGGCTGCATGCCAATAAAACTTTATTTATAAACACTGCAATGGGCCAGGTGTGACTGCGTCAGCTGAGCCTGGGAGATAGTGGCTGCCTAGCAACACAGCTTCTGTAACAGCCAGGATGTCCTCTCTGCAGGGGGGCATCTGAGCAGAGACCCAAAGATGCCAGCGAGGGAATCCCAGAAGCTCTGGGCAAAGTCAGATCATCCACTAATTTTGTATTGAATAAACTATAAATGAATACTACCAACATCACAGCCAGGCATGGTGGCACATGCCTATAATCTCAGCTCCTCAGGAGGCTGAAGCAGGAGGATCACTGTGAGTTCAAGGCCAGCCTGGGTTACACAGTAAGTTCAAAGTCAGCATGAATTACACAGTGAGACCCTGTCTCACAAAAACAAAACCCATTCATGCAGAGACATTTTCTCCACGTGTCTTTGTCTGGTTTCAACTGTGACAATGGGATTTTGTTTTCAATCTAAGGATCTCTCTCTCTCTTTAAAATCCTGGATGGCAGCTGTCACATCCATTCTACACACAAGGCAACTGAGGCTCCCCAAAACTGAGTTCCCCAAGAGAAATTATACAAACCACATTTAAACTTTCTTTTCCTCTTTTTTTTGTTCTTTTGAGATAGGGTCTCACTATGCAGTTCAGACTGAACTCACTATGTAGCCCAAGCTGGCCTCCAACTCAAGACAATCCTCCTGCCTCAGCCTCCCAAGTGCTAGGATCACGGGCATGCATATGTCACCACAGCCAGCTAACCACATTTACATTCTCCACCCCACAGTGGCCTTAGGCAGGTTTCCTGCACCTGTGGGTCAGGTGGTCACTGCACTGGGGACAGCTCGGGGGCCACGCAATAGGCACTGGGTCACCCAGCCCTCTGTCCTGGAAACAGAGTGCCTGATAAATGTCACACAGGCACACAAGCCCACTCCTCCTGATCTAGGGGTGTCTGCACATCTGTTATCCCGTTCCTAGTGTCACCTCGTGGTTGTCACCGCGGGTCCCCCCCCCCGCGCCGTGCCCGCCACACCTGCTTCTTCTTCAGCTTGGAGATCTGCTGCTCCACCATGGTGATCTCGCGGTCCACGCGGTCCATGTTCTGGATCAGCTCCTCCTTGGACAGCCGAGGGGGCGCCAGCTCCAGCTCAGCATCCGTGTGTGGGGGGCTGGGCGGGGACACAGGCTCCAGCTTGCCTGCCAGGCTGCGGTCCTGAGGGCACAGGGCACAGGGCACACTTGGGTCAGCAAGGGCGCCTGGCACGTCCCTGGCGACCAGCTCAGCTTCAGGCCCCGCACGCTGCTCCTATGTTGGGACCGCCCCCACCCCCAACCCACCGGGTCGCCCCACACCCCCTGCCCTGGCCAGGTCTCCCCCACGCCCTCTCCACCCTGCCCCCTGCTGCATTTTCCCAGGTGACACGCACCTCCTGCCTCAGGAACGCCTCCCTCTCCCCCACCTGACCACCCTCCTCTGCACACCCCACCTTCTGCATCCTCCCAGCAGGCCTAGCCCCCCCTAGAACGGGAACAGCGCCCCCACCAGGCCGGGCCTCCACAGAGACCCTCCTGACATGTGGGTCGTTTGAGCAAGTTCCAGGAGCCAAGGGTGGTACAAGCCAGCTGAGGGACTTCACATAAGACCCATGCAGGGCCCAGGAATGGGCCTGGAGCAGCCAAGAAGCCCGCCTGGCACAGAGAGACAGGTGAGCTTTCTTTTCCTCCCTTATTTTTCACATTTATAATTTTTTGTGTTACTGGGGAATAAACCCAGAGCCTTCACCCTGCGCTCCATCCCCAGCCCTATTTTTATGCTTTTATTTTGAGACCAAGTCTCGCTGAATCACTAAGTTGCTCCCAGGCTGGGCTCAACCTTGTGATCCTCCTGCTTCAGCCTCTCAGGGTGCTGAGATGACACGTGATTACTCAAGGACATCCCCGAGTCCCCCGCTAGGCTAAGCTGTGCGGGGATCTGGGCTGAGGAGGCTGGAACACAGCCCAGGGCCCAGATGCAGCCCCGTGGGCTAGCACAGACACTGGCCGCCCCATCTCGGCCCTCCCTTTCTCCGTGGGCACAGTGACATCACCTCCCAGGTGCCTGGGAGCCCGCTCAGGCCGCACCCGGCACGCCGAAGCTCAGTGGGCATGGGCCCAGTGGCAGGGCCATGCCATTCCCGCCCAGGTGCACAGCCAAGGGGGCAGCTGCTGGCCCAGGGGTCGACAGAGCCAGGCTGCGCCCCAGGCCAGCCACGCAGCTGCACCCTGGGACACAGGGGGCATTCTTCCTGGATGACTGCAGCACACAGCAGGGCCCATGCCAGCCTGTCACCCTGGCGCGGGACCGGCCTGGGTTGGCCTCCATCCCCCGCAGCCATCTGAGACAAGGACATGGCAGATGCCCAGGTCTCCTGCAGCACAGGACCCTCCAGGGAGTGTCTCGGGGCCCTCACCACAGGAGGCCGCAGGGAGCACTGTCCCTGGAGCTGGGTCACCCCTTGGCGGGCCCGGCCCGCGCCCCTTCTCAGTTCTTCCCCAAGACCAATGAGGTGATGAATGGGGGTGAGGATGTGTGCTTCAGGGCCGGGCACCCCAAAATCACGAGCAAGCTGCTCGCCCGACCCTGTGTGGCTCTCAGAAGCAGCGTCTCCTAAGCTGCCTGGGCCAGGGACAGCGCCGGGATCGAAGAAGCACCCAAAACCTGCCTTCCTGCCCAGGTCCTCCCTGGTCAAAGCCGTGACAGCAGCTGACAGAAGGAGCTGCCCCTGACAGAACACCGGCCCCCGCTGAAAGGGATGCAGCACAGACGCAGGTGGCCGGGCCCCAAACACAACGCGGAGACAGCAGCCAGGCCCCAGGGCCGGGCTGCCCGCACCACCGAGGAGCCGCCGGCCCCGGGGCCAAGCAGACGGACGTGGCCAGGCGGGGCCGGTGGTGGGGGCCGCTTCTCCTCCCAGGTGATGGGAACAGGCTGGCCCCAGACAAGAGGGGGAGGCGGCTGCAGCCCCGCAAATGGCCCAGGGCCCGGCGCCGGCAGGGAACTTCGAGGTCACCTGACCCACAGTGTGTGACAGAGGGCATTCCCTGCCACCGGCGCCCTGGCCAGCGGCCCTCCTGTTAGCCCAGGGCTGGGAGGAGGCAGCAAAGGACGGACACCCGTCACTAAGCTGCCGTCGGCCGCAACTTTCCGGTCAGATGCCCTGTGACAAAACTTCAGGGCAACATTGATTACCGTGAATGAGAGAAAAACCTGTTACTCAAAGCCAAAGCCTCCAGAGGGGAGACAGAAAGACAGCTCTCTTTCCGCAGGCCTTGCCGCTGGGAGGAGGAAGCCCTGGGTCAGAAGCTGCCGTCCGGTTAACGCACCAGGATCACACCCACCAGGCCGGGACCCGGCAGAGCCAGCGAAGGGCAGAGCTGGGGCCGAGAGGACGTGTTGCCTGGACCAGGCTCTGCCCAGAGCCAGCGGAAGCCTGGACTTCAGAGTCCGCGCTCCCGCCAGTGCGCAGGGGCTGCCTGAGCCCTGGGCCCACAGAGGCACACGGCCCAAGAGACTTTGGTGGAGCTGTTGGCAACTTCAAGGTGCCCCAGGACAAAGCCTGGTGAACTCCGAAGGGCTCCACTGACCCCGCAGGGCTGCACAAGCCCGGGGCAGGAGCGGTCGGCAAGGTGCATCCACAGAAGACGCGAAGCGGGTGCGGAGCAGGAGGCGCGTACGGAGCCTCACTCCAGTCCCGGTCGTCCAGCTGGCTCCACGCGGAGGCGCAAACCCAGCTGAAGCCGCGCTCACGTCTGCGCTCTGCACAGCCCAAGGCGGTTACAGGGCCTTCCTAGCTGAGCCGCAGGGGAGCGGCCGGGCAGAGGGCAGAGGCAGAGGCAGAGGCGGGGACACAGGAGACCAGGGCACGGCAGCCGAGAGGCAGCAGGCAAGAGCGGCAGGAAGACGCACAGCGTGGCTGCGGGGACAGACGCCCTTGAGCCACAGCGCAGGCCTTGGCCGCTCTGGGGAGCACAGCTGCAGCAGTGACGTCGCCAGCCGCAAGCCGCACACCACCTACCTGCACCCCCGCGCCTCAGCCCTCTTCCTGCGGCAGCAGTGAGAGCTCAGGGCCCTGGGCCCCGGCAGTACCCTGCGTGGGGGAATCACTCTCCCGTCCGCGACTCCAGGGAGAGCAGGTGGACAGAGCAGGGACGGGGCCAGGCCCCTGGGGACAGTGCCTGGGGGCGACACGTGACACAGGCCTCGGCAGCTTGGTGTGGCAGGCAGCAGGGCGGGGCCCACCGCAGGAGGAGTGTCTGTCCCACCAGGGGGCATGGCCAGTAGGGCCTCAAGGGGACAGGCCCCCCGGGCTCAAGGAAGCGCAGGAAGGCTCACAAGGACGAAGCAGAGCCAGGGCGCCGACAGGGCTGGACGGAGGCCAGCCCGCGGGACCCTGGAGGACGCTGACCCTGTCCTGCCTGCAGGGAGTGTGGCGGGGCGTGCCTGCCGAGGTTTAAAGGAGGAGCGAGAAAGGACAAGAGCGGGGAGGTAGGCGGGAAGCCACCGCAATGGTCGGGGCAAGCGAAGTCTGTGGCCCAGGCCCACAGAGACCAGACAGGCACGGAGACCAGCACGGGAAGACTGCGAGGCAGAGGCACGGGGTCCCAGAACGGGCTCCGCGGGGCCTACAGGAGGGGAGGGCCCTGAGCAGCAGGAAGGACGGCCGGGCTTCAGGCTTGTCCTCAGGACAGGTCCGGGACCAACAGCACCCAAGAGCAGCCAGGTGCAGGCAGCAGGATGGAGCACTGCCCCAGCGCCGTCCGCGGCACCCAACACCGCCCCTCCTTCCTGTAGGACACCACAGTGCCCCCCCACCCCAGCACCACAAGCTCGAGGGGCCCCAGGATGGCCAGCGCCTGGGGCCCAGCACCTGGCTGCTGTGCAGAGCTTGAGCGGCCAGCGAAGCCCCGTTCCACACAAGCGGGGACCCAGCCCTGACCCGGCACACAGCACAAGCCATGGGAAGACCTGGGGCCACCTGCGCCCATCAGACCCCAGCTCTCTGCTCAGTTCCCAGCCCGCCCACCCTGCGGCCAGCTGAGGCACCCACACGTCCAGTCCTGCCTTAGGGCCTTTGCTCTGGCCACCTGCAGCAGCCTCCCGGGATGGTCCCTGCAAGGGGCACCTCGCCTCTTGCTGCCAGGTCCCGCACACTCTGTGCTTGGTCCCCAATCTGTGCCTCTGCCCGAGTGGACCCCGATCCCTGCTCCCACTGACCAGGCCTACCTTGGTGAGATCCTCGGAAGCACAGGGCTGGCCTGTGGCCAGCAGTGGGGACGGGCGCAGCAGGGGGTCAGGCATCAGCTCCAGGCGCGGTCGCTTGCTCTCCATGTACTCCAGGTCAGTCTTGCCCAGCTCAGGCAGGTAGGAGTGGGACTCGGGCCTCAGGTGCAGCTCCTGGGACCTGCGGGAGGCCAGGCACGCGGCGGTGTCACACAGGAGGAGATGGGCTCGAGACCCGGCGCCCCAGGTGTCCTCCGCCAGCACCAGGAGGGCCCCACGCATAGCTGGCTTCCTGTGAGGTGATGGGCACCGAGGTCGGGAACAAGAAGGCATCATGCCAAGGCTGGCAGGGAGCGCCCACGGGGACAGCAGGATCCCGGCAGCGGCCGCACGGGTAGGAAGGCGGCAGGGCCTCCACACCCCCAGACCTCCCGCATCTTCAAAGACACAGTCCGGTGACACCACTTCCTGCCCACTGCCCAGGGAAGACATCACTAGCCAATCACCGCACTCGTGCTGTGAAACCTGGCCTGGCACTTTCTCAGTTCAGCTAGCCGCTCTGAAGAAAATGTGCAGGCCAGTCACCCCTGACCTGCTCTCTTCTCAGTCGGCCTGGAGAGGGCCTGGCCTTGCCTGAGCACACCCTGCAGAGCCAGAACGGGGGGGCCTCTGCATCCCAGGCTCCAGTCCACTCCGGAACGTGGGATGCTCTGAGCACAACTGAAACTCATCACCCTCGCCACCTCCTCTGACACCACTCCCTGCCACTACATCCCTGCCCAGGCCTGTCCCCGTGCTAGGACCTCGTCGGGACTCAAATACCAGCTCCTTCCAAGAGCCTGTTCCCAAGCCTCAGCGATGCTCTGCCGGGTCCCTCCACCATAACGCCCCTGCCTTGGAGACAGACACCACGGTCTAACCCCCCAAAACCGTGAGCCAGATAATCCTCTCCTCCTCTGAGCTGCAGATGTCCGGTGTTGTGTCCCAGCAACAAAAAGCTGGCCAACACCCCGTCCCACACCTCAGCTGTCCCCGGTACAAACCCCAGGTGGTCCACCCATGCTCCTGCTCAACCTGCTCTGGCTTGGACAAGGGAGTGAGGCTGCCGGGGCCCGGGGCAGACGGCAGGGGGCTCCGGGCCAGCTGGAGGAAGGGGCGGCGGGAGCGAAGGAGAGCCTGTGCACGCCACCCCCTCAGCCTCCATTTCCCTACACGGTGGGGACACTGCGGCCGCCTTACCGTTCATTCCCGGGTTGGAATTCAGACAACAGCGAGGGCCTCCGCCGCTGGGGCTGGATGATAGAGTTGGGTGACAGGTGCGAAGCATAGTCCCGGGGGTGGTGCTGGTACTCCAGCAGCCCCACATCCTGGGGAGGAAGCGGGAGTGAAAGTGGGCTCAAAGGAACCCTCCATCCCAAGGATCAAGTTCCAGAACGAAGCGTGCAGCTTGGGAGCGTCCGGCCCTGGCTGAGAAGCACCTGGCTTTACCAGCACACCTGTCCCCTGCCCGCTGCCTCGACGCAGGCAGCCCTGCCACGCCCGGAGGAGGCCGCTCTGGCAGGGCCGCCCGCCCGGCTGCAGCAAGAATCCCACGCGGCCTGTGGCTGCATAGCACCGCTCCACCAGGGCCCTCTGCTCCTGGGCTCTGCCGCCTGCAGATGGGACCAGGCCCTCGCACACCCTAGGCAAGCGCTCACCACTGAGCGTCAGCAACACCCGCCCAAGCTCTGCCACCTCGACCCGGACGGCCCCGGACAAGGGCTTCGCACTCAACGCGCCGGCGTCGGCCGACCCCGAGCACCTCCCTTCGCACCTGGGGGAAGGCCAGCACTACCCAAGCAGCGGCCCCGATCGCAGGCGAACACTGACCGAGCGATAGTAAGTGTTTGGTTTTCCATCTTATTTTCTTTTATTTTGGGGTTTTTAAAAATTTTTTCTTTAGCGGTACGTTTTAGATATCTGCGATGACCACATTCACCGCGGGGAGTTGTGCCTGTGTGAGACACGGCCGCGGCTCTTCTCCATCCCCCTCTCCTCCAGTCCCTCTTCCCCTCACTTCAAAAGCTTTGTTCCCATTTTCTCTTCTATTCTTTTTTTTTTTTTTTACCTTGCCCTTCTTTCTTTCCCCCTCCCCCCTCCCTCGTCCCCCTCCCCATTTGAACGTTTTCCTCCCATTTCCCAAAACCCCTAACACACTTCGCTCCTGATTTACACCTCCAGTTCCTCACAGCAGAGAAACAACGCAGCATTCGGACCTGTGTGTTGATTTATCTCACTTGAGAGTACGGTCTGGGTGCATCCATTTAGCTAGAAACGTCTCTAATTTATCTTTCTCTATACTCCACTGTATAAAAAAAACACACCTCGTTTTTATCCATTCATCGATTGATGGGCATCTGGGCTGTTTCCAAGATTTAGCTAATACAAACTGTGCTGCTATAAACATGGGTGTGCACATATTGCTGTGATATGATGCTTCGGGGAGACAGCAAGAAGGGGAACAGCTCAGTCAAACAGAATCTCAAGTTCTAGTTTTTTGAGGAGTGGAGAAGATATTTTTACAAAGACAGAAACAAGCCTCCCAACAAGAACACAACACTGGCTTCCTTCGTGTGCCAGCCCCAATTGATTAGTTCTGTCTGCCTGGAACACTCAGTTCTGCTGCGTGGGGCAAGCCATTAGTGATGTCTGACACTGGCAGGGCTGCAGGAAGGTGGGATGGCAGATGACTCAGTTTCCTCTTGGCACTGCTTCCTGGTGTTTTGTTGTTTGGATTTTTGTTTTGCAGAGCTATAATTTCCTCAATTTTGTGTAAAAATGTTGCCATTCTTTTGTTGTCTGGCTTTTTATTTGAAAGGAGACATTTCTGCAGAGAACCAAGCTGACATCAGGTAGGTGTGCAGAGAATGGATTCGTTTCAGATCCAGCAGAACATGTGCGGAGGAGGCAGGGACAGAAAGCTTCAGGGCCTCGGGGGAGGCACCCGCTGGTCCCCAATCTCAGATCTCGGGCCTCAGCGTCCTCGGCTTTGAATCGGGCACCTGGCCCAGATGGAGGGGCCTTGCACGTGCTTCTGACGTCCTGGTGCCCCCTGGAGGCTGAGCCCCCACGGCGTCTAGCACAAGGCACCGGTGCCGCAGCCAGCAGGAAGCAGGGGACACAGCAGGGACGCGCACGGCTGCCAAGCAAAGACCCTGCGCAGCGGGCGGCGGAGGTGCGGAGGGAGTGCAGCAGGCCTGCTGGCTGCCAGCAGCAGCGCTCTCCCCGCCGGCGGGCTCTCCATGCGAAAGCAAAATGAGCAAAGCAGGAACGGGCAGACGGTCTGCCTGCTGCCAGCTGGGGCGCCGAGAGGCACAGGGCGTGGGAGGCCACCACAGGCTCTGGCCTCAGTCTCCCCGTGCAGGAGGTCCGCAGTGGCCCTCCTGCAGGTGTCCACACGCGTCTCCATCCCAGGCTTGAAGTGCGGCCTTGGGACGGCTGTCAGCCCGGCGGTGCCACCCCACAAGGGCACAGGAGGCGGGACCCAGACCTGCTCTGCGCAGGACGGCACCAAGCCCGGCCAGCACACAGGGCCATGGTGGCCTGCACCAGCCCTCGTGTGGCCGGTGACACGGGAATCAGCCCCACGGATCCTTCCCCAGGGCCCAGTGAGCTCAACAAGGGCCAGAGTCAGCACTACGGCCCAAGGCCAAGGCCCAGGCAGCTTCAAGTGCTGCTGGCACAGGGCCACGCCCGCTCTAGGAGCACCGCTAAGATGCCCCGGGGAACACGCACCGCCTGGGAAAGCCCCAGACTTCCCGAGGCCACCCGGCAGGAAGAGGGATGCAGGGCCCCCACTCGTGTCCCTGCTGTGGACAATGTCCATTCAGCACCACCCAGGAGCGGGTGGGGATAGCTCAGGGTCCCAGAGGACACAGGGAGGAGGCAGGATCGCACCGGGTCCGAGCCCCGGAGAGACAGAGGACGGCGGGTGCATTGGGCTTCAGCAAAATGAAACTAGGGGATTTTTTTGTTTGTTTTTTTGAGACAGGAGCTCACTGTGTATTCCAGGCTGACCCTGAACTCACTACGTAGCCCAGACTGGCCGTGAACTTGTGATGATCCTCCTGCCTCAGCCTCCCTGAGTGCTGGAATTACAGGCATGCGCCACCATGCCCCGCGCCCAGCACCAGGAGCGTTTTGTTAGTGAACCCTCAACCCCGGGAGACGCTCAGGGCAAGACTGGGAGCCCTGATCCTGTGGAGTGGAGAGAACAGGGCCCGGGCGAGGTGTGCAGCTGGATGAGTGGGAGCCCTGACCACGTCCCAGGGCGGCTGAGGGAGGGAGCACTCTCCAGAGCCCTGGGGTCCAGCGCCGCTGGGCACTCCCATCCCCCAGCCACACTGGGCCCGGCACACCCACAGCAAAGAGCCCGCAGGAGGGGCAGAGGGTAACGGAGGCAGCCTGACCCCGCTAAAGGAGCGGCCCAGTGTCGCTCAGCAAGCTGGGAAGGAACCGTGACTTAGCGCCGCATATCAAGGTCCCTGGGGCTCCAGGGAGGACTCCCTCTCAGAGCGGCACTCCGGACAGGGCACACGGGAGAGGCCTCGGCGGTAAGGGGCACCCAAGGGACTCCTTGTGGGGGTCCTGTGGGGTGATCTAAACCCCGCCAGCACCTCGCCCCTGAGAAACTGTGCCCTCAGGCTGTGCCTCAGTTTCCTCACTCTTCCCAGTCTGAGTCCCAGCGCTCACCCGCACCATGCCTGGGACAGCAGAGCTCCGGCTCCTGAGTCCCGGGCGGCCCCAGGGAGGCGGGGGTCAGGGGTCAGGCGACGCGCCAGGAAGGGACACACAGGCCCCCGCCTCCGCCCACGGGACTGCACAGCGGCAGCCAGCAGGGCGGCCACCGCGGGTCCTCCCACACACAGCCTGCGTCACCGATGGACCAGCAGGAGAGCGGGACGTGGCAGGTGACCCTAAGCGCCTGGCAGAGGGCACCGCAGGGCAAAGGGCTGGGGCACAGAGCCCAGGACTCCCGGAGGCTGGCTGGGCCCATGGCAAGGGGCTGTGACGGGCAGGAGCAGCGCGGCAGGGGGCAGCGCAGCTGGCGTGACAGTGACAAGTACCAGTGACAGTACTACTGTCAGGCACTGTGCCAGGCACTGCGGGGAGCACCTGGGGACAGAGCCTCGGCCCTCACTGGACCGTGGGCACTGCACGCAGAAAGCGCCAGGCGGCCACGAGGGCCGCCAACGGGCACTGGACTAACACAGCACTGGTCAATGGTGTGGGTGCAACAAAGGTAACAATGACACACGTGACAGCACCTTCCTCGGCCCTGACTCCTCACAGGTGCTCCATAAACACAGACACTGAGACCCAGGGCCCTGGGCAACTGCCTTGTCCATGCCTTCACCTGAGGCTGCTCAGGGAACTTCCCTGCCTCAGCCTCCTCGCCTACAGAATGGGCTGATGCAGGAGCAGGCTGCCACGTGCGGCTCCCACAGTCCAGCCAAGGGGGTCTCCAGCCAGCAACCAGACACACCCACACTTGGCAGCGACTTGGAAGAAGGTCTCTCAGCCGTAAACCGTGGAGGCCACTGCGTCCAGGAGGCCCCAGGTTGGGCCGGGAGTCCGGGTGCGCACACTCCATGCCTGGGGTGGAAACGCCTTCCCAGGCCCCAGGGAGGCTAGCAACAGAGCAGGGAGACACACACACACGTATGCAGCGTGGCAGGAGAGGGGTAGTCAGCGCCTGGCTGCCAGGCCCACCCGGCCTCACGCCCCGCGCAGAGCACCAAGGAAGCAGCGCCCCGCGGTGTGCCGCGCAGTGGAACCGGGAAAGGCGAGCATAGGACCTGGGGTCCGAGCTCCCGCAGGGCATGAAGGGAGCCAGGAAGGACAGCAAGGAGAGGCAGGGGGAGGGTGCGGGGAGGGGTGCAGACAGCAGGCGCTCCGCTCTACACACAGACTCCACTGCCACTCAGCTCAGCCCCGCCCCAGCCTGCACCTCCCAGCTTTGTATTTCAGGACGGCTCTCGCTAGGCTGCTAAGCCGCCCAGGCTCCCGCTTGCCACCCTCCTGCCTCAGCCTCCAGAGTAGCTGTGATTGATTACAGGTATGCAACACCAACACCCTGCGCACCTTCCCAGTTTTAATGTATTTTAGATTTTTGGGGGTTTTTTTTGTTTTTGGTGCCAGGAATAGAACTCAGGACCTTACGCTTGCCAGGCAGGCACTTATGCCCCTGAGCTATATCCCTGGCCCACCTTCCCAGTTTTAAAATGGGACGCAGGAATTTTACCAAATGCCCAGGATCCAGGAAGTCACCCGCCAAGCATCCCTTGCCATGGCCACACCAGGCTGGCCCGGGGAAGGGACGGGGGCAGGAAAGTCCAGAGTTGGCGCCAGGCACACAGGCGCGCCTTACCGTGTGGGGCCGGGCAATCTGCACCGGGTAGGAGATGCCATGGGGCGGGTAGCGGGGCTCAGTGGCCCTCCAGGTCTGTGCCACAGGCTGCGTGGATCCCGACATGGCAGCAGGGGTCTGGGCAGGCTCTGGGCCCGAGCCACGCTCTTGGTCAGCACAAGGGTCAGCAGGGGGGCCCTGTCATCCGCTCAGGGGCCGCCCGTCACAGGCATCTGCGGAGAGAAAGCAGGAGGTAAGACACAAGATCCCCTGCCCCGGGCCCTCACCACTGGCACAGGGAACCAGGAACAGCCACAGAGCCTCAGGGATGGGTCCACAGAGCCACAGAGTCTGGTCAGGGCACAGCTGGCCCCTCAGAAGACACCGGGACCCAAGCGCTGAGGCTCCGTCCCCGTCCCCACTGCCACCACCTCACCGGGCAGGGCACCCTCTCTCCCAGCCTCTGGGACTTTCCAAGGCTCCAGGGCAAAGTTCTCCAAAAGTTCCTGGCAGTGGCAGCTCACAGCTGCCGGCCCGGAGGCCAGCAGAAGGGGAGACGCACACGAGTGACTGGTGGTGGTGGCCAGGTCAGCTCGGGCAGGCCACAGGTCAGAGCGTGACCCGGACACAGCCCGGCCACTGGGGCCTCCCCGGCCCACCAGGCTGTGACGCAGGACAAGATGACGTAAGGGTTACCGAGAGGCACGGGGGTCAGGGGACACCGAGGGCGGAGAAAGAGCTTGGCAGAAGTCAAGGGGGCCCGATGATGCCCCTTCGCCTGCAGACCTGGCCATGCCCACGGGCCCCTCTCCCTCCCTTTCTCTGCTGCCCCAGAACCAGGACTCACAACAGGCTCCCCAACCCAGACCTGTACACCAGGTCCCTCCGCGTACAAACCCCTCTCCCCCCACACACCCGAGCGTCACAGGGCCCAGTGTCTGGAGGCAGCCATGCGAGGGGGGCTGGGGCTACATTACAAGTGGTCGGGACAAGGAGGGGATGGGAACAGATGCCCAGTTCACTGCAACCATCCTGACCACCCCTGTCCCGCCCTGGAGCCCCCGAAAGTCATAGGCACCCTGGTGACCTGTCCCGTGGCAGTCCAAGGTAGAGGAATGCTGGGAGAAAAATCAGGATCACCACAGCCACAGAGAAGCAACAGGACCCTTGCCAACAAGACACCCGTCCAGGGCCCTGACTGCACCCCACTCCCTCCCCACCTGTGACCTGCATGGTCCTGACTTTGCGCCCCGAGCTCCAGGATTGGTCCAGGGACCGAGGCCTGGCCAATCAGATCCCTGCATTCCCAGTGCTAGCGATTGGCTGAAGGGTGTGCATGTGACAGAATCGCAGCCAATGAGGGTCAGTCGTAGACTCAGCTGGGAGACACAGAGACGAGGTATGACTTGCGGGACTAGGAGCTGGAGAAAGGAAGCCTGGAGTTGGAGCGAGGCGCGTGGGAGGATGGCAGGGTAGACGCTGGCAGCGGCCAGCCAAGGCCCGATGGCGCATGGGGCACTCCCTCCATGGCCCACCCTCGCCACCAAGGTATACAGGGGAAGCAGGTGTCGCCCAGCAGGTGACACTTCGAACGCTGACCACAGAGCACTCCAGAGCCACAGCAGACACGCTGCCCACCCCGCCACAGCAGCAGGACGCACGCGCAGCTGTGCAAGCGTGGGACGGAGCTCCCCCTCGCCATGCCTAAGCCACGCGGCCTCGGGCAGGTCACACCCCGCGAGACTGTCAGCCTGACCTTCGGCGCGTGGGGTGCTAGTGTCCCCATGTCTCAGGCTTACCACGGAGATGCCACCCCTGGGGGGTCCTCAGCCACATCCTGCGCCTCCTGTCACAAAGGCCTGGACCCAGCCGTGCCTTCCGAAGGCCACCCCACCAGCCCCAGGCAGTGTCCCCACATGCAGGGTGACCCCAAAGCTGGGGGTTCCAGTGATCCCACGGCTCCTCACCAGGAGCTGAGCAAACCCGACCTCCAGACCTGACGACCTCAAGCTTTAAGGGAAGCAGTCGGGCAGCTCCTCAACAATTTGAACCTAGAACTAATTACCGTAGGGTCAGCAGCAATTCCACACGGAGGCACACATCCTGGAGAAAGAAGCCGGGACTCCAAGCGTCGCAGAGACACACACAAGGGCCCCGAGGGCGGGCAGCAGCACCTGTGGGGGCGCTGCCAGCCAGGGACAGGGTCGCACTGCCCCAGGCAGAAGCAGGGAGCAGCGGCCAGCACGGACGCCACACCGGCGTGGGGCGTGGGGAGGGCCTGTGGGACAAGGGGAAACCCGGCCGGGTTCCCTCAAAGACAGTGCCAGACGGCACCAGGCACCCCGGGGGGCCCCGGTGACCTCTCCAAGGGCCTGGCTGCCCTGGGGTCAGGACGAGGTGGTGGGCCTCTCTGACAGACAGGCTGCTGTCCCCACCACAGGCGGCTCAGTGCTAGGTGCTGGGGACTTAGCACCAGTGACCACACAAAGAGGAGGACAGGGAAAGAGGAATATCAGGAACAAGTTCCGGAACACAGACGGGAGAGCCAGGGAAATGGGGAGGGACAGAGTGCTGGGGGGAGGGGCGCAGCCTGAGCAAGAGCCCGAGGGAGACCACGGAGCTGGGCGGGGGTGGGGGGGCACTCGAGCGCCCGGCCAGGCTAGGGATGGGCTCTGTGCTGGGGGCAATGGGGAGCCACAGAAGGTGCTTAAGGGTCAGAGTGTTTCACAGCAGGGCCTGCAGGGAGCAAGAGTAAACCATGGAGACAGGGTGGCTACTGCAAACACCCAAGCCAGGCTTGGCCCTGGCTGGATCTGGCAGCGGGAATGCAGAAGGGGAAGTGGACAGATAGCATGAAGGCTGGGGAGGAGCCGGCTGCAGCCTCGGGAAGCACTGGCCGCAGGGGACGCTGCAGCCCCAGGCCAGGCTCCCTCAGGTGCACGTCGGGCCTTCGGGGCCTGCTCGCCCCTGGTAAACCGCCGGCGTTCAATGAACGTGCAGAGCCCAGGTGGACAGGACACCCACGCCTGGCCCGGCCTTCGAGCACACACAAGCCACAGCCCCAGGTTCGGGCGCTGTGGGGTCGCTGAGGTGGGGCGCTGCCTCTCTGGCATCCGAGGGGCGCATTCCACAGATTCCCCGACGGCCGGCAGCCAGGCTCAGACCTGGACAGAGCCCCCGGGAGCTGAGGTACCCGCCGTGGGGATGATGTGGGCTGCGCTGCCCCTCGAGAAACGCCCAGGGAGCTGAGGGGCGCTGACACGGGCCTGCGGCAGCGCGGCCCAGAATCACAAACCAGACAGCGGCCACCGGGGAAGGAAGGAGTCAGCAGTCAGCGCCACTGGCTCCCTGACGTGCACAGGGCCCCCGGGGGGACACGCTGGCCCTGGTCCCCGCGGACGCAGCACCCAAGGGCAGAGAGCATTCCACACCCGCCGCGCCCCTGGAGAGCAGACGTCACCAGAGTGCAGCACGCCAGCTGGTCCCCGAGGAGACGGCAGGACCACACAGGAGCCGACCCGGAAGCGATCCCGCAGCAGGGTAGTGGCAGGGCTACCCCTGTGGGTCCAGGACTCCTCCTGCCTCTGCCAGCTTCCGCGGCCACCAGAAGACCTCGCTCCCGGCACAGAGCCGCACTGCTCCAGTCCCTGCCTGTGCTGCCACACGGCTGTCACACGGCTGCCTCCTCCGCATCCTCTCCTCTCCTCAGGTGGGTCCTACCAGGTGCAGGGCCGCCGCCAGCCCAGGGGCCCCATCTTAACTGAGGATGTCTGCGAACTTGGGCAGACCCAGCCGGTTCTCGGGCAACAGAAGCACAGCAGGGCCTGCTCCCCGGGCAGGTGCTGCGTCCACACCCACGCTGCGCACTCCGCATCCCCAGAGCCTGGTCGGCAGGAAGCGCCCGGCACATATTTACAGGACAAATCCCCCGGGGCAGCCCGGCCGAGCGGGCGCAGGGACACGTACCGCCTGCGTGCACCGGCTGGCCACGCCTCCCTTGGCTTTCCGGAGGGCTGTAAAAATGGGGGATCAGGCCAGGTGTTTGAAGGCCACCCCTAGGCCATTCCAGAGCCCAGCCCTCGGGGGACCTAACCCCGGAGAGGCCCTGCCCCTCACGCTGGTGGCCTCCCGCTCTGCCATCCCCGGTTAGAAGCACGCGCTGTGCGACCCACGCTGGGCACACAGAGCAGGTAACAGCGCCCAAGCCCCCACGCTCGGGGACGGGCCTCCCAGCAGGCGCAAAGGAGCGGCTTCAGGGCGGCAGAAGGTGGCAGTGCAGTGGGAAAACAGACCCGAGACAACGGTCCAGAAACGGGGTGCAGCGGCTGCAGTGAGCTCACGGAAAGTCACCCATGTCACCGGGGGCAGGGGAGGAGCAAGCAGCCCCGGAGGAGGGCTCCAGGTGGCGGCGGCCACACAAAGACTTGAGACGCGGGGTGGGGGGACACAGACGGAAGGCAGCGAGTGGCCAGAGCAGCCGGCAGGAGCCCAGGGCACAGGGTTGCGTGGGCTCAGGTGGCCTCTGGGAGGGATGGGCGTACAGTCCACGGGGCCCACGGGTAGCCTCCTGCATCGGGGCCACCGCCACGGTTACACCACCGTCTCTACAATGAAAGGTCCCCTCGGCTGTGTCATGCCAAGAACAGTGGGCGCAGCCTCAGGGCGTGGGGCGTGGGTGAGAGGGCTCTGGACCCTAACAACAGTGACCAGGGCCCCGGGGAACTGCATCCACCACTCACTCGAGCCGGTCCAGGATGGATGCCACCCGCAGGAAGCCACTGGTCCCCGAGGAGGAGCCCCAGCCCGGCCTGCGCTAGCTCCCCCACGAGGACGTGGGTCACCAGGCTCAGAAACCAAGGGGCACAGCCGTAGGATCGCGACCTGCCCATGCTCACCGTGGGACCAGGAAAACAAAGCCCCCCAACCGCCGGGGCTCTGCTCCAGCTCAGGCCCCTCCTACTGTGCGGGCATCAGAGCCCAAGCTACAGGGCAGAGTCACGGCAGGCTCCTGCTCACCAGGACCCAGGCCAGGGCCAGCACGCGTCTGTCAACACTGACCACACTGCCAGGTCCTCCGTGGGGACGACGGCTGAGGAGCGGAGAGGACGAGTGGCTGAGAGACAAGGGCAAGAATGGACAGCTGCAGGGAGGACGGACGGCGGACAAGGGGCGGGTGGGTAAATGGATGGATGGACGGGGAGGGAGGATGGATGGGTGGGTGGATGGGTGATGGACAATGGGTGGGTGATGGATAGATGGATGGGAGCGATGGATGAAAGCGGGGAGGAGGTGAATGGGTGGATGGCAGATGGGTGGGTGGATGGACATCACTAACTGTTCCATTTTCTGGGATGTTTCTGCTCCCACTGCTTCAACTGCACCCCCGGGCCAAAGACACCTCATCCTCCGGCCCCTACACATCCAGCTCCAGGAGCACACAGAGGGGCGCCGCTGCCCTCACAGCCGCCCACGCCGACACAGCTACTGCCCAGCCCAGCCCCAGCCTGTGGGGTTCGGAGGAGACCCTGACATCGGTCCTCTCAGAGCTGGTGTCACACACTCAGCACGCATACACGTAGGCTCGGGAACCGCAGCCTCCAAGTGTGACCTGCACTCCCGGGTGTGCGCCCTGGGGACTGAACTGCGGCAGGACCGCAGCAGCGGGCACGCACGTCCACAGCGCACGGCACCCCACGCTCAGGGCACTGTGGGATACTGCTCAGCCACCGCACGGAGCGTGAGAGGAACCCCAAAGCAGATCACTGCGCTCAAGAAATCGGGCGCAAGAGTCACGCAGTGTGACTCCAGGGGGCAGAAATGTTTCTGCCCTGGGTAAGGCCTCTAACGGTGCAAGTACTGAGCTCAAGGATCTGCAGCAAGAGCCCCACAGCTCCCGGCCCCTGGAGGAGCTTTGGAGGAGGAGCAGGACCGGGACTGGGGCCAGGCCCAGGCCCACTGCTGGCCAGCGGGGGAGGGGCTGAGTGACGGCACTCTCGCTGTTAAAACAACGAAGCGGCACCATCACTACCACGCGAGGGACAGGCACTGGGTCCCCGAACCTCCAGCACGTGTCCCTGGAGCAACGACGCCCGCGGCTCCTGAGACCCCCAACGCTGCGGCCTCCGCCTCTTTCCTGGGGACAGCAGGCCGGTGCCAGACCCCAGCGCCTACACCACCTGCCAGCCTGGGAAGGGCCGGGGCGGACCTCCCTGTCCTCCGGCTGCGGCTGGATGCTCACTCAGCTCCTCACTCTGCGTCCTGGGTCCCCGGCCCGCCTGAGACACAAGGGACGTCAGCGTGGCCCTGATTCTCGGCACCGAAAACAGTAGCCCGTTCCACAGACTGGCACCCGAGGCGCGGAGACGCCGCCCTGGCCCAGGGCCACACAGCCAGGCTGGCTGGCCCTGGCCCGCCTCCACCCAGCACAAGGGAGGTGCCGGCCCCACCCGCCTGGAGCGGCTCTGGTCTCAATTTAATCTGCGCATCTGTGTGCGCTGGGCCGCGGCCAGCTCCCGCTCCCTGGCCGCCCGGGTCGGCTGGAATCACTTCCTCCTGCGCCTCTCCTTCCATTTAATTTTAAAAGGAAGTGAGAGTGATGGGCTCTGGCTCGCCCCAGGGCCAGGCGCGGGCCCTGCAGACAGGGGCTGCTCTTCCCAGGGCTGTGCTTGCCGTTAGCCCTGCTCCTCCATCTGGCTGCCAACAGGCAAGGCGCCCCGCTCCGCAGAGAGCAGGGCCGCAGGGAGGGGGCGCCGGCCAGATGTGCGGCCTCGGGATGTGGGGCAGGGAGGTGGGGATGCGGCCAGGACCTGGGCTTTTCCCCATTCCAATGTCTGCACCGGAAGGAACCAACAGCCAAGGAGGAAACAGGCCCCGGCTTCGCGCTGAGTGACCCAGGGGGACAAACGCTGTGGGGTCTCACTTACGGGAGGTGGGGGGGCCACTGAACTCATGCAGAGAAAGGAGAATGGCATGTGGGCACAAGGCCCACAGCTGTAATCCCAGAGACTCAGGAGGCCGAGGCAGCAGGATCCCAAGTTCCAACCTAGCCTGGGCGACTTAGCAAAATCCTGTTTCAGAACAAAACATCAGTGGGGCTGAGGATGTCACTCAGTGGTAGAGCTCTTCCTTGGCACATGCAAAGCCCCAAGTTCAAGTCCCAGTGTCACAAAAAAGAAAAAGAAAAACAAATTAGAATGGTGGGTGCCCAGGGCTGGCGGGAGGGGAACAGAGGTTTGTGAATATAACAGAGATTCACTTTTGCAAAACAAAGACTTCTGAAGAACACTCGCATGGTCATACGAACATATTTGATACTACTAAACTGTCAATTCAGCCAGGGATGGTGGCACACACCTGTGATCGCAGCACTCTGAGAGGCTGAGGCAGGAGGACCATAAGTTTGAGCCTAGTCTGGGCGACTGAGCAAGACCCTGCCTCAAAATTTTTACAATTTTATGAGCCAAAATACATTTAAAAAAAAAAAAAAAAAAAACTTTTATGAGCCAGATGTGGTGGCGCACACCTGTAATCCCAGTACTCGGGAGGCTGAGGCAGGAGGATGTTGCAAGTTCGAGGCCAGCCCGGGCTACAAAGTAAGCTCAAGACCAGCCTGAACTGCATAGTGAGACCCTGTCTCAAAAAGAAAAAAAAAAAAAAAAACTTACAATTTTTAAAAAGGGGTTGAGGATGCACCTTAGTGCAAAGTCCCCACGTTCAAACCCCAGCACACTGGAAAAAAGCTTGCAAAATTTAAGATGTTGAGAGTAAATTTCACGTCATGCACGTTTACATTATCACGAAGCCACACACGTGCGCACGCACCTGCCTCTGGGAGGCTTCCCTGATCGCCACCTCAGTGATGGCTCCAAATGCCGGAGCTGGCCCACCCTGGGGGTGGTGTTGCCAAGGGCGCCAGACCTGACCTTCCCCCAGCACTCTAAGGACCAGGGCCTCAGGGTAGCCTTCCTACGCAGTCCCCTGCCTGCAGGCTCGGGCCCTGCAGCTTCATTCCCACAGGCCCACAGCAGAGCGGAGGAGCACCAGAGCCGCTGTCCGGCCCGTTCCCAGGCGCGATCTGCACTCGCCACGCAGCTGCCGGAAGTGGGCCCTCCCCACGGCCCTGGGCCGGCTTTCCGAGGAATTTACAGGGTCAACCCGCGTATTCCGGGGCAGCTCTCCGGGGGACACCAAGCACATGTGAACCAGGACAAATGTTTCTGTGGCTAAGAATAGCCACCTGCTGTAGCGACACCCACCCCAAGGGGGCCCCGGCCCCACACACCCGAGGCCGGACCCTCCCAGCCCCAGGCCAGACCCTCCCACCCAGCCAGGGACCCAGCAGCCACCCAGACCAGACCCCGGGGCAAGGGGGAGGACCTGCCTTGGAGAGGCCGGACCAGGGCCCCAACGCATCGTATCGCAGATGGATAAACAGCTGACAGAGGATCCACCATCAGATGGCCCCGGAGCCGGGCAGTAAACAGGCTGCAGGGCTCCAGGGGGGCAGCCGGGTTAGAAATCCCCCTGGGCCTGGATCGGAGCAGAGGGGCCAGACCAAAGTCTCCAAGAGGACAGGGTACAAAACACAGTAAGATCAGGCTCCTCCTGGAGTCCAGGCCCCAGGCAGGATGCGCACATGGATCCTGGGGAGAAAGGATGAGGCCTGCAGCACAGGGCAGTCGGCAGCCTGGGGCAGGAACGTGGCCGGACCCTGCAGGCTGCGAGCCTCAGGCAAAGCCAGAAAGTCCAATTTGGAGACTTCTGCGTTTCTGAAAAATGCAGAACACAAGCCCCACCCCGAGGGGGTTGCCAGACCTCGGCCTAGGACAAGTGGCCTCCAGAAGCCACCTCGAGGGCCAGGCCAGCACAGGGCGGGAGGGGGCACATCTGCAACACCTTGCACCCCCATGGAATGGGGCCAGGCGGCCGTGTAGGGCAGGGCTGCACAGGGACCCCTAGACAGGGTGACAGCTGCTACTTTGCCCGCCTGACACCCTGATCTCCCTCCCCCTCCCACATCCCCAGCCACGGTATCTGCAGGAGGCTGACCTTGGCCCCGAGGTCTGGCCATCGTCCCCAGTCCAAACCACACTGGCTGCAGTGGCTGGTCTGGGTAGGGAAGCAATTCCCAAGCTGGGCGGATGGAACACCACCCGTGGTTTAGGCCAGAACACTGGGAAGAAGCTTCCCTCCCATGGGGAGCTGAGCTGCAGCTATGCCCCAGGAGCACCTGGAGCCAACCATGCCTGAAGCCATCAAGAGGGAACCTTTGTGCTCAATGCAGGAAAAACAAGACCTGGGAAAGCAGCCTCCCCCAGCACTCCACTGCTAAGCTGCTTGGGGCCGCTGGAGCCGTATCTCACCCCTCCTGGCGGTAAAGGGCCAGCACAGGGCTCTGCGGCAGGCCCGAGCCGGGCGGGAGAGGCTGGGTAGCAGCCTGGGCAGGGTAGTGTGGCCCCTCGTCCTGGGGAGGGTGGGCACCTTGGGTGCCAGTCTGGCATGACGGTGACTCTAACGGGAACACGGCTGGCCGGGATCTGGGTCACCCCAAAAGGCCTGCACACCCCGCCCGTGGCCCCACGCAGTAACCGGAGCTGTCTGGGCCTCTGGAGGAACATCCCGATCCCGCGCTCCTGGAGGAGACAACTGCTGCCCGGCTGCAAGGCACGTGTGCTGTGCAAGCCCGCCGCCCGCCGGGGGCACTGCCTGTGGCAGAGGCAGGGGGCCGTGTCTCCCCGCCCTGCCAGGCCTCAGGTACCTGGGCTGTACGCAGAGGGACGGGCAGCCTCTCGCAACGTGCCCCCCAGGGCCCTGGCTGCCCGGCTCAGCCCGGAGGGCAGGGCTCTTCCCCAGGTAGGAGCAGCCCTGCAAACCTGGTTTTCCCGAGTCCTGCCTCCAGGAGAGCAGGCCCGAGGCAGCCCATGCCTACGCCACCACCACGCCCACCGCTGGCCCAGCACCCGTGGGCATCATCCACGTGACCAGCGAATATCCTGTGGGGCGACGGAGGCTCAGAGAGCTGAGGGACTTGTGGGAGCAAACCCGCCCCGGCGTCCACACCATGCCTGTGCCAGGCGCTCGCCTGTACTGAGGCGCGGAAGACCCCGACTTCCCACCAGGCCGAGGTCAGGCCTTGCTCACAGGAACCGCAGGCTGCTGGAGGCAAGCTAGGGCGTCTCCACAACCCCCGCTGCAATCGCCCAGCCAGGCCCAGAGGGACAGGGGAGGACGCCGAGGGTCCAGCATCAGGCGCTGACCCCAGCCCTGGCAGGGCGGCAACTTCCCCTCAGCCCATCTCTGCCCTGGCGGAGCTGTGCGGCCTCTGCCGGGGAACCGACCTTCTCTGGATCTCAGTTTCCCCTTTGTGACCTGGCAGAAGAGGGTGTGTGAGGAGAAGACAGGACCAGAGAGGCACAGCTTGAGCAACACCTCCTCTGGGAGGCCTGGGTCCCCCGACAGGGCACGCAGGGGGCCCTGGGGTCACCAGACACCCTCCCGGGACCTTGGAGCACCGCGCGAGCCCTTCCCAGGCCGCTCCCCACCTCCAGAGGCCGGGGTCACAGGCCACATCCGCCTCCCAGGGCTGCCCTGAAAATGACCACTCAGCAGGTGGCTTCAGACAACAGCAATTTATTCTCTGGGCTCCAGAGGCCGGAAGTGTGTGACAGCAAGGGCGACAGCGGGGCAGGGCCGGGCTCCGCCCACGGCTCCGGATCCTCCCCGCCTCCCTCACTTCTGGTGGCCCCAGGCTCCCCGGCTTGTGGCAACATCGTTCCCATCTCCGACTTCACCGGGTCTCCTGTCTCCACTTGTCCTTCCTAGGGGTACAGACCATGGGACTCGGGCAGGGCCCACGGGCACGGGCGGGCTCCTCTCCAGCCCCTCAGTGAAGATGCTTTCTCCAGACCCACCCGCGGGCCGAGGACGCGCACCCCTGTCTTCGGAGGCCGCCACTCAGCCACACGCGCACCCACAGCCCAGGCTGGCTCGGTGGCACCTCTGAGCGCTCACTCCCCGCTGGCGCGGCGCCCAGGCAGTCCCCAGGATGGGGGCACGCGCGCCGGCCAGCTGGGCCCGTGGGCCGCGTTGGAACCCGCTCACCAAGCGGTCCCCGCAGTCTAGTAGCTGCTGGGCACCGGGCCTCCTCTGGGTGACAAGAAGCCGGGATTCTCACGCCCGCGCCTCCAGGAGAGGCCAGCCTGCCGGTGACTCACCCGCGTCACAGGCCCAGCAGCGGGAAGGGGACCCGGAACACCAAGGGGCAGGAGCCGGCTTGGGCTTCAGTGAGTGCCTGTGTCACGTGGGCTGTCCAGGAGGCCACACTTGACCCCAGAGGCCCCGTCTGACCCACGGCATGGCCACCATCACCTCTCAGTTCTGCCAGCCGCAGCCCGGCCCACACAGCCGCCCACCCAGCCAGGGCCACAGAGGGCCCATTATGAAGTCACAGTGGGAACGGAGCTGGGTCGGGAAGGGGCAGGCCGGGGACAAAGGGCTCATTGTCATGCAAATGGTGCAGAAGGAGGGGCAGCTCTGCCTTCAGCCCGGCCTCGGGAGGGTGTGGACATCACCTCTGGGCTCAGACCGGACCGAGCGGGCCCGTCAGCCTGGGAAGCGATCCACGGGCACAGGGTGCTAAGGGCCCGGCCACGCCGCTGCCACTGGTCCTCTGCCCGCCTCAGCACAAGGGGCAGCCGCACTCAGGGCGCAGTGGAGCCACAAAGCCACACGGCCGCACAGCCCCGCCCAGCGCCATCAGCAGCGTGCAGGAGGCACCGCGGGGCCTGGCAGCGTCCTGGGCACAGGGGTCGTGTCCAAGGCCTGGGTTCCAGGGTCGGACGGTGTCGAAACGGCCATCCTAAACAGAAGGCTCACGCCCTGTGGAAGCGACAGGGTCAGGGCTCTGTCCTCGCGGTGGGACCCGACCGCCCCTCAAGGGGGGCACAGGGAGCCCCTGCCGGGCACACAGTTTGCCCACATCTCATGCCAGCTGTTCAGAAGCTGCCAGACCAGGGCGCTTGGGACTCAAGCAGAGGACAGGAAGGGGACAGAGTGGTAATCGACAGTCTCGATCTGTGTCAGGCAAGGGGCCAAGGAACAGCAATGCTGCTCTCCCAGGAAGCAGCACTTGGGCAGAGGCCTGGGGTGGAACCAAGAGGAGCAACAGCAAGTGCAAGGGTCCTGAGGCAGGGTGTGGTGTCCCAAAGAAGAGCCACGAGAAGCCTGGATGCCCAACCCACACCAGCCAGGCTCTGCCCAGCAAGGCCCAGACCCAAGACGGGCGACACAAGCCTCCCGCTCTCCACACCACAAGGCAAACTCCCTCTGGACCTCACAAGGGAGCCCCAGGGTCTCCCACTGGCACAAGCACTGGCCCAGGGGTATTGGAGGGGGAGAGGTGTGAGCCCAGGGCACAGGTGTGCAACGAGGACAGGACCGTGGCTCGGCAAGCACGTGGAACTCCACGGCCTGCCGTCCAGCCCGTGACCAGAGCGCTCAGCCTGGTGCCCCCTCCGAAAGTGGGGCTGCACAGCACCCTCCGCCACCTGCCTGCCCTCCCTGGAGCACGCGGCTGGACCCTGCAGCCAGGCCTCTGCTTTTAGAGCATTTTATTTTGAGGTAACTGTAGCTATAAGCAGCTGTAAGAAACAACACAGTGACAGCCTGAGGCCCCGTGCCCCTCCACCCTCCCTCCGTAACTGCAGTTCAGTGTCAGCGTCAGGTCCAGGAAAGGGACACCCGCGGCCCCAGCCCTGCTCAGACCGCATGTGCGTGTGCACGAGTGTGCACACGCACACATATTTATTCGTAACACGTGCAGACCCTGGTGACCACATGCGCCCTGTGTCCAAGTCTGCTCCATGTCCTCAGCAGGCAGGGAAATCGAGGCACTACAGCCCTGGGGCAGGGTGGGGGCAGCACACAGCCCCACCCCACCCCCAGGGACACCAAGGCCTGGGCCACACTCAGCCATTCAGGAGCCGTTCCCAAGGACAGGCGGGCAGCGGGCAGCTGGCACAGTGGCCAGGACATCGGGGAACCCCCGCTGGCTCCTGCTGGCCTGAGAGAGGAGCCCTGGGCCAGCCACCAACCAGCATCCGGTGTCCTTTACGAGCCCAGGACAGCTGCCACCTCGGCAAGAGGGCGGCCCTGCCCCCAAGGCAGCACCCCACGAAGACAAGCCTGGGGCACGGGGAGCCCCCTGCGGGAAGAACACAGGGAGACAGACCAGGCCAGAACTCACGCAAACCCAACCTGGAGTCTTTCCCAGGACCCCCAGCCCGGGCTCCTCTTGGTTCCCAGGCCGAACCTGCAGGCCAAATGCTAATGGGCAGCGAGGGTCCGCCCAGGCCATGCTGCAGGCCTGACCACAACAGTTCCACTGCAGGCCGGGCAGTGTGCATCAGAACAAACCTGGCCCCCATGGGTGCTGATAGCGCCTACCGTGTACCTCCAGGCCTGGTTCATTAGCTCCCTCAGCCACACAACCTGTGGTGCGGGGAAAACACCCTGCCCATTTGCCAGATGGGAAAACTGAGGTTGAAACAGGAAGCTGCAGGCCTGGGCAAGAAAAGGGTACACAGCCAGTCAGTCTGCCTAAGCCCACCCCAAACCTACGACTCCTTTTCCATCCACTACGCCATGATGTGTGGCCCTCACCCCTGCCCCACTTCACAGACAGGGAAACTGAGGCAAGGGACAGAACCAGGGTTCAACAGAACCGCAGCACAGGGCCTGCCCTTCGGGAAGCCCTGCCCCACCCCTGCCAGGCCAGGCACTGTCCAGGTCCCCTTGCTGCCGCCAGCCCGCCCACCTGGCGCACCCAGGCCTCTGGACAAGTCCCTCCCTCATCCCCGGCTCGCAACTGAGGGCTCCTTGTGAGCGCGGGGAGCTCCGCCAACTTTCCAGTGCTGCTCCGGCTCCCCCGCCAAGGCCCCGGGCAAGCCTGGGCCAGTGGCACTGATTTTAAACCAGACGGAGGCACGGAGCCAAGAGCCACCTCGGTGGGGAGCCGGGCGCTGGGCCGGGTCGCAGGGCCGCACCTGGCCTCCCAGGCGTGACCTACCCGGGCCCGGCCCGGCCCGGCTGGGGACACCACATGACGAATCCCGTAGGGCAGCCCCGCGCCCCCACCCGCGCTCCTTCCGGACTTCAGCAACTTTGTCTGATAAGACGAGACGCCCCGGCCATTGTCCTGCGAGCGTGGGGCCTGCCGCACGGCCACCCTGCCCAGAGAGTGTCCGGCCGGCCGGCCCGCGTCCGCGGGGCCCCAACCTGGCCCGGGGCCACCACGTCCGGGACAGGATGGGGGCTCTGTGTAGGGAACTGCAGGGGCCCCCACATGGCGTCCCCCGCCCACACCCCACCGGCCGCGGCCCCCAGCCTGCGGCCACCTACCCCAGGCCGGGGACCGGGCCGCAGCGCCCCTGCCCGCCCCGAGCCCAGCAACTTCTCTTACCGAGCACACGCGCGGCCCTCGCGGGCCTCGGCCGCAGACAACTTGACGAACTGTGCACACAAAGGGAGGGGCGGCGCTCAGGACAGCTGGCACCCGCGGCGCGGCCTGATGGCCCGGGGGGCGCCCCCTGCGCCCCGCGCCCGGCCCATCCTGCCCGGCCGGCGGCGCCGCACAGCACGCACGGAGGCCGCTCCCTTCCCGCGAGACTTGGGCTCCCGGGCTCGGGAGGTGCTGCGGGAGCGGCGGCCAGGCCGGTCCCCCCCAGCTTCCGGCCCAGCGGCCCCCCGAAAGCGCGGCAGGCCGAGGCCCGCCGGGGACAACCTGCGGGGCTGCCAGAGCCCACCGCAGGCCGCCACCACCCAGACGCGGCCTCCGCGGTGCTCGCTCGCACTCGGGCCTATAAACACAGGGAATTACATAAGTCCACCCCTCTTGTGTGCAAGCCAAAAGTACAAGCTTTCTCTCCCGGCCCTGGCAGTAAGTAATAATTCCTCATCGCCATGGTAACCCTGGCGGGCTTCCAGCCGACTCGGGCTGAACACTGCGAGGCCTTTTTATAGCTCGGCTAGCAAACCTCTTCACTCTCCGCGCGGCAGGCGGACGCAGCGCCAGCCCCGGCGTCCCCTCCTTTAACCGTTTCCTCCCGGCCAGGCACCCGGGCGCCCCGGAGCGGCGGCTCGAGGGAAGCCGCGGCCGTCCTGTCGTCCTCCGGCCCGAGGGCTGGGGTGGCTGAGCCCCGAATTTCTGTCCCTTCGATCTCAGGGCAAGAAAACAAGGCCTGGGGGCTGAACCAGGTTCATCTCAGGAAGAGGCCTGCGGAAAAAAGGCAGAGCCAGACACACGCGTGAGAACACGCACAGGCGCACACGCACAGGCTGCGAAAGGCGGCTCGGCGGCCCGCCAGCACCCCAGACCGCGGCTCCACACGTGCGCCTCAGGGTCGGCCTGAGCACCCCCCGTGTCAGCTGCGCCCGTGCGGGGCGGCGCCTCGAGGGGCTGAGGGGCCCCGGGACTCCAGGACACGGGGACACCGGAACACCAGGACAAGACCCAGGGCCGCTGCCGGCTGCCAGGAAGCACAGGTTGGGGAATGGTCCCGGGTCCACGGGCCACGGGCCACGGGCCACGGGCCACGGGCCACACCAACTTTGCCGCCCTGAGGCCGGAACAGAGAAGTCCAGAGCACTCCCCCAACCAGGCCAAGGAAACTGAGGCACAGAAAAGCTCAAAGCCAGCGACCCAGGCCACCGTCCTCCCGCCGCAGCTCGACTGTGACAGCCAGGAGACTGAAAGCCAGAGGTGGCCAGCAGGCGGGGGGGCGTGGCCAGGACACGATGCCCGGCCTGGGTCCTGGCAGGTTGGTTCTGCACACAGACCTGCCCAGAGCCTCCCCAGAGGCTGGCCCTAGACCGGAGGAGCTCTTCCTGACCCGGCTGGAGCTGGCTCAGTCCAAGCAGGCTGGACGCCATGCAGTGTCACTCTGCGGCCACCTGCTGCCGCTTCGTAACGTTTGTTGAGTGACTTAATGACAACGATAAATCATCAAAACCCAGAAGCGGCCTTCCAGACAGAGCTCACAGTCAAAACAGAGCCTGGGTTCAGAACGAGGCAGCGTGTGGTGAACTGTTCAGCAGAAGCATTCCTCAGCCCCTGACCAACAAGTACCAACAGGCCGCTGCCAGGGCCTGCCTGCTGGCGACGGACACCAGCGCTGGGGAGGCCAGGATCTGCCGCATGGGGACCAGAGGCGTGAGGCTGGCACAGCAGGTTCAGAGAGGAGACTCAAAGCCAAGCTTGGTACACACACTAGAATCCCAGCCCTCCAGGAGGCTGAGGCAGGAAGATCACTTGCTGGAGCAATTTAGTGACTCAGTGACAGTCTATCCCAAAATAAACAAATGAAACACAATGAAATAACAACGGGCTGGGGGTACAGCTCAGTGCATAGGCCCTGGTTTCAACCCCTGGTACCACACACAAAACAAAACCCAGTAAAAAGACTTGGGCCAAGTGGCCCCGGGCCAGGCACCCGCCTCCAGGGCATCAGCCTGGGTCACTGTCCCTCAGGGCGCACCCACCTGCCGCCCTCGGGCCACACAAACCCTGACATGGGGCACGAGTGCTCGGAGAAGCAGCGAGCAGGCCCAGTTCAGCCCTGGTTCAGCCCTGGGTCCAGACGGACAGAACCGGCTCGCTCTCTCCCCAGAGCAGCTTCCAGCCGGGGACCCTAGGGCAGGGCATACGAAAGAAAAGCCACCTCTAGGACTGCTTTACAGACGCAAACCCACACAACGGAGTGTGATCCTGTCCTAGAAAGGAAAGCCTGGTATCACATACTTGGAATCCCAGCACTCTGGGAGGCTGAGGCAGGAGGACCGCAAGTTCTAGCTCTGCCTAGGCAACCCAGTAAGACCCTGTCTCAGAATAAAAAATAAAAGGGGACAGAGATGCTGGGGATGTGCAAAGGCCTGGGGGTGAATCCCCAGGAACCCCCTCCCACAAAGGAATGTGGCCTTGACCCAGGCTATGGGGAGACGAACACTAGAAACACGATACTGTGTACAAGAAGCCAGACACAGAAACACCCCGTGTGACCCTGGACACCACGCATGTAAAGAAATTCAGGGACACCAGGCCGACCAGCCGGAGGCTGCCAGGGCCGGCGAGGGGTGACGGGAGAGGACCTGGCACCAGACCGGGCCTCCCTCGTGGTGAAGAGGACAGGCTGAAGCAGCCAGAGGCTCCACAATGCGAAAACACTGAAAGCTAACGAGCCACTTGCTGACTTAGGACGGCTCATTTCACATCAGCAAGTCCCACCTCGGCAAGAGGGAAAGATGGATCAGCAGCACCTCCCAGAGCAGCCGCCCTCCCGCTGGGCTGACTCGGGGCAGGCGTCCGCGGGGCCCGGTGGTGCGTCCCGGGCCCTGGGAAGTCGGTGGTCTCGGGGACTCTGAAACCTTGCATGGGGTGAAAATGGAATTCACAGCAGCAGCAGCTCCGGGAGGCTGCGGCAAGCACGCACAGGAGGTGCTGGCTCCCAGCAGCCACCGTTCACCCGCCCTCGGCTCCACAGCTGGAAACCACCAGCACCGCCCGCCCCCCGCGTGCCCAGGGTCGGCCCTGCACAAGGCGCCTCCGCTCCGGCTCCTGGCGGCTCCTGTGTCACCCGGCTGGTGGCTGCGTGGAGCTGGCCTCATCCCCACACGAGCTCCCCCTGGGTGTCCTCTTCTCTCTGAAGGGCACTGGTCATCGGACTTGGGGCCCAGCGCTATCCAGGACGACATCCTGACCGTGGTGACACTGGCCGAGGCCCTCTGTCCGAACAAGGCCAAGGGCGCATCGCTTCGGGGGCCCACACCCCCTCAAGACTCTCAGCTCGGTGCCCAGGGCCGTCCCCAGCCACCTGCCTCTGCCCCAAGGCCCTGGGTGCTGCTAAGGCTGGGAAGGGGCCAGAGGCGACCCAGTCCGTCCGTCTGTCTGTCTGACCAGCAGCATCTTCATCACAAAGCCGCCTCCGTCCCAGCAGCTACGTGAGTGCCGCTGGTGGGGCCCACTCTAACCACGGGGCCCGCGGCACCCAAGCCAAGAAGCTGCAAGCAACTGTGGGGGCAGGGGGCTGAGGCTCTGGGGCCTGGGCCGGGGCGCAGCAGTCAAGACAGGACACGCCACAGCAGCCGGGCTCCTGCATCCCCTGCGTCCCACAAGGTGCTGCTGGCCCCACAACTCAGACGGGGAACTGAGGCGTGAAGCCACGAAGTTACCTGCCCAAGGGCACACAGCCAGGAAGTGTCACTAACCACTAGACGCCCCGGCCTCCCCGTCCCCGTGAGGACCCACGGCAGACAGTGCACACGCGGCCCTGACTTCTGGACTGGCATCTGCAGACACTGGATGGGACTTCTCAAGACTCGGGACCTTCTGCCCCACCCACAACCCCGGCAAGGT
Source organism: Chinchilla lanigera (assembly GCF_000276665.1). Taxonomy (NCBI): domain Eukaryota; kingdom Metazoa; phylum Chordata; class Mammalia; order Rodentia; family Chinchillidae; genus Chinchilla; species Chinchilla lanigera. The sequence continues at coordinate 4,923,940 of NW_004955482.1, read as the reverse complement.
ACTCTGAGATCAGAGTCACGGCCATGGACAGAGGCCAGCAAATGGGGACGGCAGGACAGTGGTGGCCAACAGGGAAATGCTTCCTGTCCCGCACAATGTTTTTATAAATATCAAGCCACTTCTTATAAAGTCCACATTCCCAGCCGCTCTCAGAAAACGACGACACCTGCCGGGCTGCTTGGCCCTCCTTCCAGACCCCAGGCGCCCCCCAACGAGGTCGGCATGCAGAGCGCTCCCTGAGCGTGTAAGCTAATCTCCAGCCCTTTACAGAAGGGGAAAGCGCGGCACTGAACTTGACCTTGGCCTCTGCCCTAGAGGTGCAAGGGGGCTCAGACAGGTGCAAGGGGGCCTCTGCCCTGAGGGCTGGGGCTCAGACAGCCTCAGACGCGGAGCCAGCAGGGCCTGCTCCAGCCTGCAGCACTCCTGGAACCCAGTGGCCACAGAGCCCTGGCACCTGCCGGCCCATGTAGCCCACAAGCGGGGCCCGCATCCACAGGGACACAAGGCCCGTGCCTCTCAGCCCGGAGCAGCCACTGTGTGCCTGAGGCTGGGGCAGCTCCGCAGAGATCTGGCTGCTGCGGCAGGGGTGTGCACCTACAGGCTTCAAGGGGGCTGCAGTGGCGCCTGCACAGCACCACACTCTGCAGGCTGCCTGGTTCAGTGCCTGCTGTGCAACCCTAGCTGACTCACCTAACCTCTCTGTGCCCTCGGTTTCCCTGCCTGCCCAATCAGAACAACACCATCATGATGCAACGCACTTAGCACATGGCCTGGCATGAAGACAGCACCAGGACGCGTCAGAGTCACTTCTGACTTTAACAGTGACAGTGGCAAGGACACGGTCAGGCACAGCACCACGGCCAGCGAAGGTCAGCGAAGTCGTCTTCATACTAAACACAACACCTGTGCACTTGCCCCACACTGATCCCTCCAAGGAAGGCGCGGCCCCACCGGCTTCACGTCCACTCTTCCAGGCAGGCCCCCGGATTGCTCCATCCCAAGCTGCCTGCCCAGCCAGAGCCCAGGAGTGCAGTCGGCCACTGCACAGCCAGGAAAGCAAGGTGACACGGGCAGCTGGAAAAGAAGAAGTTCCGAACCCCAGCAGGGATGCCAGCGTCAAAGCCCAGAGGCAGGCTGGGCGTGTTGGTGCACACCTGTCATCACAGCACTCGGGAGGCTGAGGCAGGAGGACCGCTGCAAGTTCAAGGCCAGCCTGCACTACATAGCAAGATCCTGTCTCAACACCCCCCGAATAAAAAGACCAGAGGCACAGGTGAAAGCACGTTGAAAACACACTATCCCTTCATAGCTGGGGTGAGTTCGCACAGGCCCATAGCACCCTACACCCCACACAGGATGACCTGGAGGCTGAGGCAGGAGGACACAGGCCATGTCACCTCTCTCTGTGCTCCGTGTCCTTGTGTAAGGGCAGTGACCACCCACACCTCACAGGTTCTGGAGGGTTAAACACACTGCAGCGGGTAAAGCACAACACGCTGCTGTCACGAGCTGGGCGTTATTATTACTGCAGTTGTCTGCAACACCTTCAAGGCCGCCCAGGGCGCTGGGGTCAGGGGCTGGGCACAGCATCCAGGGATGGGGTCCAGGGACCTGTCACCCACCAGGGCCACCAACCCACAGGCTGGGGGCAGGGACTGGGCTGCGTGGGAGACCCTTGCGGGAGCTGAGGGTTAAAAAAAGCCTGAGGATCATGCAGGCACCCGCCCGTCCGTAATTATGAATCTGATGTAATTAGGCACCCCACTAATTCCATTACTTATTTATTTACGGGATTGCTTATTTAATTTACGGGCCTCCTTCCCTGAAAAGTCATCTTAGCTGACACCC